>NC_141691.1:232227222-232634622 GCF_964263255.1 Lissotriton vulgaris | reverse complement strand
ATTGGCATGAAATGTGGCCAGTTGCTGTTTGTTGTGAACAGCAGGTTGCATTCAGAACTTCACATTTGTGGGAGAGGCGGTGACTGATATTTAGGCAAGGTTCCACTTACAGTTGCGAAGGGCTCTAAACTTCTGTTTTTTTACCTGGAGTGCAGAATTGTAGATTGGGAGCAACTTTGGTGCCCTGATGCCAGCCGAGGACCTAAAACCTGGGTGGTCCCTCTTGGAGATTCGGACTCAATCCAGCAGAGGCCAACAGCAGGGCTCAGACAGGTTCTGGCGTTGCCGGTAAACTGGACAGTTGTAGAGAGGCCTATGGAAGCTTGTTTGGTCCCTGTACCTCGCACAGGAGGACAGCCAACTGAACTCTGGAGTCACTTCTGGAGTTGCTGTGTTCATGGCAAGCAGGTGCAGTCTACCTTTTTCAGACAGCAGGACAGCCCTGATGAATGTTACACAGTTCCGGGAGATTTCTTATGAGAAGTTCTGAAGGCGCTACATTTAAACCTAGTGCCAGTCTTTGCGTGGCGGGCAATCCCTGGCCTACTCCCAAACCAGTTCTTACCCTCACCCCTCGTTTTGGCTTAAAACTGTGTAGGGTGACAAAGGCAAGGAAAAGCCTGGTGTCAGGTTCCTTTGTGTGAGCTGCCGGCAGTGTCATTTGTAGTCTAATCAGGGCAGGATACAACTCCTTCCCAGTCACTCTGTCAGGAAGACCCTCTACACCCAGGCCCCTTTTGTCGCCATGTTTGTAAGGAATGTATGACACACCTCAGAAGAGCTATTTACAGTCATTGACCCTGGACATTGTCTGAAAGGCACATTTAGATGTACAGAAAAATGGCAAATTTCTAAAAGTGCCATTGTCAGGACAGTAATTTCAAGCATGTCATTACTATTGAAGAGGACTTTAAATTACAATTCAACTGAGTGGAAGAAGTATTTCTCTATCGATTCCCAAACTGAGGATAACACATATTAAGTATAATAAAGTAACCCAGTGTTAGTTTATGGGAGAGATTGCCATGCTAAGGTGAAAAAACATTAGGCGTTTTTCACTGTCAGGACATGTAAAACTTGAGTACACATGTCATGCTTTTAAAATGCCATCCACCCTGTCCTACGAGCCTTTAGGGCCCAACATAGAGGTGATTTATAAATAGTAAAAAGGAAGGTTTAGGCCTGAAAAAAGATGTATTTTGCCAGGTGTAAATGGCAGTTTAAAACTGCACTACAGAATGCAGTGGCATGCCTGAGGCGTGTTTAACAGGGCTGCCTTAGATGACGATACGAGTGCTTCAGTCCACCGGTAGCATTACTATTTCCAGATCCAGGGTACATGCAGTAACATGCAACAGGCACTTATAAGTACATTAAATTGATCAATTAGGTGTACACCAATTTTACCATGTTTAAGAGAGAGAAAACAAGCACTTTTCCTCAGGGTAGAAGAGGTAAGGTATACAGAGTCCTAATGCCAACAAAAACGATCTCAGCAAACGAAGGCAAACTTCTGGATGACCCTGCAGAGACTGCACGGTCCAACATCTGCTCTTTATTTGGTATTTATAGACCTACAAATGGAATTTGACTCATTCCACAGAAACCTTTTGTGATGCACCTTGAAAGTTTGTGTTATTGTGTTACTTGGGAAGAATTTACAAAGCCTTCACCAAGACACAACAGCAAAGGTGAGATGTGGAATTTCAAATTGGAGTAGGACATGACTGTGTACTAGCACCATCTTTAATCAATGTGCATTCGAATGACTTGGGAAGGTTCCTGCTGCTTGGATGCGCCATTGATTGGAGGAGAAACCCTTCCAGTCCTTTTGTTTGCTAAAGATACAGTGCTGGTTGCACAAACAGAGTTAACAACGGAACGTCTACTGTAAGGCTTTTAGCTTCATTGTGACACAAAAAAGCTAATGTAAATGAATTGATTATCTGTGCTTTTAAAGAGCATTTTTCTAATTTTCCCTTTGAATATGCGAACTAATCATTATTGTGTTTAAACACATTACTGTTCATCTCATGCAATTATATTATTTGTGATGTTCGTTAATTATGCAAATAGGTTATTTGCTTCTTTTGAATTTCATACGTTCATGTACGCATTGTCTGTGGTCATTTGTCCTATTAAGCGACTATATTGCTTATTCTGCTGAATGTTATAATGTTAGTTATCCGGAGGCACCACTTGATGTGGAGGGAACTTCATAAATCAAATACGCAAATGCATGCTTTGTGACCTCTAAATCGTCAAATAATTAACCAGGAAAAGCATTCGTAATTATTCATATTTTCTGAAGAGGCGCGCTGCTTTATTGGTATGAAAGTAAATTGAATTTAAACTAATTTGAATCTAATTGAAAGGGATGAATATTCATTTAAGAAGTACCCTTTACACAAAGGACAGTCTTTAGTTACGAAACTGGGTAATCCACAGCTAATTTCCACTTCTTACTGTTTGAAAGAAATGTATCTCTTAGGCATTTCCTTTCTTCCTGTAATCCTTTTTAGGGGTACAGATGTGAGCCAGTGGACTGCCTATCGGTGCTGGACAGTTTTAGGATTGGGGGTGCTGCCATCAATGTTATAACAGTGAAGACAAAGGTATGGTGGTAAATCCATGCATTAGACAGAGAACAAGTGTGGCAAATATTCCCTAATACAGGATCAATGTGTATCCAGGGGTGCATCTTGGAACACATTGTCCCAAATATATGGCTAAAGCATGGTGTTACAAATAGGTGAAACAGGATAGTTCTCACCCAGTTCCTAAGGCTGTTAAAAGTAGGTTTCTTTACTGATGAAATCAGAATCCGCGATCAGAGCTAAGGGCCAGATGTAGGTAAATATCATTTACTGATTCTAAAATACCGAATTTTACGGATTCAGTATTTTAGAATCGGTAAATGCTTTGTAGCTAATGATTCGGTAAATTTTACCAAATTGGTAAAATTCGGTAAATACCGATTCGGTATTCACCGATTCGGTATTCCCCATTCATTCCTTTGGGCCTGGAGGCCCATAGGAATGAATGAAAATTACTGATTTGGTAAATACCAGAATCGGTAATAGGGGGTAGACTTACAAGGGTGGCAGGGTGGCACATTGACACCGTGTTGTGTAGTGTAGTTCCTATTTTCCCTATAGGCCCTGCGCATTGGAATAACATAAACAGCAGTATAGACGTAGAAGTGCGGTCTTCCAGGTCTCCACTGACTATGCTAAACTTAATTGGGTTTGTTACCAACTAGCTCAGAGGTCACTGGAAACTTTCTTGACTGAATAGGAAGTGATCAGCTTCCCTGGTACAGACAAGAAGGGATTCAGTTATCCAACAACCGCATAAACATGACAACTTTGCTCCTTAGAATAAGAGTCAATCTCTAGAGTCATGTGAAACAATAGACAGTTATTTTACTCAGTCAGTTGTGCAGATTACTTTCACCAAGATGCAGAGAAATAGAGAGACGGGCGTTTTCAATAAAAAGGTATTATTTTTTGAACAGTCTTTCTTCTCATGCAAGAGAAATGAATTGCCACAATTGCAAGAATAGTTATTATAAAAAGTGCGTACAGTAAAATGAGGATTGCGAAATAATACTGTAAAAGCATTGATATGGTTTCTTAGCCATACAATGGTGAAATGAATAAAATATATACATTCATATATACATTTGACTAACGTACTCAACTGGTGCTTCTAACTACGCCTACCCCAGTGTACCTGACCTAAGCCTAATACTTGTTAGGGAGTAAGTAAGTAGCAGTTTTAGTTAAGTTGGTTTTGCCAAGGTTTGCTTCAAGAATTCTCTCTAAGGGTTTAGTCAACACCATACCTCTGAAATAGAATGTTGGAGGTCTTGTATCTCCTTCCAGGACTCGATATCCCAGTCACTCGCAAGAGTAGGCTGGAAACGCCAGAGCTGGATTTTCTCGGCAAGAGAAAAGATAGCGTCTCTCTCAGCGCGTCGAGGAGGAGGAGGGGCAGCGTCTGTGGGCAGCTTGTATCTGCTGGGCTCTGCAAGGGACAGCTGTTCTGCTTCTGTGTTCACCACACCATCGCTATCATCGATGTCGTTGAGGCAGCGTTTGCTTAAGGCAACGTTGGTAATATTTATACCTGAAAGGTGCCTTGTTTGACGTACGTTTTTGGACATAAGACGTCAATAATGATGTCACTAGGAAGTGATCGTCTCTCAGTGCTCATTAGAGTTCTATTACTAATCAAAACATAGCAAGCGGGGCTTTCCCAGGTTGCTGAGTTTTATCTTGTTGAAGAACTTGGAGTGTAATCTAGGAATCTTAGATAGTGGCTTCTGCTGTGTCATCTGCTCTAATGAGCTGCAGAGGAAGAGATTCTGAAATGTGGCTCTGATCGTGTTAGGCCAGAGACGAGTTTCTGAAATATCGCTCTTGATCGTTTATGCCATTATTTGAGTAATTTTTTGCGCTAATCAGAAAGGAATTTGTTCCCGTTTTATGAGTGTTTTACCAAGACATGATTGTATGTTCTGTGGTGTAATTTTATTGGTGATTGGTGTTCCCCTGATGAGGGGTCAGCTTTGATACATTAACAGCTGTTTGGACTGTTGCAGTCCGCATTACATATTGGACTACTTGCCTATGTATTTTGATTAATGTTTTTAGCTGTGCTAACAGCTCTTCTTTTGACATTTTTGCAATGTCTGGATGTGGTGTGTAGCTGGCTAGAACCGGCCACGTTGCTCCTGGTCTACCTAGTGGACCGAGCCTGGTAATATGATCATTGTGTTTTAGGGCGCCTTTAAACCAGAGCAGGTGCTCTTGGTATTTTAATGGGATTTCAATCTCCTCGAAAGGAGCGTACTCATCCGGTGGATCCTCTGTTTTGTAATAGTGGAACTCTTGTGTTGTAGCGTTTGCCGCTGGAAATTTTATCCAAGAATAGAATACCTCTGTCTGCCGATATTAGTGTGCCTCTATCACGAAGACGACTGTGCCACCTTGTGTGGTCAGTCCATTGTCTATAAGTTTTAACGTTATAGATTTTCTTAAATGTACCGGAATTATTATTGCACCCGGTTCATTAATTTGATCGGGACCCTGCTGAGTCGCATTTACTGCGGTTCCAGCGGTTCCGTTTTCAGTGTCTGACATTCTATTGTCAGGAAGGTTTTTGCAGAGCAGGTCTCCAAGGAGACAAAGATTAGGTGCACAATATTTTGGAACACTGTATCCTTCAATGTTGAATAAACCAGAGCTTTACATAGGAATCTCTTCCTACTAAGTTCGGGCGGATTTTAACCTTTCACCCACTCCAGACGTCTATTGGAGTATTTACGGTAGAAAGGGGTCTGTGTGAAAAATGCACGACTGATTTACTCTAACGTCTTGCATCAGTTTTATCGCCTTACCAAACGTTGGGCGCCATGTAGTGTAGTTCCTATTTTCCCTATAGGCCCTGCGCATTGGAATAACATAAACAGCAGTATAGACGTAGAAGTGCGGTCTTCCAGGTCTCCACTGACTATGCTAAACTTAATTGGGTTTGTTACCAACTAGCTCAGAGGTCACTGGAAACTTTCTTGACTGAATAGGAAGTGATCAGCTTCCCTGGTACAGACAAGAAGGGATTCAGTTTTCCAACAACCGCATAAACATGACAACTTTGCTCCTTAGAATAAGAGTCAATCTCCAGAGTCGTGTGAAACAATAGACAGTTATTTTACTCAGTCAGTTGTGCAGATTAATTTCACCAAGATGCAGAGAAATAGCGAGACGGGCGTTTTCAATAAAAAGGTATTATTTTTTGAACAGTCTTTCTTCTCATGCAAGAGAAATGAATTGCCACAATTGCAAGACTAGTTATTATAAAAAGTGCGTACAGTAAAATGAGGATTGCAAAATAATACTGTAAAAGCATTGATATGGTTTCTTAGCCATACAATGGTGAAATGAATAAAATATATACATTCATATATACATTTGACTAACGTACTCAACTGGTGCTTCTAACTACGCCTACCCCAGTGTTCCTGACCTAAGCCTAATACTAGGGAGGGAGTAAGTAAGTAGCAGTTTTAGTTAAGTTGGTTTTGCCAAGGTTTGCTTCAAGAATTCTCTCTAAGGGTTTAGTCAACACCATACCTCTGAAATAGAATGTTGGAGGTCTTGTATCTCCTTCCAGGACTCGATATCCCAGTCACTCGCAAGAGTAGGCTGGAAACGCCGGAGCTGGATTTTCTCGGCAAGAGAAAAGACAGCGTCTCTCTCAGCGCGTCGAGGAGGAGGAGGGGCAGCGTCCGTGGGCAGCTTGTATCTGCTGGGCTCTGCAAGGGACAGCTGTTCTGCTCCTGTGTTCACCACACCATCGCTATCATCGATGTCGTTGAGGCAGCGTTTGCTTAAGGCAACGTTGGTAATATTTATACCTGAAAGGTGCCTTGTTTGACGTAAGTTTTTGTACATAAGACGTCAATAAAGATGTCACTAGGAAGTAATCGTCTCTCAGTGCTCATTAGAGTTCTATTACTAATCAAAACATAGCAAGCGGGGCTTTCCCAGGTTGCTGAGTTTTATCTTGTTGAAGAACTCGGAGTGTAATCTAGGAATCTTAGATAGTGGCTTCTGCTGTGTCATCTGCTCTAATGAGCTGCAGAGGAAGAGATTCTGAAATGTGGCTATAATCGTGTTAGGCCAGAGACGAGTTTCTGAAATATTGCTCTTGATCGTTTATGCCATTATAAGGGTATAAATGGATTATAGCCGTATAGGGGCATAAGGTCACAGTATTGATCGGGGTCCTAGATTAGAACGCGACAGTTGCACCCCTGAATAGTGCATAGGTGCACATGTGGCACACATACATGTCCTTAGGGCATGTATGTCTGCCACATGGCACTGTTAAAAAAGCACAAAATTGCTTTTCTAACAACGATTTTCGTTATTTACCACCAACTTGTAGTTGGTGGTAAATAACGAATCCTTAAAGGTGAAAATCACTCACTTGAGTGCTTCCTACATTAAGGATTCGGCAATTTACCGAATCAGTATGTCAAGAGTTCAGTAATTTACCAATTTCTTAAGTTACCAATTCGGTAAAATACCAGTCCTACAATCATGCCACCTACATTCCAAATGCCAAATACCGGTCGGTAACGGCCGAAATTTGGTAATTTCGGCCGTTACCGACCAGTATTGGGTGACCTACATCTGGCCCCAATTCTTTAAATCTGCCAAGTTTAAATAATAGGAGGGGTATGGTTTCCTGATTTAAAGAAGGAGATCTGATCATTGATTCCCATTTTCATCATTAAACTGGCCTGCTTTTAGCAGACTTAGGAATTGGGTGACGACCATCACTGTCCAGCATTCCGTCCATCAATTGTTTCTTTTACATATATCCCCCTAAGTGGGAAGGGTATGTCCAGACGTGGATCGGGGCTCACTACACCTTTAGATTCAAGCTAGCCTGGCTGATGAAAGGTGATGCCCTGGAACCGGTCCTAGGATGCTTATTTCCGGTCCAGGGAGGACCTGGCTTGGCAATTCGGGCTGGACTGTTCCCACAAGGAACAGTATCAAGACTGATTTGCATATGGCTGGGTCCAAACTGGGGTGGGGTGGTGTGGTGAGCAAAATAATGATGGATTTAACCCAGATCTTTGTGACTGGGGGTGAGTGTTTGCATTGTCCAGCATTCTGTCCATCAATTGTTTCTTTTGCATATGCTGCCCTAAGTGGGAAGGGTATGCCCAGACGTGGGTCCCATGCTAACTACACCACTGGATTCAAGATAGCCTGGTTGATGAAGGGTGATGGTCTGAAACCGGTCCCAGGATGCTTGTTTCTGGTACAGGGAGAACCTGGCTTGGCAGTTCAGGCTGGACTGTTCCCACAAGTAACAGGATCAAGACTGATTTGAATATGGCTGCGTCCAAACTGGGGTGGTGTGGAGCGCAAAAGAATGATGGATTTATACCCGATTCTTGTGACTGGGGGTGAATGTTTGCGTTGTCCAGCATTCTGTCCATCAATTGTTTCTTTTGCACATGTCACTGATTACTAAGCACTGCTCATTATTTTTGGAAATCCAAAGGACAAGATGACACCGGGCATTAAGAGGTGGGGGCTGCTACTACAGGAGTAGAAATACACCATTGTGCACCGGCGGGGAAAGATCAAAACCCTGCCAATTACTTTACTCAAAGGCACATACAGTGTCAGGGTACCCCTTCTAATATGGATGAGCCCTACTTCAACTTCATTGTGAGATCCAGCACTTCTGCAACTCTGTCCGTGGTGCAAGTAAGCCTTGCTACAAATGCAGATAGGAATAGGCTCATCCTAAAATACATTATTATGGGTCAATCCTGGAGAACATATGCTCGACCTATTGATATCAACAGTGAATATCAGAAATTCAAGAATGGGCATGATTAACTGCCAGTTACACAAGAAGGGATTATCTTGTTGAGGGTTGATAATTGTCATTCCTGAAAGTCTATGACCAACAGTCATTGAAGTGGCACATGAGGTACATCGTGGAATTGTCGCCACAAAGCAAGCCCTCTGCGACTGTTTTTAGTTCCCTTATCTTGATGAGCGAGGTGAGAGAGAGATCCAGACTCATTTGTGTCATTGTTTATCTCCCAAAAAACACAGCATTCTTTGAATGTGTCAGATCTTCCAAAACACGTCTGGGAAAAGATTGCAGTTGACTTCTTTGGGCCTCTTGGAAATGGCCATTACCTCATGTTAAACATAGATGAATACTCCCGGTTTCCTCTAGTGGAAGACCTTTTGTTAATCACTCATGATGGAGTAGTCAAGCTTTTTGTCCCCTTAAAAATGGTTCAACTTGACCATGGGCTAAACGTATGAGGCCTTGTGGAGTCTGTCCTGCTATGGCTGGAAGCTTTTGATTTCCAAAAAGTCCATAAGTAAAGTCTTGGACCGGGTCGAGGCAGAAAACTTATACATCCAACAAATCACCCTTGGTGGCCATGAAATGTGGCTTGATGATGCCATATATGATTTTGAGGGACCCTTTGTAGCCACAGTCTTGCTCCATGGCTGGAAGATAGTGATTTCCATTCCAGAAACAAAGACCAAAGGAAAAAACTGACGGGGGTGACCTGCTAGGTATATACAATCTCCACGCAATTGTGGTTGGCCTGAAATTTTGTCCAGGTCCTGGTCAACAACAAACTGTTGAGTTTCATTTGTGTTTTCATTTTTCTTGATGCTTTTTGTGTTCAAATTTTTAAAAAAATCATATTTTTGATTTCCCTTATCATCTTTGATTGATGTTGACGTCTTTTTGCTCGTGACATTTATCTTTATTTTTTTTAATTGGTTTGGGAATGTTATTGTGTTTTGTTCTTTACTTTACTTTAAAAAAAGTTAGCCCCCACCTCTCTGCCACTTGGGCCTTATTTACCAGGGTCTCGTCCGTGACTCTCTGAACTGTGCTTTGAACTAAACACACTGTATTTATTGCATTGGTAGGAGTCACCGGTTTCAAATAAATAAGCTAATGTACACAGGTATTTACTATTTGGTTGAAACACATTCCTAGAATGTCATATTTTGTCAAAATTGCCTTCTACATGTTTTTTCTAATGAAGTAAATTGAGTTAATCTTGATAATGGGTCATCCATGTTGGTTTTCCTTAATGGTTTGAATAGATCCTTTGTCCCTTTCCTCCTGTTCAGGTTTGTCACTAAGTGTCATTTTATTTTTTTAGTTTTGATTGATGTTGGGGTTGACCACAAATCTTTTTACCTCTTTACACAACTTAATTCCCTTCCACAGTCCTTTTTTCCTTCTAAGTCCTTTTTCCTCCCCTTCCCTTATTTTGCTTTAGGAGAGACAATCCCCTTCCTTTATCCATATTTTAAAATGAGTTTCTTGCACTCCTTCTCCGTGTTCTGCCTCATATCTTTTAAGTGCATTGGCCACGATTTCAAGTGCCCCAGATTAATATCCTTCATTACTGTGCTCCGGATTTACTTGGAATGGAGAAATAACGGAGAATACACATTTTTAGGGAATAACATGTCATTCTTTGACTCCGTGCTCTTGATGCTTACATTTTGCCGTGAATGTTTCATGTGGCGAGTTTAACTACTTTCAGCAGCCAAACTCTCCATTTAGAATGCCTCAACTCCTAATTTGGAGGAATTTGTTACCTCAGGATACCAGCGCCTTCGGAATTATTGAAGCACTTCTATTCAAGATCATTGCATTACATGTTTACTTTGAGGGTTCCGGGTCAGCGACCTCATTCAGCCAATGGTTTCGTTTGCTACAGATCCTTCAGCCATTGGCCTGAGACATTGACACTCAGATATTTGACCAGCCCACCGGCGTATTTTAATCTCACATTTCTTTTATTGCCTGTTTGAGTGTGTCCTTTTACCTTCATTACAAAGCATGGGCGAATGTTGTACAGCTGAAAACATATCGATAAGCAGCCTAGAAGTCCTGTAGAGCTCTTGCAGACAAACAAATCTGGAAAAAGGATACTGTGGAAAATACAGAGTTGCTTTCCAGATGCTTTTCTCAGCACTTGCTGCCACTTTGCTCAACAAATAATAATAAAAATACGGCCTTCTTGGAATGGCATGCGCATACGTACCTTCCTAACCTCAAATCACTAAATATGAAAGGACAGGCGAAAGCATCTCAAACATTGATGCTGTAGAAAAAAAAAGTGATTTTTTTTTCTTCTGGCATCCAAATTTCAAATGCTTTTGTCTGCTCCTTTGTACAATGGGTTGGAATGTGGCAGGGCAAGGGCACGTGCATATCTTACATACAGGACACACATACATCAAATGCATTGGCCTTGCCAGTGCTTGATACTATTTTTTTAATTGGGAATTCTTTCCTTGCTGCTATTCGTCCTTTATTTCCTCTGCTTTTGTACCATTTAGTCTTTTCTTTCAACTAAGCTGGAAATATCCAAGGGTTTCAAATATTCAAAAACTCACTTTTTTTTACTAAATATATTTTTAACTGTTCTTGTTTTTGCAATATTTAAGCCAATCATGATTTCTATTAATTTGCTGTTTCACTAAACGTATTTTCTGATATTTGGGTTCTTGGGAATGGTTTGATGTTACTTTTCTGTGCATTTACATACAACAGTGGGGGCAGGCTTGTTTGTTTTTCTGTCAGGCACTGCCAGGTTATGCATCATGGCGCCAAGACATCTACAAAACAGGATGGAAAATGCATCTGAAAGAACACCCTAAATAGGGTGGCCCGCCCCTTCGGACGCCCCTTCGGACACTTTCTAAGGTAAAAGTTGTGCTCGACCCAGGACGAAGACACTGGTTATGACTCCGCTGTCTGACACAGAATGTTTCCTCTTCTTCTAAATAAGACTCCAGATCCAATGGGTTGGTGCAGAGGACACGGAAACGTTTTTGGCTGCTGCAGCATAACGGTGGCCCTTTTGGAGGGATGAAGGGGGCAATCAAGACCGACTACCATTTTGTGTGTAAAAGGCCGCTTTATTTGAAACAGGTGCACATCACATGTATTAAAACTGGCAACCGCCTCACAAAACTAACACCTCTCTAAACATCGAGTTACCTGACCCCTTAGGTTTGTGTCTCCCTCCACCCCTACGATCCCCACATGATACAATCCCCCCACCCTGCATATACAGATATACAATTCCATAACATCCTCATGTATCCATTTTCTCCCCTACATCTTAACTCCAAAACCTGTCAATACCTGCAGACCTATCTGCCTTATTGCAACTGTAACTAAGCCCCTCTAATGTAACTCCAAAACTGTTTTCCCTTTCCCCGCTCCCGCTCCCCAAATCCCCAAACAACATGATAAAGACCCGAACTCCAGCCAAACTTGGCCAACATCAACCCAAACTCCGCCTGCACCTGCTCCAAGCGACAAATCCATACGGCAAAACCTCCCCTGTGCACCTGTCCCAAACACCGCCACCTGACCAGATATTGGCCGCCAAAATCCCCCCCCCCCCCCGGGCCCTCTCTTAAGGGTGGGAGGGTGGGACAAGCTAAAACACTTCACACCCAGCCACCAGGTTACAATACCTAAAATGGTGGCTGGGCGGAAGTGGAGCCCCCTTAAGTAGCCCTTTTTGGGCTTGCTGGTAAGTTTTGGGCTGCCTTTGGGCTCTCCCAGGCAGCCCAACCGGCGGCAAAATGGCCGCGCCCATGAAACCCCTTCCCCCTCCCAAACCTGCCCGGGGGGCAGACCTCGTGGCTCAGCTGCCCCCCAAATCCCCCTTGGGAGGGATGAAGGGGGCAATCAAGACCGACTACCATTTTGTGTGTAAAAGGCCGCTTTATTTGAAACAGGTGCACATCACATGTATTAAAACTGGCAACCGCCTCACAAAACTAACACCTCTCTAAACATCGAGTTACCTGACCCCTTAGGTTTGTGTCTCCCTCCACCCCTACGATCCGCACATGATACAATCCCCCCACCCTGCATATACAGATATACAATTCCATAACATCCTCATGTATCCATTTTCTCACCTACATCTTAACTCCAAAACCTGTCGATACCTGCAGACCTATCTGCCTTATTGCAACTGTAACTAAGCCCCTCTAATGTAACTCCAAAACTGTTTTCCCTTTCCCCGCTCCCGCTCCCCAAATCCCCAAACAACATGATAAAGACCCGAACTCCAGCCAAACTTGGCCAACATCAACCCAAACTCCGCCACCCAGGGAAAGTGGGGTAGGTGATTACACCTCATCCCCCCTTTCCCTGCCCCCCCACCCCCACCCCGTCACCTCTGCGCACGTCACCACCCCATTACTCCCGTCGCACCCCCAACAACTTCGCCAACACCTCCCGAAGCTCCAACAGGTATAGATCCATTCCCATCCGGGACAAATGCACTCCATCTCCTCTAAACATCTCCGGCACATCATACTTGATGTCCCTGTGCCATATGCGCGTGAAACCCAAATGACGACAGAAACGCACCATTTCCACGTTTATCTTCCGTCTCGCCTTATCCACCGCCTGCGGCTTCACCGCTCCTCGCCACACTCTGCGCGGTACCAACTCGGTCCAAACCACCGTACACCCTGCCCAACACCTGCGCAGCTCCGCCAGATCCCGCCGCATCGCCCTCATCAGCACCAGGCCTGTCTCCTGTACCAGATCGTTCTCCCCCAAATGGAGGACCAACACGTCGGGGCACCGCCCCCCGCACACTAAACCATTCAGGGTTGTGACCAGCTCTTTCCATCTCATCCCCCCCTCCCCGACCAAAACACCTTGAACAAATCAGGATTGAACCCCAAACCATCCCCAAAATAGCTGTCTTGGGCTTGCAGCTTCGCCCTCTTCACAAACGAGTGACCCACAATCCAGATCAACATCTCTCGGGACGAGGGTCCCGCCACCGAACCTGGAATTAGAAACATATCTCAATCAACACTGTCCCCCCAATTCCAACCCGCGCGCACCCGCTGGGTCTTCGCCGCGCACATAGCGTTGATAACAATCTGATGTCCACCCACCCAAGCGCATGATGGCCCCCCCTCCCCTGCCCCCGTTGGTGCGCCTCGGATGCCGCCCCTATTCGAAAGGAATGCGTGCCAAAATGCCGCCCATCCACTCCCAAACTCGCCAATGCCTTCCGCAACACTCCCAACAACTGACGCCCCGTCGCGCCCTTCCCATTCGCGTGCTGAAACACCAGACCATTCGCATCCCCCACAGCCCTCCATCTCCTGGCCCAAAGCACTGGGCACTCACTGCCCTCTCCCCCCTTTTCCATGGTCACCCAGGCCCCCACACTCCTCTGGTCCGTCTTTGACTTACGCAACCACAAGCGCACTTCCGACTGCGACACTTGGACTTCTGCCCACTCCACGCCCCGCTCAGTCTTCAAGCCCGAAAGCTCAGACACCCGGAAAGCCCCCGCAAACATCCACACCATCAGTGTCCCAAACAAGCATGCTTCCCTGTCATCCTTGCACACGCGCGGCAGCATCGACACCACTCTGCCCAACATTTCCACCGACACCAGCCACCGCACCTCCCCCCCCGCCCGCATTCCCGCGCCCAACCCTCCAACATCCTGGACCCCAATTCACCTGCGGACGGGGCGTATCCCCACAGTAGCTTACCCATGAAACTGATCCCTGCCAGCTTACCCGCTATCGTCACTCTCGACAACCCCCTTCCAATCAGTTCCAGCAAATATTGCACCACCTCTTCCTGCCTGTCCCTGCCCGGTGGCCGCCACCGCGCCCCATTCGCTACAAACTCCCCCCAGGCTGCCACATACGCTGTTCTGGTTGACTCTGCCAAGGATCCTAGAACCAGCTGCAACATCCGGTGTTGCCTATGTCCCACATCCGCGCCGGCAGTGGAGTCGGGTCCCGTTCCGCGTCCTTGGCTAACCCACGGAATCTCCCCCACTGCGAACGAGACAGAGCGTCCGCAATGTCATTGTCAACTCCTGGGACATGTACCGCGCGAAAAGCAATATCATGGCGCAAACAGCCTAGCACAAACACCCTCAGCAGCTTCAGCACTTGCTCATCCCTGGCGGACTGGCAATTTACCACCTGCACCACTGCCATATCGTCCACATTGAACGTCACTCGACGATGCGCCAGCACCTCTCCCCACAGCCAGATCGCCACTATCAAAGGGAAGAGTTCCAGAAACGCAATGCTCCTCCCGCCCCCGACCACTCCGGGGGCCACCTCTCTGCGCACCACTTCCCGTTCCAGTAGAGCCCGAAACCTTCGCTACCCGCCGTGTCCAAGAAGATCTGTACATCCCACACCAAGTCCACGTCCCGCTGTAAGGGCACTCCGTTGAACTGGTGCAGGAAAAAATGCCACATCCGCAAATCCTCCCGCACCCCCGCCGACACGCGCACGCGATGATGTGGAGGCCTCCTCCCCGCCAAAGCCCGGCCCAGGCGTCTGCAAAATGTCCTACCGACCCGCACCACCCTGCACGTGAAGTTGAGGTGCCCCAGCAGCACTTGTACTTCCAACATTGTCACCTTATTCTTGGCCACCATCACCTGCTGCAGCCCCAGCATCTGTTGCTTTTTGTCCGCCGGCAGCCGTGCTTCCATCCTTTGTGAGTCTATCTCGATGCCCAAGAATGACAGCGCCGTGCCTGGCCCCACTGTCTTCTCCGGTGCCAGCGGCACCCCCAGGTCCACCATGATCTCCTGAAACCTGTCCAGAGCCACCTGGCAGTTCGTGGAGTCCGGCGCCCCGACCAAGAAAAAGTAATCCAGGTAGTGCGTGACTCCTTGGTGACCCGTGCGTTCCGTAAAAAACCACTGCAGGAACGTGCTAAAACATTCAAAAAGCACGCAGGACACTGAGCAGCCCATCGGCAGCGCCTTGTCCACATACCAGCGGCCGTGAAACTGGATCCCCAGTAGGCCCCAGTCGTCTGGGTGAACAGGCAGTAACCGGAAAGCCGACTTGATGTCACACTTGGCCATCACTGCGGCTCTTCCC
This sequence comes from Lissotriton vulgaris, assembly GCF_964263255.1. Classification (NCBI taxonomy): domain Eukaryota; kingdom Metazoa; phylum Chordata; class Amphibia; order Caudata; family Salamandridae; genus Lissotriton; species Lissotriton vulgaris. The sequence goes on along the minus strand of NC_141691.1, from coordinate 232,619,113 downwards.
TCCTTCACCACCAATGCCATCGCCGCTTCCACCGAGGAGTACACCACTGTGGTCTCGCTCTCACTGATAAAATCATTTACAGACCCGCCGTCCGGTCACGACAAATGTTGTATGAGCCGGAACTGCCCCGCCACCTTCTTGGACACTACGCCTATAGGGGACACTATCAAGTCCGTCATCGGCCAGTCCTCAAAAAGCCCCGCCATGCGCCCCTCTTGTACTTCCTTGTCCAGTTTAGTCTGTATCACCTCCGGGTGCTCCCGCGCTGACCGCAAATTGTCCGCCCACTGCCGCACCCGAGGACCCTCGTAACCAAGCCGAAAACCGTCTCGAAACCCGCTCCGTAGACGTTCCGCAGCTCCCGCGTCTGGGTAATTGCGTAGGGCCGCCGTCAACTTATCCACTCTAACCGGCGTATGAGCCCTTCGGCCCAGGCCCTTTTCCACCCCGGCCGCCTCCCGACTGCTGCCCACTCCCGGGTCGTGCCGCTCCCGCCGCCGTGTGTGCGCCGCCATACTGCTGACCCGGCGGGCCCCAGCAGCGTGTCGCAGGGTGCCCATACCTCCCGCACCCCGAGCATTCGTGTCGAAAACGGCAGTGCTCCCTGGCACACGCCCCTCTATTAAAGTCCCAGCAGGGCCCCGCGGTCCCGCGCTGGCTCCTGGCTCCCGCCCCCACCCCTCCTCGGGTGGGGCGCCCTTGAAAGGGCTGATATATTATCGGGAGCCCGCTGGCGGTAAAGATAGTTTTGTCCGACCCCGCCAGACCCATCGTGTGCTGCCACAAATCGCAATCCAGCTCGCCCCACTTCGCCTCCGTGTCCCACGCCATTCTTGCCCTGAACTCCTCGTCGTACTGCGCCCAAGGCAAACCCCCCCCCCCCAGTAATCTGCGCCTTCCGGATAACGTCCATGTGCTTAAACAGGGACACCGACCTCTCTGGGAATTTCTCGCAATATACACTCGCGAAAATCAGAAATGCCGCCGTCCAGTTCTCAATTGTAAGCGGCACCCTCGGGCGCTTCTGTAGCTCGTACTCCTCCTCTTTTGACCCTTCCTTCGACCGAACTTCCCTATGTAACAGCTTCAACAATTCCACATACTCTCCTTTCCATATCTTTTCCTTAGTGGCTGCCGTCAAATGCGCCCCTAGCGGCTTCGTGACCCCCATATAAGGAAGTTGTTTAAACTTTAATTCTTTGCTGTCAGGTTTTTTCGCGCCCTCTTCCTCCGCTGTCGCGCTGCCCGCTGCTGCGCTGCCCACTGCTGCGCTGTCTGCATGGCCCCCTATTTCCGGTTTCTCCACCTTCACCTCCGGCAACCCCGCAGTGCCCCCGCCCTTCCCCCCAAGCGCAGCCACATCCGTACCCACACCCCGGTCCACCACATACCTCCCCTTGCATAACCGATCACCCGCCCCCACCTCCCCTCCTCCCCCTCCCCCACCGACACCATCCGCGGCGTCTCCCCGCTTTTACCTGCAAGCAAAGCATCCCCTCGCCGCTCCTCGACTCTCCTGTCCGACGCCGATCTGCCTCCCGACCGTGTCCGGGCCGCCGCGGCACCCAGGCCCCGTGACACCTGTAACAAAGAACCAACACCATTACCGGACCCCCGTCCGCCCGGCCCCTCTCTCACTTCACCTTCTTCTACACTATCTTCACCTTCCATCAACTCCACACCTCCCCACCTATACTTCTGGCGCGCCGCCGGCGGCGCCGACTTAAACCTGCCAGAGGCCCTCCTTTCGCCTCTGCCCTCACTCAAAGTAAAATAGTCCTCCTTGTCGTTGCTCCATGTTTGCTGCTGCAAGCCGCTTGGGCCCTGTGGGTGCTGGGACCGGCGAGCCCGCCTGGGGCCTTCTTGAGCCAGCCGCGCCGTGATCCCGCGTGGTCTCCAGGCTCGCCGCCGGAAGCTCCGCCCTCCCTTCTCCTTGGTGTCGCTGGGCCGCCCCAAGCCGTACCAAGTCTGCTCCTACTAGCCGGCTATCTCCCTGCAATAAAAAAGGTATTGCTGGTGTGCTGGTCCCCTGCCACTGCTCCGCCTCGTCTGCCCAGCGCCACTTCCCCCAGCTCTCCCCTGCCCCCCCACTTCCTCGTCCTCACTCCAACAGAGCCCCCCAACTCCTGCCCCTGCGTCGCCCGCGGTTTCCCCCCGTCCCCGACGCACCCCCCTTTTGCCCCCTCCCCGCCGCCACCCCGCCCATAAACCACCTCTGCCCGCCCCGACGGCCCCGCCTCCTCCCCCTCTGCCCTCCCCTCCCTCGCCTGCTTCCCCTCCGCCGCCATGCGGGCCTCTCTGATCCCTTCCTCCCACGAGGGAAACACATCCAGCCCCTCCCACTCCCTTTCGCTATCCTCCGAATCAAAAAGAAGTGGGGACCCCCCTCCTATACCCCTGTTCTTCCCCCAGCCCCCCAACAGCCGTCCCCACCTTGCCCCGACCCTTGCTTGCTTCCCCCGCCCCTCCCCCTCGCCCTCCCCTCTTCCCAGCGCTCCTGCCCCTCTCTCCCGCCCCCTGCCGGGCCGGCGAGGGGCTCTCACTATGCCTCCTCATGGCCTGGCCCTCCACTACGCTTCCTCCCCGACCTCGCCTTCCGCCTCTCCCCCCGCCCTGACCACGCTCCGTTCTCCTTGTCCCCCGCCCCCCCTTCCCTCCCTCCCGCTCGGCCAGCTTCCCGCTCCCCTCCGATGCCCCGCCACCCCTCCCGGCCCCCCCGCTACCTCCACGCGCGCCCGCTCGGCCTCCATCTCGAGCAGCCCTCCCGCCGCCCCGCCTCCCACCGCTCCCTGGAAACGCGGCGAGGCGCCCCTAGCAACGCGCCTCGCCTGCGACCCTCCGTCATCCGGGGCCGTGCTCTTGACATCGGCGTGGCCCTGGAGACTCACCTGCAGCTTTTGCGTCTTCCTCGGTGGCGAGCAGGCCAGGACAGCCGCCGCCACCCTAAACGACGCCTGCCTCACCGGCCGCGCCTCCCGCGGCCCCACCAAGAGGTCCATCCGCCCTGCTTCGCTCAGCAGGCAGATGGCCTCAAGTACACGTATATCGTCCGCGCCAGCCATTATCCGATCCACAACCGACAAGCGACCCACGCACAAGCTACGAGACAAGCTACAATACTTCACACCCAGCCACCAGGTTACAATACCTAAAATGGTGGCTGGGCGGAAGTGGAGCCCCCTTAAGTAGCCCTTTTTGGGCTTGCTGGTAAGTTTTGGGATGCCTTTGGGCTCTCCCAGGCAGCCCAACCGGCAGCAAAATGGCCGCGCCCATGAAACCCCTTCCCCCTCCCAAACCTGCCCGGGGGGCAGACCTCGTGGCTCGGCTGCCCCCCAAATCCCCCTTATATTCGATTATAGTATTTATGTATGCCTTACCTTTTATTGAGCTGGACAAAGCATAGTGAAGCAGCTAAAATTAAAGTAATTGAATACAGATAACATTATGGAGATCTTACCTTTGCATTCTTTTTACTGCAATTGGCGCTAAATTAATCTTTGGATAACTGCAGCTATGGCCTAAGGATAAGCCACACATAATATACACTCAAATTGAACGGGACGACTTTGAAACTTTTTCAAGTCATTTTTGGCAGAATCAAACTGATCTAGGTAGCTCTATTTATCTTAAGCAAGGGCCTCCACTGAATTTCCGAAGTTATGTTGATTATATTATAGTGGTTTATTCTAATTGACGATAGTTATATATCATGTGAAGATAGCTGAGAATGCACGACTTGGAAAATACTTAGGCTGTTAAATAAATGCTTTAATGAAACTGGGACCAGCATTTGTAATTTGATGTCCAAAAAACAGAAATATGCTCTACTTAATAAAGTTTAGAGGAGAGGAACTGTACTTAAAAGTTAAATAGTTGGAGCTTTTTTGTCAGATATAGTGGCAGATCGACTGCCGTGTTATATTTGTCAACCATTGGCTAATTTTTATTGAGTGTCCTTTTTCACATGGTCCTTATTGTATCTTCTCTTTTGTCCTGTGGAGGAGCCTGGACCAGTGCTCTGCAATCAGCATCACCGCAGGTGCTGCGATGGTTTCCTTGAGTGAACAGCCAATATGTTATTCTTGTGTCTGTATTTTTCAAATCTTAGAGGCAACAGTCAATGAACTAATTTAGATTTCGAAAAATGAGGTTGCATTAGAAAAACAATGCAATCAACTATCGAGCTCTTTAATAGCTGAACAGGCAACGCTGTATTCTGAACGGATTTCAAAAGGAAAATGTGATGTTTCATACATTTATTGGCTTTGCTCTTTTTATGACCCGACTGTAAAATGTTTTATTTAAGTTCATACGATCTGTAGGTTTTATTAAACTCTTAACCAATGCATATCTTATTTAATATCAATTAATCAAAATGAATAATATAGGCCTATAATTTATTAAACAGTACATATCTCCAAAACAAAGATTGTTTTCTCTAGATGACTGTAGTGCACTTCATAATGAGGTTAGTTGGGGCCAGAAGAGTACTTGGGAATTCATCATCAACAATTTGAATATTCTCTTCGAGAAAACAAGCCAAAATGTTAGAACAATAAAAAAATGTCTAACATGCATAATTGATCTTATGAAGGCAGGTCTATGCTGCCATTACCAGGAGCCTAGAAGGCGAAGATGCTCCCTTTGTCCTTTACACAAATGCAGTTAGGGCAGGGCAAAAGGTAAGTGGTGTGAACTGTGATAAGTGTATGTATAATGTGTAATGTCAATGCAAGTATAACAGAGCAAGCAGGTTATATTGAGCCTCGCAAAATTGGCACTAGAAACTTAGCAGAGAAACCTCACATAGCACGCAGAAATAGGGTCAACCCTGCCAAGTTATATTAAGGTACAGGATTTCAGGAAATTGATGCTCCTCAGGCGGTACCTACTTCAACCTAGAAATATTAAGCAGACTTGGTGCAATATTCTGAGGGTGAAGTGTTTGATGTTGGCAAGGACAGTTGTGGTTCGTGATTCAGGAATCCATGAATAGTTTTGTTTGCTTCCCAGCAGTATGTAATGCTTCCCACCTTCTGCACCAAATTTTGTTGTCCCCAAGCATGGGCAGTAAATGCCCTAGTAGTACCATGTTCTCAGGAGGTTCTATTTACCGGCAATGCCTCTCCTCCCAAAGGTGCTATAGAAGATTTGGGAGGAGAAGTGGACAGTGATCCTAGCAGTACCCTTTTGATCATGTCATTCATGGTTTTCACTTCTACGATCATTATCAGTTGTGGATTAGCCCATCTTCGCTTCAAGTTCCAAGAATGCCCTAAACCTAACTACAACACCTGAGACTAACAGCTTGGAAGTTGGGAGGTTACATTTGGAGAGGTTGGGTGGTTCAAAACAGGTAGGCATACAATCATATAGGAGGCCCTCGACTCTTTAATTTTATCAAAAAAACACTGGAGTTTAAGTAGTTACTTAAGTAGACACCAGGACCCTATTTTGGTAGAAACCTTCCAAATACTTATATTTTTGAGTAATTGTTTCCTTCAAGGTCTAGCTGTGGCTACTATCTCTGTGCAATGGGAAGAGTATTCAGATAAGTCGGAAGGTGCTTGGCAAAGATAACATATTTGACCCTTAGACTAACAAAAACTTTTTGAAAACCAATCATTCATAACCTAGTTCTCACATGGGATTTCTCAATCGTTTTGAGAAGGTTACAAGCAAAAGAGCTTTGGAAAAAGGCCAGTCCTTCTGATTAATGGCAAGGATATCAATCCTACTTGCTGTTACATAGGCAAGAAGGTTTGGTGAATTGGGAAATCTGTTGATATTATACCCTTGCTTGAGTTTTTTTCAGGACAGATGGTGCTTAAACTTGATCTCAAGTTTTTCCTAAGATACATTCCTTTTTTCATTTATCCCAAGAAATAGTACTCCCGGTATTTGAACGAAACCCAGATATGGAAGCACTTTGATCCTAGTATGTCAAAAGTGCCTTACCAATTCACCTTGATTGTATGAAAGAAGTCAGAGGTTCCAAATATTAGCTTATTTTGTATAGTTCAGTCAGCAAAGGAAAACAAAATCTCAACCTCCACTTTGCGCAGATGGGTGTATCAAGCAATATCCTAGGCTTTTAAGGCAGTGCGGCAGATATCTCCAAGTAGTATACTGTGACGTTTTACTAGAGAAATCTCAACATCATGGGCATAATCCAGTGAAATATTCTTGCAAGAGATCTGTGGGCAGCCATTTTGTCATCCCACTAAACTTCTGTTAAACATCATAGGGTAAACCTTACTGAATCCTAAGTAGATCATTTTGGATCAGGCGTTATAATTTAGTTTAGTTTAGTTGACCTTAATTTCGACCACTACCATAAAAGTTCAGCCAAAATAAAAGTTCCCAGTAAAAACCATTCAATTCTTAGGATAATAGCAGCAATTCAAATATACGGAAAGAAAAAGGGGGCATCGCCCCACCTAATAGGCACTCAGCCAAGTGGTAAAATTAAGTGCAATTGCTACTTTGTTACAGGATAAGTAATTTCATTAAATGACTGTCTATATTTTAAAAGCTGCTCTAGACAGATGTAAAAACAACTAAATTGAAACAGCAATGAATTCCTTCTGTTGATTGCACATCTAAAATGGAGCATACATTAACACAAGTGGTAGGTGTTTCCAAAGCTTGAAGGACCACTAGAGCTGCCAGGGAAAAATGAATGCCCTGCGTCTTATGAAAAAGGAGCAGATACATTTTGCTGAGATCTTGATCAAATTTACAAAAGAAATCAAAATGTAACAAAGTTTGAGAGGAAACTTCATCACGTGGGCATGTCAGAATAATGGCCATGTCATACTGGCCTAGAGGAAAACACAAATGCCATCTAATAAAACCCAAGCAAAAATGCATTAGTAACATTCTATCCCAGGAAGAATCACTCCAACCCTGATATGGAGCCACAACAAGAGCTTTGGAAGACTCATTCGAAGCTCTAATGTTATGTCTATATGTTTTAAACAGATTTAACCCGAGCCATATCTTGCTTGGTCAGAGTTTCCAGACTATGGAAAAACTGTCATTCCCCCAGGTCCTCAAGCATGGTCTTTACATAGCGTATCCAGGGGATATTCAGCACTCTATCACAGACTAGTTAGTCTAGGACTATTTCCCTATTAAAGGCTGCGTGCGGGTAATTTGTACTTTTGTAATTTGTGGGGGTAATTGTATAGCGCAACGGTCGCTCCGGAAGGAGCATCTTGGCGCTGATTTCCAGGTAGAAGATCAAGTTACTTCCTAAAGGTAGAAAAGTTAGATGGCTGCCATGGTGTAGTCGTCGGGAAGATTAAACATCCAAGTTTTTAGTGCTTTCCTGAAGTGTTTTTCTTGGGTTAAGGACCTCAGGAATTTGGGCATGCTGTTCCAAGCTTTAGTGGCAAGATGATTTAAGGTTTTGCCACCTTTGGTTTTCAAAAAAAACCTAGTAGGAAGGATTAGATTGTCCTTGGAGGAACGCAGGGATCTGCTAGGGTTGTAGTGAGGGAAACGCTTGATAAGATATTTTGGGCCGGAGTGATTAAATGCCCGAAATGCTACAATAAGAATCTTGAAGAATATTCTTTTGTGCAGTGGGAGCCAATGTAAAGATTTTAAGGCGGCGGATATTGAAGATTTCTGGGTAACTTCAGGACTAATCTGGCTGCAGAGTGAAGTACACTTTGGAGATTTTTAAGTGTAGCTTTCTTGGCGCCAGCAAGAAGGCCGTTGCAGTAATCCAAGGGAGAAAGAACTAGGGCCACTGCGACGGTTTTTCTGGAGTCTATTGGTAAAAAGTCAAAACACTTTTTTTACCGAGCACTAGAGCTACAGTAAAGCATGATTAATGTAGTCCTTTGCATATTCCATCCCTAGCTCCTGGTGCAAAATGAAGGTGGAACAGGTAGGTGGAACACCCAGCAGTTTCCTCAGTACTCCGTTTTACACTCCTCTGGAAAAGATTGGTGTTACAATAGCCCCACATACCTGCACCACACATGAGGATAGAGAGGCATTTATTTCTAAACACCTCCAATAAAGGGCTATGGGTTTTTACCAATGCGTCTGGCCACGTTAAAAACATAATCAACCGAGGCTGAAAATTTACATGGCCCTACATCAGCAAAGGGCCCCCAGTTACCCTTGGAATCAAAGACTACACCTAGCTAGGAGAATTCATGGGTAAGCACCATAGGGTGACCTTACCTCCTGATGCATCCCATTTTGGTATGCTTTAAGTTAATTGTTCAGTTGGTAGCCAAATCAGGGAGCCCAAAAAGACTGCAAACTCCTGGAATAGTGCTTTTAAGCCATTGGGAGTTCTAGATAGCATAACAGCATCGTCCACGAATACGAATACAGGAACCTTTTTGCCTGCTAGATAGGGAGCATCAGAAACCTTGACGTTCACAGCTGGGCCAAAACTGTTTATATATATAGCAAAAACAGTAGGGGACTAAAACACGAATAGAATATCTCTCGGATAGTATATGTATCCACATTCCTCCGCACTAAACGCTGGCATTGCATCTTTGGTTTTAGGGACTGTGAGGTCAGGATCTGCGGGCCTCCCTCCCTCTTTGGAATACATAATTCTATGCATGGGAGGTTATGGTCACTGTTAGATCTTTCATCTCTTTTGGATCCCTGACCCAAGTGCCAAGCTCCTGATTAGCAAAAATATAATCTGACACTGTGGAGCACTCCCCTCTCTCAAACATTACCTTGGTTTGGAATAGGGGATCATAAATTTCAGATACAAGTAGGGGATTGTGCAATTTATTAAGTTGATAGAGAGCATGGCCCCCTTGTCTTTGGGTTGTCTGTCACTTCCGGTAAAAAGACTTTCAAACATAGATTGCACATTCTCCACTTCAGTAGTCCCCAATTTAGCCTGAACCTTCCCCTACTCCCAAGAATAATATTGTTGCCATCATGCGGGGAGGCAAACAGTTCCTCAAGACTTGTTAAAAAATCAGACAGCACTTTAAGGTTGGAAATATGGTCTACCTCTATAAAATAATTATGAAAATGTATTAAAATGATGTTCAAACCATTAGGTCAAGTGGTTAAAAGGGCTTGGATTAAGTGTATGTCATAGATAATTAGAGTAATTTTGCAATCCAGGGTGATTTGATCCCAACGGGTTAAGCCCGCCTTAGCCTGGCCAGCATCCGAATAAGCTGCGGCAACAAAGTAGGAATGATAACCGTCCAGAACAAATTCCTTGGTAGCCCACCTCCTGGAATAGAGTAATATCACACAGACATATGTAAAACACCCAGTCATCAAAAGCCAATTAACTGTCATTAAGCATGCCACAATCCAAAAGAGGATGTTCAACCATTCTTCGGCGGCCCCTCTAGAGTTTGAATATACTCACTGGGTGGCATGGCCCCCACTACACTCATATGGGGGCTATTGAAATCCAGGGTGTGTAGCAAAAACCCTGGGCTCCTCGGGACGGGGGGAGAAGACATGTTATGGGGGCTGAGTCGATTCGATTCGATTCAATAAACTTTATTTCAATTCATAAAATAGAATCATAAAAGTATACACAGTTTAAAAGAAAACATTACACAAAATTATTAAAAAGACCATACAATAACATTTACATCCATAATTACATATTATATGACCAAAATGGGTATACAATTCATTTAATATAAAAAGATCGCGTATATAAACAAATCGGTGTAAAGTGCTTATGCATTCCATTTAGATACCAATCTATAGAATAATCTGCTACGTGTATACCAAATAGTCACAAAGATTTACATTGATGCTATTTAATAACAATTTCTAATAGTAAGCGCCAATCTAATAAAGCTAAGTACAGCCCTACATATAACTGGGGTTGATAAGGACAATAGATACTCATAACCCTCTATATAATAACGGGATCCAAGATTTAACAAAACAGGCTTAATAAACCGATTTCTAGGGTCTTTATACAAGGTACAAAAAAGAAGAAGGGGGCACAGTACTTTGTGAAACCTTATTGTAACAAGGGTGAGGAGGTAGCCTCTCACACCACCCTTCTTGCTTTGGAAAAGCAAAAAGAAAGTGCAGTGTGCTAAGACAGAACCTTGTTAAATAAAAGCGCCATTGAGTATGCATGATATACGATAGGTAGAACTGTTGCTTCAGTTTACTCCCACTATTTAATGCCGGCTCAGTATTTCGTAACATGCCCAATCTAATATGATAGGCATTTTTAATTGTCAACTTAGCATCCTTTCCAACAGATTCGGCGTTTTGGTATATGTGCCCCAAGCCAATTTTATGAAAGGTTTCTTTTACATATAGCAACCATGGGATCTTCATTGAATGATCAAGTTTAAGGCAGTCTTGCAAAATTTCCTTTGTAAGTTTCAGATCTTCAGACTGCCAAACCTTGCTCCATAGCAACAAGGGAGAAACATGTATGATATCACTCACAAATTCAATACCCATCTCAGTATGACAGAAACTATTTGAAGTCCCAGATGGGACAGATAAAAGGTGCTTTATACATTTATTTTCCATGACTTGGATCTTGTTACAATTTTGTATCCCCCAAACTCCCGCACCATATGTTGCAACAGGTAGACATTTTTGCTTTATATAAGGGTTTTAGTTCTGCAATCGGTTTTTGACCCAATTTGCTAGAAAAGCGAAAGAGGGCCTCTATGCATTGAGTAGCCTTTTGGACACGTGCTAATATTAAAGGGTCCCAACTCAGTGTTTTACTAAATAAATTCCCCAGATAATTAAAATTATCGACGTTCCCAATAATTACGTTTTTCACCACAAACCTGCGAGTTTTTGCCCCTTTAGGGCCACAGGCCATGGCAAAAGACTTTGTCAAGTTGACCCTAAGATCTAATTCTTGCATAAAAGCATCGACGGCACTCAAACAGGTTTGCATGCTGTTAGCAGTAAGGGTCATTAACACCGTGTCATCTGCATAAGATAACATCAGTATCTGTTTAACATTTACCAGAGGGAAATCTGCACAACTTTCCAACAAGAAACTTTCCAGACCATTGGTATACACCAGAAACAAAAAAGGCGCTAGGATACAGCCCTGGCGGACGCCTTCGGTGGATGGGATAGGTTTTGTCTTCTCACCACCTGGGCCAAATCTAATCCTCACTGTTGTGGCAGCATGCAGTCTGCGGAGCAGTATAAACAATGGTTCTTCAAACCCTATGGCCTCCATCATTTGCCACAGCTTACCTCTACATACAGTGTCAAAAGCACTGGATAAGTCCATGAAGGGCGGGTGAATACAACCACCCTTGGCCCATGTACTTACCCACAATTAGAGCCAGATTAAGACACTGCTCTGTGGTTCATTTACCTCGCCTAAACCCATACTGTGAATACACAATAATACCGGATGCCTTGGCCCATGCTTCCAGGCGTGCCAGTATCACCCTACCCATCAACTTACAAGACGCATCTATTAGCAATATCAGTCTATAACAGCACGGGTCACTTTTATCACCCTTTTTAAAAATCGGTACCAGTACCGCCTCTTGCCATGAGGTCGGAATACGCCCTACCACAATTACTTTAAATACATTTAATAAAAGTGGTGCCCACACCGCAACATTATATTTGAAAAGATCTAAAGGGGATGGACCGGGCCCTGGGGTCTTTAGTGAAATACTCTTCCTTAGAGCAGCCTCTACCTCTGAGAGAGTAAATGAAAGGCTAAGTGTTAGTGCTGACTCCAAATGGGGATCACTAACTCCCTCATTAGCAGTTGACAACTTCACCCCCTTTGGATTAAAAATGCTGCCAGAGTGTGCTTCCCATATATCCCCTGGTATATGCACCAACATATCGCCCTTTTCTTCACTATTTCGGAAGAGACGGTTTATTACCTCCCAAAATAGCCTACTATCCCTCAGGTCTGACGCTTTCCCCAGGTCATCCCATGCCTTCTTCCTTAAGTCTAATTTTCGCCTATTAATAGCCTCTCTATACATTTTCCTTGATTTTCTAACCAGCTCTCTATCCCCTGGTGTTTGATGTAGTGCCTTCGTTAATCTTGTTTGTGCTGCGGAACATTCAGCATCAAACCATTTGCAGCCATTTCCTTTTTTCGCCCCCACAGTTTTTAAGAGGTGGGATGCCACATTGCCTAAAAGAGCCTCAAAATTCATAATTATTACATCCGGCTCATGGGTGGGGGTTAGACAAGCATCTATCCTTGCCTTATTTCTTTTAAGAATCTCCACCTCCAATTGCCTTGTGTCTACCTTATCCCATTTTAAAGTGACCCCTTGATTCTGACTATATTTTATTGGCAGTTCAGGGGTCTGTATTCTCTCCAAAACAGGGCTCAAACTTAAGATTAAAGGGTTGTGGTCGCTAGCAGGATTCACCTCAATCTGAAAATCATTAACGAAATGAGTATACCTGCTAGAGACCATAGCGAAATCAATTATGCTCATTGCCCCCTGTGCCCTGGAAAGTGGGTATACCCGATGGTCTAGAGCAGCTAGGCATATCCAAGACACAAAGTTCGTAAATCATAATGATGCTATTCAAAGCATCACCTTGTTTTGAATGCTTGAAATGAGCCAGTGGCTGATCATTTAAATCTATCAAACCACAAACTCTAGTTCCACTAAATTTACACAAGACACAGTGGATCGAGCATTGGATGCAGCCAGCATAGGAAAAAACCCGGCTTTGAAAGCGCAGCTCTCACTCCTCACCTCTCTGATTGGTATCGCGGTGCTACGGCTCCTGGACGGTATCCGCTCACCTGTAGGTGTTCAGCCCAATCGGCACCAGGAGGAAAGCACTCAGGACGGCGTCTCCGCTACCGTAATGGCACCAAAGAATGCAGCAGTCATTGCATCCGCGGCCAAAACTAGAGCCGCAAAACAGGCCCTCCGTGATCAGGAGGTTATGACTAAGCGTAGAGCAGCTGGCCCCGGTAATACGGAAAGCAATACGGCGGGGGTCCGAAGAGCTGACTCCTATCTCGAAGACAGCGGGGTAGTCTACCACTCCTACGCCCTCCGTAATTGAAATGCTACGACGTGTCCCAGGTGTGAAAGCTCCGACAATACAGCAGAAACGCATAACGGATATTTTGCCTGCTCCACCAGGATCACTGAACTCGGACCCACAGATTGGAGCACCCGCATTGGAATGTTTGGAGAGACCTGTACCGGATACTTCTCCCGGGCCTGCAGTGGAATGTCCGGACTCATCTGGCTTATCGAATTCCCCGGAGTTGTTGAGGACTCAAGAGGCTTCGGCAACGACGGGGTTGGAGGCTTTGAATCATACTACAACAGCAGGGGATTTCCTGGAGGTGCAAGTGGAAAAAGGTACGTCCCTAGGGGCTAGTGGCAGTGCAGAGCTCAATTTGATTTTAAACTGAACCCCAAACGCACCAGAGACACCTGCAATATTTACTTTGCTTCACTTAAATAACATACAGGGCTCGAATATCCCCCTTACCAGGGATACTGGGACCAGGGCCATTGGGCTAGACATGGATGCACCTATATCCACTTTAATGGTGGAAGACGCCGGTGGGGAGAGTTGCAATGCAAATGTACAGACCGCTTGTCAGAACTCTGAGGATACAGTGCCAGGTATCTACAGAAGAGAGTACAACTGACACTGTGATAAGTCACAAAAAAAGGATACTCTAAGGAATACACTGCAGGGTAATACAATTGAAGCCATAGAAGTAGAAACGATTGAGACAGATAGGGAACTCACAGACCCTACAGACTTCTACTCATTCTCAGAGGATGTTAGTTGGTCTGGGGACACAGAGGGGGAGCCTGAAGAACTGGATGACGACGACGCAGAGTCATTTATTAGCACGGAAAGTGATCAAGACCTACGTGCAAAGGCGCCACGCGATAGGCGGAAGACAGTATTGAAGAAGAAAAGAGGAGGACATCATGGTGCAAACGATTTGGTGTGGGATTATACACCAACAAATCATGGGTTGAACAAAAGCCAGTTGCACCCACCCCAGTCATCTCTAATATCTCACTCTCTCCAATCAGAATCAGTGGACCAACTAGAACAACCTGGGGCCACACTAACTCAAGTTATGGATACAGTACTTCAGGCCATCGCATCACACCGAGAAGAAACATCTAAAGATGGACGTAGAGCACGGGCTGCACTGCAAAAATTCCAAGGTGTTGTCCGTAAGCTCACTAAAACTGTAGGCACATTCAATGACCGTATAAACGAGATGGAAGAGCGTATAGTCTCAAATGAAAATGCAGCAGCTACGACTCACGAACGTATGGATGCTCACGAAGCTGAACTTCAGGACGTAAGATGGAAACTTGAGGACTGCGAAAATCGGCTACGCCGAAACAACCTAAGTGTCCTTGGTATCCCTGAAAAAAGCTAAGGGGAGGACTGCCGCTCGTATATTATACAGCTTTTTCGCGACACCCTCCCTGAACTCTCCAGCTGGGACTGGAGCTACGAAATACAACGGGCCCCCAGAGTTCCATTAACATTAAAAACCACAGCAAAAACAGGGGGATACCAACGAGCAGTCCTAGTGTACTTCGGGAACTTTTCACTTCGGCAAGCCATCTCTGATAACGTTACACCTGATAAACGCCGCAGCAGAGAATCGATCTCGTACTTCATGCGCCCAGACTTCTGCCACATTACAGTGGAAAGGAGATGACGCCTCAGACAGTTAATTAAGCCCTTTCTAGACAAAAAAGCGACGGCGTATCTTAACAATCCTGCCAAGCTGAAAGTTATATTTGGGGGGCAAACAAAGTATTTTACTTCGGAGATCATGGCAAAGGAGTACCTAGAGAGCCTAAAATAGTTATAATTACACCTCTATGAATCCAGATGAACCCAGATAAGGAATGGGGGTAAATACATATGACAGCATGGATGGATAGTTTAGTATAGATTGAAGTAAACATTAAGGTTTTGAGGGGGGACGATAACAATGTTTAAATAATGTTCAACTGATGGCTTCATTATGACCCTATCGTCCTTCTTTTCCTATACTACTTACTGCTGCATTATGGTATCAGTTTTGTACTTTCTAGTATTTAATCTTTTTCTCCGTTCTTTTTTTTTCTCTTTCTCTCTTTATTTTTTATTATTTTTTTTTTTCAGTATTGTGTGGTCATCATGCATTGGTCAGGCAGCGCTAGTCCATCACCACAGACTCTTACAGAGTCTAATTGCCTTTTTTCTGGGTGTAAGGGGGGGAGGGTTTTGTCGGGGGTGGGGATGGGGGGATAAAACGAATATAAAATGAGCAAGTTAAAGGGTACAATTAATTTAGTAGTGAACACAATAGCTGAGGCAGTAAATAAGGTTCAATATATGGCAAGACGTTATTAAAAAATTAGTATCTATATACAAGCGATAAAACAAATGATCCGGCTTAACATTAGGTATGGTCTGATTACTCGAAAAAAATTATGGGGAAGTTAAAACTCGGTTGCTGGAATGTAGCGGGCCTTAACGACAGGGGGAAGAGGGCACAGCTATGTCAAGCAATACATCAAGGCTCATGGGATATTATATGTCTACAGTAGACCCACATGCCAATAGGTGAAATAGATCTGTTAAAAATCCCTGGTTTTAACATTCTTGAATAAACTACACAGACCTCTAGGACTCGGGGTGTAGTCATATTAGCAAGGGCTTCCCTGGGTAAACCATTGCGGAAATTGATAGATCCCCACAGCAGGTGGGCTATAGTACAGCTTAATAGAGGCATTACCGTCTGCTCGATTTACGGGTCAAATCTAGACGAGCCTGCTCTATTTTTTGATCTAGAACTTGAGCTGGCATCCTGGACTGGTTCTCTTGTAATATGTGGTGATTTCAATATAATGATGGGCCATTTACAGAGTAGACAAACACAGCAAATATACTTAAGACGTAAGCCCAAAGTATTTAGGGCAGTGCAGCAATTGATGGCCAGCCACAATTTAAGAGATATCTGGAGCCTGAAAAATAAAGGAGACCCAGGATATACATACTTTTCCTACCCCCACAACAAATATGTATGTATTGACTATATAATGTCAACTGCTGACATTGCCCTAAATGCTGTCATAACTAAAGCCCCTAAGACGATATCAGATCATAACGCTCTTTCTCTTGTATTTGATGTTGCTAGCTACAAGAGACCACATTCCCAATGGTCATTCAATCGTAATCTTCTTGTTTATCAAGAATATATAACATACATAAGGCTACGGACTAAGGAGTTCTTTGAATGTAATGAATACAGCGCACCCAGGGTGGTTGTCTGGGATAGCTATAAAGCAACCCTAAGGGGGGGAAACTGTGTCTTTTGTAGCTAAGCGTAAAAAAGATCGTGATAGGTTGACTGAACAGTTAAACACAGAATTAACAACCTTAGAGCACCTACACGCTACCCAGATTCACCTCGGGGAGCAAACTGAAGATACTCTTTGTAAGATTTTAGTTTTTAAAGCCGAGATTAATAGTGACCTATCTCAAAAAGCAGCAGAAATTCTCCAGGTAAATCGGAATAAAATATATGAAACTGGAGAAAATGTGGGGAAACATTTGGCCCTTAAAACCCGCCAGAAATAATCGCATAATTCCATTTAATTCATTAATTATGGAGGACAGAAACATACCTCCTCGGCTGGCATAGTAGCGGCATTTCGAGACTACTATCGGAAGTTATACCAAAATGAAGACCAACAGTTAACACCTAACACTAAAGAGTTTTTAAATAATTGGCTCAATGAAACAGATCTTGGGAAAACAATCGATGAAACAACAAGGGAAGACCTTGAAAAAGAAATCTCTAGCACTGAGGTAGAATTAGCTTTCTTAGAACTTGCTACCGGAAAAGCAGCCGGACCAGACAGAATATCCCTAGATTTCTATAAGCTGCTTGGTAACCTTATTTTGCCATTTATTTCTTGGTGTGCAATGGCATGGGAACCCTCCTGAGTCATGGAAACACACAAATATTGCCATCTTCCCCCAAAAAAAGAAACCACCGGAACAAACCTCTTCATATCGTCCAATCTCACTTATTAATTCAGACTCAAAGATTTATGACAAGGTCTTTGCCAACCGTCTCAGTAGGATTGTCGAACATCTGGTCTCCCTCTGGCAACATGGCTTCATTCCCTGCAAGAGTACGATAGACCACACTCGTAGAGCCATCTCCTTATTTTACATCATGGGAGTAGAGGGAGGCCAGATGTCGATGATCCTATTGGATGCAGAGAAGGCCTTTGACCGGGTCTCATGGCAGTTCCTATGGGAGGTGTTGGAGATAAACAATCTTGGCCCGGCCTTTATAAAATCTATTAAGGCCCTCTATGTTGACCCTAAGGCAAAAATTATGGTGGGGGGTAGCGAATCAGAGCATATTAACATCCAGAGGGGCACGCGGCAAGGCTGCCCGTGCTCCCCGATCCTATTCGCCCTCTATATTAACCCACTCATCCTTAAACTTCTCACCTCTCCAGTAATTGAACCAGTCAAAGTGGGTACCTATAACACTAAAGTACTTGCCTATGCTGATGACGTGGCGGTATTAACACCAAACCCCACAGAGGCAATTGAGGAGATCGAAGTAATCACACGGTCTTTTGGCTCATATTCAGGGTATTCCCTGAATAGGGATAAGACGATGGTTATTTGCACTGAGAATACATCTTTTGTTAGCCAGTATAGAGTAAACAACGCGGTTTATCTGGGTGTAAATATCTTGCCAAAAATAAATGAGATTAATCAATTAAATTATGAACCGCTTATCAAGAAAGTTAAAAAAGACCTTCTCAGAGTTAATAACCTTCATCTATCTATAATTGGCAGGGGGAATTACCTTAAAATGAGTGTGTTTCTAAAAATATTACATTTATTTCGGGCAATCCCATATTTGGTCGACGATGGTATAATCAAAAACCTTGACTCTGCCTTGTCAAGAATCATCTGGAATTATGGTAAAGTTAGGAGGGCCCTCCCTAAGCTAACTCTACCATATCTAAGAGGAGGATTAGCAATACCAAATTTAACACTCTATTTGTGGGCGACCCTCCTACAACAAATGACCACCCTCCTTGATATTATACCTTCAGTAAGCATTAACCCTGAACAGGATATACCCTCAATATACGAACTGTCGTTAGGAGATAAGGCTAGAGGATTGTTACTGAAACAAGTGGAACCATCCTATTTTAAAAAGATCAAATTCAAGATCATTACGGACGCATGGAAAATCTGTAAGCGTGCTAGCAAATATCTGATAATACCAAGATATACTAAATATACACCCCTGTGGCAGAGTTCAATTATTCCGTTCCAACTTAATGATAGAACCTCTAGGAGGTGGGAGAGCCTAGGGGTTGTAAAAATAGGAGACTTCCTGGGTAAGGATTCTATGTCATCTTTTGAAGAGCTATGTGAAAAATATCAAATCCCCCGCACTGACTATTTGAAATTTATACAAATCTACACTACCCTCAGACAGTTGATACAGCGCATAGACCTAAAAACAGTTCCAATATTAGAACTAATAGGTAAACAGACAACCTGGATAGGTAACATCTATGAATTATTAATAAAGAGTCATCCTGATGACCTTGAACAAACGGAAAGAAACTGGGCCATTAAGCTAAATAATCCAAATATCGATATAGATATGTCCTTGATGTTATCATCGAAATTATTTTTAGGTTCAAACTTAAAGGCTAAAATTTATAAAACAATATATGATCTTTATTTTACCCCCGCAAAACTATTTACCTGGGGCAAAAGAATAAATGACCAATGCCCAAGATGTTCTTTAGGTCCAGCTAACCTTATTCACATGCTAGCTGAGTGTCCAAAACTAGACGCGATTAAAAAAGGAATGACCAAATACTGGGCTGAAATCTTTGGGCACGAACTAAGAACTTCAACGACACTCTTTGTTATAGGTCATGATGACTCCCTAGGGTTTAGTAATAAAGAAGCAATGTCTATTTTTGTTGGTACGGCTGTATATAGAATCATCTTGACAGCAGGGTGGAAAGATGCAGATGCTCCTACTGTTCAGGGGTGGCTGAGCAGATTATTAGGTATTTATAAGCAGGAGACTGCAATCTATAGAAGAGGGAAAAAATCGAGAATTCTCGGGGAAAAGATATGGGCTCCTGTTAACACTTGGTTTGATAACCAAAGAAATTTATAGGTTCTGCAAATGACACTGTATATGCTTGAGTATGTCTGTGAAGTAACCTTAAAATGAATTATTTCTTACCGTCTTGTTTATTTAACATGATCGCTTGGAATGAACGAAGTAATGATTTATTTTTTCCTATAGTATTATGCTTTGTATATTCTATATATTTTACTGTGTATATTTTTTTTAAACTGTACCATTTTGAACCTGCTCAAATAAATATATTTAAAAAAAAGGAAAAAGGTCCTTAATCATAAGCATTTGATACCAGGGAAATTTCACCAATGTGGCCGTTTTTATGGAGTTATACTTCACAGAAATGGCGGTCGTGAGACCACCTTTAGCTCTTCCCGCATGTGAGGGTTCGGCGTGTACATTAAACATTTGATAACCATCCAAGCTATGACCCCCTCTGCTCCAGGTTTCTTGGAGGCAAATTATGTCACAGGATTCGATGAATTTTACCCACACCTGATCCTCTAACCTCCGGGAAAAGCCAGCTATGTTCCACGAAATCAAGCGGAAGGAACACCCCTAAGCCAAACTATCTCCGTCCTCGTCCCCCAGTGATATCATTACTGTCGGCTGGGTCTCATCACTCCCACCCTGAGTTACTACTATGGGGGTGATTCCTACGCCCAAGGGTACGATTTCTGTCTGTCGTGTCTCATCTCTTCCATCCTGGGTTGCTGCTATGGGGATGATTTCTGTGCCCAAGGGTACCATTACTATCTGATCGATTTCATCTCTCACACCCTGGACTACTACTATGGGAATCGTCAACGAGTTAGCGCAAGGGTTTATATTACTAACTGTTTCTACCCAAGTTCCAACTGCTTCATCTTGGTTTTGCCTCTTAAAGCTGACAGCCCTTTCCCTATCCGTTTCTTCAACCCTGCTATTAGAAATACAGACATTCAGGAGTCAATCCACCCCCTCCAGGCCCATAAATGGATCGAATCTGTTGCTTAGCAGTAGATGCTGTACTGCCCAATCCATTCTATTGTCACCTAATGGTCTACCCCTGCCATAGATCTGTGATAAGCACGGCAAACCAAAATTCCCATGAGAATAAAAATATTCTAGGCCTAACTATTGAATGTCGCCTAATCTGCCAAACCTTGGTTCCCTACGTATAAAATCTACAACCTATGGGTCTCTAAAATTAACAATTATACAATCTCCCTCGAGATCCTTAGTACTATGGCCCAACCAAGCTATTCTCCTCACGCTTAAAATCTCCGTATTTGAGCCCGGGGTAGTCTCCTATTCTTGTTGAGCCAAAAGATAACTTTGTTCTTAAGTTCCCTATCTGATTCCCGGGATTCTGGACTAATACTTGGTACCCCTGTTAAAATAATAGTAAAAGGTACAGATTCCGGGGGGAGATTAACACATGGGAGCCTCTTACCCAAAATTTCTTTAACCTGGGATACATTACTCAAAGGCTTTTTGGCCACTTGTTTTGGATTTAGGACCTGTTTGGAGGCAGCCACCGTATCTACCTTAGTACTTTGGGCTTTTTTGCTTGCTACAACTTTTTCCCCTATAGCTGGTTGGATATTCTGAACTACAGAGGTTACATTTGTCACCGAATCTACGGCTTTGGGAGGCATGACATTTCCTGAGGATATAATAGTAGGGACTCTAACATCTTTATTGTGTGTGCTCTTTATAAGAGCATCAAGTTTAGAGGTGTTCCCTTTTACCAGCAGCTCTAACTGATCCAATTTCGCATTAATTTGTTTTGTTCGTTCAGCCAAAGGCAATATTAATGACCATAATAATATATCCATTTTGAAAAGGAGTTCCTCATTGGTATTCTGTTGGGACGAGGGTTGAACAGTGTTAGGTGATACACCATTTAAAATGAAAGACTGGGCTATAACCTGAGAAACATCGCTAGTGTTTTGAATTTTTTTCAGTTTCATGCCATTGCCTTCCTATGGCCACCCCTTCTCTTCCTTTTTACAGACTTAGAAGTTACAATATAATTCTTACTTACTCCCCCCGTCACCCGATCTTGTTCTGTCCGGGGGCAGGAGGTGATGGAATCGGTGTGGAGGTTCTGCGGCTCGAGCCGCTAGAGATAAAACTGGATGAGGTTAGGCTCAGTATAGAACATGTCACTGAGCCACCTGGCCCCTCCTCCACGGAACAAGGAATTGGACTAATGGCTACAAGAGGGTCTGGATCATTACAATTGGGCGGTGTTACCGCTGACCCTATCACACCCAAGGAAGATCGCTGTCCCGTAAGAAGGTCAATGGAAAAACGCTTTTGCATAAGAGCTATTTCCTTCTCTAAAATTCCAGTGGCCTGTGTCAGAAACTGATCCAATGTGCCCGGAAATACCCCCCATTAGTATTCAAAGTAACCTTTCTACTTCTCCCTGAGCGTAAAGACATGTTAACGAATCAACACGTTAACAGTATACACTTATGATGGCCAGGAAGTCAATAAACAATTTTTTTTTAAATATAATGTCCCAATAAGAAAATAAACTGGAATCAAATGGGGTGGCCCAGCCCGGCCTCAATAGTCCTCGGACGGCCTCAGGAGCCCACCCTTTGCCCTGGCTTTGCTCGGCTGTCCCGCGCGCGTCCCGCGATTCGCTGATATGGGCGTGGTTAAGTAGAGAGGGTTGGGGGCGGGAAGAGACACTAGCTGCGTTAGGTTAGGAGGCGCAGTGAACACTGGGTCTTGCAGTCCCGCACCTTTCAGGTAAGGTCTATCAGGTCTATTAGCCCCAATTCAGCGGTCTCAGGAGTGCAGGGTTAATCCGTGGAAGCAGGTTGCAGATATTCCCAAAATGCCCACTGTTGAATGATTTCGAGCGGCTCCCGCGTAGTGGGGGCCGCGAGCCGTAAAGTACTGCTTGAGGGCTGGAGGCGGGAAGAGACACCAGTTGCGTTAGGTTAGGAGGCGCAGTGAACGCTGGGTCTCGCAGTCCCGCACCTTTCAGGTAAGGTCTATCAGGTCTATTAGCCCCAATTCAGCGGTCTCAGGAGTGCAGGGTTAATCCGTGGAAGCAGGTTGCAGATATTCCAAAAATTCCCACTGTTGAGCGGCTTCGAGCTGCACCCTCAGACAGGTCACCCAAAGGGGAAAAGTGGTTAGAGATCAGCACAGCAAAAAAGAGTGTCTCCAAGGGCATGAGGTGTGGCCTACTTTCTAGATCTCTATGAAAAAAGCCTAGGAGCAAAAACCCTAATCTTACTTCGACAGTAGATGGATGACCCTGGAACCCAATCAGGTGTCCGACCAGCCTAGGATGCCTAAAGGTAATAATAACACAGTCGCCCTCAAATTCTGTTAGCTGTTTCCTAATCCAAACACCCATCTTGCCAAACGTATTTCCGGGTATAGACTGCCCTGGAATCTAGAGTTCACCTCGACACAGTGGGCTGCTTTGTTTATTAGCTCTATTGTGAACTCACTAGTTCCAGGAAGCAGTTTAGGAACATCCACTAATATGGCCAGATAGGGACAAGCAGCTGTGGGAAGGTCAAATCTAGAAGTGCTAGTAAGTACTGGCCCCGTACCTTGTCTGGGTTGGGAGGATAATTGGGTGGAGAGGTACCCAATGCATATGTCTTCTGTGCAGATGTCGTCAGGAGAGCGTATCCCCTTGCCCCCCTGTTGGACATGGCCCTTTTTGCAGGTTGAGCCCACAAACTTTTTCTCTTTTGTGTCCTATTGTTCTGTCCCTGTTTTCATTGGCTATATGATTCTGGGCATTTTTCCACTGATGATCAGTAGTAAAGTGCCTGTGCTTTCTGTGTAAATTATGATTATGATTGGTTATCCATCATTGACATATTTGATTTACTGGTAAGTCCCTAGTAAAGTGCACTAAGTGTGCCAGAGCCAGCAAATCAAATGCTATTAGTGAGCTTGCAGCACTGGTTGTGTCACCCACATGTGTATCCCTGTAAATGTGTCTTAGACCTACCACTGTAGTGTCTGTGCACGCAGTTTTAAACTGCAATGTTGACATGGCAAGGGAAACCACTTGCCAGGCCCTAACCGTCCCTTTTCTGACGTGTAAGGCACCCCTCAGGTAAGCCCAAGGAGCCCCCAGGGTGCAGTGCATGTGGAAGGTAGAAAATGTACTGGTGTGTGTGACATGTCTTAATAGTGAAATAGTGTGATACTGTGTATTTCATTTTTTCACTACTGGAAGGCTGTCTGTCCCTCAGGCTATCATTGCACTGCAACTTTTTCATGTTCAACTTTCAATGGGGACAATATAGAGAAATTGAGTTTAGGCTCTCTGAACCCATTTTTTAGTGGTTTTTAAATTGTGTTTGAAAATGCCACTTTTAGAAAGTGAAATAGAAATGTTTGCCTATGCCTCCAAACTACTTCAAGTACACACTAGTTCATGTACAAGTAAACCACAATTTGTTAGTTTACAAAAAACAATTTATGTTTTCAATTTGGTACTCATTAAACTGAGTACCAAATTGAAAACATAAATTGTTTTTTGTAAACTAACAAATTGTGGTTTACTTGTACATGAACTAGTGTGTACTTGAAGTAGTTTGGAGGCATAGGCAAACATTTCTATTTCATATTGTGAGGCCCTGCCTACCCTCCTTCCCATTGGGCCCAGCCACCCTTGTGTTTTTTGACTTTTAGAAAGTGGGCATTTTCTTGCCTTCCCATTCTGTGTGGCACTGCCTGTTGTGTATTTGTAGTAAAAAAGACGCACTACACGTAGTTGAAATAAAGTCGTTTATTCAGATCAAAACAACAGGTGCTCCCAGCTGGACGGCAAATGTGTCACCAACATTCCAATGCTGCCTTCGGGTGACAGCTCGGGCTAAACCATGGTGGGGAAAGAGGAGGGGGGAAATGGCAGGGTGGGAGAAACCATAGAATAAGTTACAACACATCAACCTCACTAGGGAGACAAAGGAGGCGGGGAAAAGGGGGCAGGTAAGGGAAGAGGAAAGCAAGGGATGAACAGAACAGGGAGAACAGTGCAGAACCATAACCTTGAGTTCTGCACCACAGACTCTGTCCTAGGTCAGAGCCTAGGTAACCAATACATAGTTCACCTACAATCCCCAGAGGGTGTGACCACCTGAGCTTTCGATTAGTGTGTCACCATATCACCTTGGTGACATCCCTGTATTTTGGGCACACCTTTGATACTTGAACAAGTAAGCTTCCACAATGAAGATGATTATCGTAGTTTATTGAAATATCATCATTAGTTTCATGATGTAGGAAATCTTTTTTTCTTGCTTTACATGTTATATGTTTCAAAACTGCTCCAATGCATTTCAGGTGGTATACCCTTCGTCCGGGAGCTGTGTAATCCGGTGTTTGAGTTATTGGATTGTTAGTGTGCTCCGTGGCTGTTGGACATCTCTCCGGCGTTCATCATCCTGGAGTTTCCCCGATTTCATGACAAAATTCGCTTCCACTGAAAGATCATCTTTTACATTCCAAAACGGTTGAATTTCACTACTCAGCTCTTTGCACTTCTGGGGCCACCCAGACACAATGTACCTCTTCACTTTCCTCAATGTCTCATCCTTTTCCATATGCTTTTCCCATTCTTCTTTTGCCACAGCTGCTACACTTATTTCTAAAATGGTGTCCTCCATCTTTTCTTCTTCCGAATCGCCGCGAACCGGAGACCTTGAAAGAAAATCCACCACTCTGTTCTGTTGGCCCGGTATGTATACAGCTCTAAAATTATATCCCTGCAGGCCCAAGACCCACTTTGCAATGCGCGGGGTCATTTCCTCCATTTTCTTCTTGGTGAACAGAGGCACCAATGGCTTGTGGTCCGTATGCACCTCGAATGGTACTCCCCAAACGTAGAACTTGAAGTGTTTGATGGTCCAATAAACAGCCAGAGCCTCCTTCTCCACCGTAGAATAGTTTGCCTCCGGAGAGGTGAGAGTTCTTGATGCAAAAGCCACTACCTTTACTTGCTTCTCTACTCTTTGCGATAAGGTTGCGCCTATTCCCCGGGTACTTGCATCTGTGGTAATTATTATTTCTCTTTCTTGATCAAATTTTCCGATAAAGGGTGCCTGTATGATCGCATTTTCTATATCTCTGAACGCCATCTCTTGTTTCTCTCCCCAGTTGAAAATGCTGTCTTTCTTCACCAATTCTCTAAATGAAAAAGTTCTGATGGCAAATGACACCACTTCCTCTTTGCTGGTTGGTGTTGGGGCATCTCTAACAGCGTTGACCAAGTCACATTTAGGTTTAATCCCCTCTTCAGAAATTGTGTGGCCCAAGTAATCCACTGAGCTCACCCCCAATTTGCACTTGCTCAACCTGGTGGTGAACCCTACCTCCTTAGCACTCCTTTTATGTTCTCACTGTGTTCCTCTTCATTTGAGCCAGAGATCAGGATGTTATCCTGTAAGCACATTGTTTTTCTGCATTCTCTGAGGATGTGCTGCATCAATCGCTGGAAAGCCGCTGCCGCAGACGCCAAACCAAAAAGCATCCGTAGAAATTTGAAGTTGCCAAAAGGAGTTGTGAACGCCGTCAGAGACTGTGACTCCGGATGCAGCTCTATCTGATAGTAGGCCGAGGACAAATCCAACACGCTAAAGAATCTGGCCCCTTGTATAGTGCTCAACATCTCTCCAATTCTCGGGAGGGGGTACCGGTCTATCTGAATGTTAGCGTTCAAGTCTCTCAGGTCTACACACAGCCTTATGTTCTTTCCTCCATCCTTGGTCGTGATAACAACCGGAGCCACCCAAGCTGAAGTCTCAATTTCCTTGATTACTACTTGGCTGACCAATTTGTAGTAGTGTGGCTCACCGGTTAGAGGCGGCAGACCCGAGAGCAGAGGACGGCCTGGGACCAGGGTTCGATTCCCGGTGCGGCAGGTTTCTGGACCAGGGTCAGCGGACTCGATAATTCTCTCGCCTCGGTGCCCACTCTGATCAGCGATCACACTCGGCAACTCTGGGCATTAGCTTGCCTCATCTTCACTAACGGCCCCACCAGACCGCCGGGGATGCCTGGTCTCACCCTGGAGATACCCTTAAGGGACCATCTCTCAGGGAAGCCAGGAAGGGTTTCGCAGCGGTCAAAGCGCCTTGGGACCCTCTGGGTAAGTAGTGCGCTATATAAATGCCTATACATATACATACATACATTTGTCCAACTCGTTTTTTAAAGGCTCCTTCATACGTAGAGGAATGGAGCGTGTTTTATGTATTACTGGTACTGCCCCTTCCTTGAGCATTATTCTGTGCATATAGTTCTTTAACACCCCCAGCTGTTCACTAAATACCTCCTTAAATTCCTGAATAAGGTCTTCAGCAATACTAGGGGGCTCTACTAAAAGCACTTGCTCACTGTTGTTGGGATCTAGCTTAATCCCTAGTTCCTTCTGATGCTTCCACCCCAGGAGATTGGAACCTCTCGTGGTGACATACACTTTTCTACCGTGTGCCTATCTTTAAAGGTTATTCTCATTTTGGTCATACCCTCTAGTGGTATTCGTTCCTTGAAGTACCCTACAGAATTTATGTCAGCTTTCTCTAGCTCCACCCCTCGTCTGGCAAACTTCTTTTCAAACACCCTTTTGTCTATAAGCGTGTAAGGAGAGCACGAATCCGCAAAAACTGCAATTCTCTCTCCATCCAAAGTAATTTCACATTTGGGATATTCATTACATTCATTTTCTTCATCATCTCCCACCTGGAATATAAAGGTTTTCTCTCCCCCATCCTCAATTTCAACATTTTCCCCCATATGTACTTTCGGATTGAAATTCTTACATACCTTTGAAAAATACCCCCTTTTGTTGCATTTCCTACATAATACATCTCTTGCAGGACACTTCCAGTTGTTTGCCAGATGATTGGGGCTACCACATTTGTAACATAAAAATCCCTGGGGATTGCTGCGCTGACTGACCTTAACCTTCTCCCTCACTTTACAAATAGTCTCCCCTTCATGTGCCCCTTTGCTCTCATTTTTTTCCCTTGTTGCTCCCTCATGTATTTTCATCTCTTTCATGCACAACGCAGTGTGCTCTAACCCTTTAGCAATACTCAGCGCCTCTTCCAGATCAGGATTCCTAGTAAGGAGTTCCTCTTGTATCCTTGGGTCATTAGTGCACCTAACAATCTGGTCTCTTATCATAGAGTCAGTCAAAGCCCTGAATTCACAAGTAGCAGATAGGCCCCTCAGGATGGCAACGTCATTCGTGACCTTTTCATCTTTCTTCTGCGCCCTTTTGTAAAATTTGTGCCTTTTCAGCACTACATTCAGTTTAATTTTAAAATGTTCTTCTAATTTCATTAAAGTATACTCATAAACATTGATCCCTTCTATCTCTTCTTGTTCATCATCCACCTGCCTACCCGTTATGTCTTCAAACACTTTCCTTCCATGTATGCCCAAATTATGCAATAAAATATGTTGTTTCCTCACATTGTTGTAATTTCCTCCCCCAATTGCTATGAGGTAGGACTTGAATATACCTTCCCATCTTTTCCAGGGAATATCCGGCTCACTCAGCTCATTTAGAAAGGGTGGGGGCTGGCTCATTCCTGCCCCGGCCATGGCCATCAACCAGTAAACCCTCTATGCCGCTAATCTGCTATGGAGGCTAACCCTGAAAGCTTAAGAATATTAGGAGAAGTGTTATACTATTTTAACCCTCCTGTACAATTTTCCTTACAGCAATGTGTGACACCTAAGAAAAACGAAACAAACAAACTGAAATGGCTTTTCAATAAATTTTTAATTAATGAAACTAAACACTGAGGAGACCACACAACTCCTCTTTCTTTCTCCTTGATTCCCCACAGTCAATCGCTCTGGGCGGGAACTTCCTGTGGAGAGCGTCAACGCTTCGTCAGATACTCTCTGATCTCGATGCCTTCCTGCCTACGGTCCGACGCCTCCTTCGCCGTGCCCACAAACCGTCGGAAAGGAGAAAAGATCAAAGCAGTCTCTCCTACACACAGTTCACACTCGATGAAGAAGACGAAGCGGAGTCTCGAGATCTCACTCGCGCACCCCAGGCACTTTTCTCATGACCTTCTTTTTTTTCCTCGTCAGCAACGACGCCAGCTCCCTTTCACCACTGAACTCACTGCGACTTCGATTGCCTTCGATTGCGGACGCCTCAGGACTCCCATAAGTTTGAACCCAGCACCTCTCACCGCTCACCGCTAGTCGTCCGTCACAGCGGTTATGTTCCCTCTTTCAGCACCGGCTCACAATTCAACATGCAGCCCTCACCGTAGACGCTGCTTCGCCAGATGTCACCGCGCCGGGCCACTAGCACTTCAAATACTCGCAGGTACCGCAGAGAGTTGACCAGCAGGGGTATGCAATTTTCGATTAACTTTTCTTCCGTCCCAGCATCAACAACTCCAGGGGGGATGCACCACGCTGACCCTGGCTCAGCTCCTTGACCCTCATCGCCAAAAAGTGTAGTAAAGACGCACTACACGTAGTTGAAATAAAGCCGCTTATTCAGATCAAAACAACAGGTGCTCCCAGCTGGACGGCAAATGTGTCACTAACATTCCAACGCTGCCTTCGGGTGACAGCTTGGGCTAAACCATGGTGGGGAGAGAGGAGGGGGGAAATGGCAGGGTGGGAGAAACCATAGAATAAGTTACAACAGTATTCCACATCTGGTTTTAGAGTGACAGGAGTTGGGGATGTGCATTTGCTCTAGACAGTCACCAGGGGGTTGAGTGTGTCCTGCCTTGCCTGGTTGACTCATCGCTGGGCGGAATTGATATGGTCTGCATTTAGAGAGGTAGGAGGAGTTTCTCTAGCACCTGAATAGGCTGTGTTTCATTTGCAAAATGCTGTCCCCACCCCCTGTGGTCATGCAGGGCCAGTGACAACAGAACTGGTTTAGACTGAGCTCACAGACTTTGTGACAAAGAGAACAAAAACAAAATGGGGTATAAGTATTGGACTGTAAGCCTCGGGACTTTAGATTGCTTCAGAAAACAAGAGGACCCCGGCAAGAAGAAAGGCTGAAGAGCTGTATGAGGAGCACTGCCTTTTCTGTGTGACAGGTGGATTGGCCTGCAGTTGCTTCTTCTGTCTGTGGTGGAAGAAAGGGACTGGCTCTTTTTTCCCTACTGTGGTATCCTGCTTGCGAGGAATCTCCAAGTGCTTGTGTGTGTTTGGCTCCCGTTGAAGTCTCAAGGAGATAAAGCGCTTTGCCAGATCCTTACTGAATCTCAAAGTAAACCTGCTACATCTAAAGGAAGGTCTGCATTGCTGTGTGAGGAGCACTACACCGGATGTGTGTGGGGTGGGACAGCAAACAGTTACTGCTCTTGTCTGGAGCAGGTTGCAACACTTTGCAAAACATCACGTGGTGAGCGCTGTATTTTCCATCTAAAGAAAGGGGATTTCCTTCTGTGTGCTACACTTTATTTTGAAAGACACTGGTGTTTTTACTTTATTTGGAAATTCCTGTGGCCTACCTGAACTCCCTTGCATTACTGAGGAGTTCATACGCTTATTCTGAAACCACTTGGTGAATTACTTTGCTTTAAAAAGCCTCCTAGACTTGTCTCATAGGGAAGCCTCCTCACGCTTCCGTGATCACCTACCCTACACCGCCCGCTGAGCTGTTATCATGAGGGAGACGAGCTGCAATGCAAAAAGGGCATGCCTGACCAGCAGGAGCCTATGCCGCAGGAGCCCCACTTCATTGCCCCAGGCATCCAGGAAGCGATCGCTGTGACTGTCGTCTGGAGAAAGACAGAACACTGAGGGCTACTGCCGACAGTGCCTGGGTGTGGACATTGCCGAGGGAAGCAGGAGCCTCCCAGTTGCACCAGGCTGATGTGCACGGAGACATGAATCTGCTTTTCCTATTGGATTCCCGAGGAAGCTCCCAGCGCAGCGGTTGTGTTCCACCCGTCTGCCTTACAGAGATTCTACTGGGGGCATTGTGCTTGCTGGAAGTCCCGCCTCATTGTTTTTAATCAGGTACAGGCCGGCGGTCCAAACACGCCAGTCAGCACAAGCGCACCAGAACGGTGTCCTTGCAGCCAATTAGCACAGAGGTTCTAATCCCAAGGTGGGGCTCGTGGCAGTTCCTTTCCCGCATTTAACCCTTGCTATTGATACCAATTACCTGCATTTGCTGAAGTCAGTGGAGCACATTTCTGCTTGAGTAGGAACAGCCTGGGGGGTGCATGGGAAGTGATTTTATGAAAACAAGCTTCCTGAAATTGCATTTTATACTTGTTCTCATTGTAATACTTATGACACTTGCCTAGTTGGCAAGCTAACTGTAATTTATGTGATTGTGGTCTAATGTGTTTTGCATATAATACAATATATGAGATATTTTTATATAACCTTCTGTGGCGTCTCTTTTTTGGTGTATTTAGTGTCACTGGTGTATGTGTTTCTGTTACACAAACGCTTTACACATGAGCCTGACAGCTCTGCCAAGCTACCAAGGGGGTGAGCAGGGGTTATCTTATGTGTATAACTCCCTTACCCGGACTAAAGGCGTGGGTTCTGCCTGGCGTGGACGTGTACCCATGCCAACTAGAAACCCCATTTCTAACATTGGCTGTCAGGGGTGAGGATAGAATTTGCATTTGCGCAGTAGAACAGTGACTCATTGGTTCACTACAAAGTCTGCACTTAGACCAGTGAGCACCGACATACTGTTTGAAGTATTTTTACTTTTGTGAAACCCCTTGTAAGTCAGTCATGTTCCACCTGGGTGACTCAGCAGTTGTTGTGGCAGGAAACGCAATTGACATTAAGAAGTTGTATTACTACACTGTGAGTGACCTAAGCAGTTTAGCCAGGATCTTGTTTGTCATATGAGGAGTTCAGCCCAGAAGGGGGAACTGTGGAAGGCTGTGTTTGCTTGTGGACAGTCAAAAACAGAGGGAGGGTTGAGGATGAGGAACTATGAGAGGAAAACCAGTCAGGGGCTTTTGTAGCTTGGAATCTGCCTGTGAGTATAAGGACCTCCCGGCCTGGCAGCAATGTATCTTCTAGAAGTGTGTCCCCAGAGATTCTGTTGGACACACAGAGGGTCAGGGATCAGGAATTGGAGCTAGCAAAACATGGATGAGAGCTTGAGATGCTCAGAATGGAAAACAGAATGGTTGAACAGGAGCAGAAACTTGCCGTGAAAAAAAATGAAAGAATGAGAGGGCTTGATGAGGAGCGTGAGAGGCTTGAGGCTATGAGTGTCTTAGCAAAGCAAAATGTAATGTATTTTGGTCAGAAGCTGAGCTTGGTTGGGCTGGAGGCAGAAGCCATGAGAGCTGAGTCAAGCTCAGATTGATTGATTGATTGATTGGCAGCAAAAATGTGATATCTAGTGCTGAGGGAGAAGTACATCCACCCAGGGATGTGGTGCCTGACTTGAAGGAGGGGGTTGAAATACAACAGGGGGTTCAGGTTTATGAGGTAGGTCCAGTGTTGCACAGGGTCCTTGAGGTGGATTTGAAAACTGGCACAGGGTATCATATTCCTAGTAGTGAGAGGTGCAGGGAGAGAGCCTCCCCCATGGTAGAAGCCCTGTTACGTGTGTATGGAGGCCACCCAGAAGAGTGTGGATTGAGTGACAGAAAAGGTCGGACTCTGTCTTACCAGTCTCAGGAGGGTGATGTGAGATACTTTTGAAAGGCACTGGATGGTGAAAGCAAGTGTGGTTAACACGTGTGAGGGCCTGTGTGACTCAACTATTGGAGAGCATATGTTTAGTCCCTGTTTGCCAGGGCTATGCGTCCACCCGGTGGAGTGTGAGTTCTCTGATTCCTGGAAGCTTGCACTGGTGGCAGTCATTTTGGTGGATTCCAGGGGGGCTGAAGAGGCTTTTGGGAGTGCTCCTGAAGGAGGTGGCTCAGGTTTTCCCCAACCAGATGAGGTAGGGGAGGTTTGCAGTGACCCAGATAGTTCACGATGTAGTGAGATGGGTGAGAAGTCCCATGTCCAGTGTCTGAGTAGAGGGAGCGGGAGTGGGCTGTCACACCCTGTCACATGGCCAGGTTGGTTCCATGAGTGAACACCAGGAGGGGGGCCTAGTCTGTACCAAGACATTGTATGACATTGTTCTGCATTCTGTCCATCAACTGTTGTTTTTGCAATAGTCTGTACCAAGAGGCCATCCCTTGGGTGGGATCCCAGAGTGCCTGGTGAGCTGGGAGGGGGTGCTGCCCCAATGCGTACCATAGGTTCTGGTGTCTGGCAGCCCCATTCCAGTTGGGAGGGTGCATGAGTCCAGAGAAAGGGGTAAGGGGGAAGACGGTCACCAGCGGGTCAGATGTTGCCAGCTCTGAGATCAGAGCACCCCAGTTTTTAACCATCCCTTTTGGCAGCAGACTAGCCCATTTGTGGCGCTTCTCATGCAGCAGGAGCCTGTGATGTGCTTTGAAGTGCTGGGAGGGGGTGTGCCTGCCTTCTTCCTGGTCTCGCTGTAGCACCTCCTGGTGCTGTGTTGCCAGGGATCCGAGTCCCTTTTGGCAGCAGACTAGCCCAGCAGTTTAATGTGAATTGCGGCGCTCCCCTTAGATGTTATAAAATCAGCAGTGAAGTATTTGTTGATCTCATGATTGTTGATGCAAATTTATTTATGTACTTGTGAATTTCTCACTGGGTACCAACTGAGAAGAGGAAGACATATGAGAGGGTAAATCAACCATTTTTCCAGGCAATCTTCATTACTGATTACCCTGAATCTTAGTCCTCCTCATCCCAGCCCACATCCTTCCCTTACATCATTTGCACCTCTTACTGTCTTATTACATACCAAAAGCTGGGAGGAGGGAAAGATAATTTCTACTGAAATCAATAGGCAATCACAAAATAAATTCTATTGGTAATTGTAAGAGAACTTAATGCATGGCAAACTTTCTGTCTCTGGAGGCGGGGACTATGATTTAGGGTAATGGAGATTACCATTAAGTAATGGTTTCATTTGCCGTGTTTGGAATGCAAATAAAAAAAATTGATTTAAAGGGTCTCATTCACTGAAACAATAGGAAAGGTATTGCCTTAAGTTCCAACCTGTGCTTGAAGCACATGTCAGCCTTTTTTGAGTTCACAAGGGGTTCCAGGAGTACTCCTGGGAAACTGTACTCGGAAAATACCTTTGTGAATTCAATTTTCCTATAAGGAAACATTCATGTGTAAGTTTCCTAGACATGAACAATGTATGTTTACTTAATTGAACAATTCAGAGTAAGAGCAAATACAATTGTTCAATTTCTTTTTTATCTGCAGAGCACCAAACACCTGCACCAATGGTTGTTGATGCCCATTCTTACTCTGTAAATGGACTTAGTCTTGCTCTTGACAGACTCAAATATTCAATATAGGCTATGTTGGAAATTGAGTAAGCAAAAGTTTATGAAGACCCATAATTGTATGAACTGGTGGATGTGAATAAACATTTCAGCACCCATTTCCTAGCAAGCTTATTCCCCACCATTGTGAGCTCATTTACTCCCATGTAATATCACACCATAGTAGTATAATATTACATATGAGAAAATGGTTTTACAACTTTAAATTCAAAATTGTGAAGACAGCAGGTCCAATTTTGAGTTCAGTGGACAGGTTACTCTGCCCAAAATGTAATGGTATCCCATTTGCTGAATTACAAGTGCAATATATCTGATGGCACCTTACTGCGCTGCGCTGCATTTCAGGGAAAGGGCAGGAGTGTGTCGTATTTAAGGCAATATGCACATTCAAACCTTTTTCTCTGAGCTGGTGCCCTTTTGGCAGCGTAGCACCAAAGCACGCACCCGTCTACCATGGAAACTGGGTGCCTACGTTGCATGTAGGATTGTTTTTGTGCAGGAAGTGTTACCTTCCTGTGCGAAAATAATCCTGAGAGGTATATTCCCCTTCTTTATCTGTGTATCTGAATGCAGCACATATGGAATGAAAAAAGTAACGAGGATAAATAAAGATATTTCTCCTTGTTACGCCTCATCTGAGAAGGCAACATTTTTGTTGGCGTACTCCCAGGTCTAATAGTTCTGGTAAATCTGAGAATGCATAACAAACTATGGGAGGTGCGTTGGAAGAGCCATGCAACATCCGTGGAATGGCAACCATGGCAGAGTAAGGCAAAGCAGAGATTTTTTTTGCGTTTCCTTGCTCCAGATTTACGGAGACACTGAGAGCCATGCACAATGGCCTTGTATGGCTTCATAAATCACATGTAAGGTTTATGTCGCTCTTGCACCGCATTGCGTTGTGCAAGAGTGATGCATATGAGCTCATTAATAGGCCTCCTAAATCTAAACCTAGAAATTTTCACTGTGGCTTGAGACCCAAGGCTTCCCAAGGATGAGCGCCCTCCTTGGTCACTGTCTGCAGCCATGCCTCGTTGAACTTTACCTTCTCAGAATTTTTTTTACAAAATGTCCTCTAAGTCTGAAGCTAAGCGATGACCGGGCCCAATCCACTTCTTGTATCCAAACTGTGCTAAATCGAGTAGGCCTATTATTCAACTTTGACCCGGCCTCGTGCGACCAGATGTCTGCTGTAGGTGCTTTGATCTTTTAGGTGCTAGTCTTTACTAAAAACTTTACATATTCATAATAAGTATGGGCGGAAAATCCGTTCCGCTCGCGGATTTTGCGGATTTTCGGTAAATTCGCAATCCGCGAGATTCGCGAATTTCCCGCAAAATCCGCAAATCCGCGAGCAGCGGATTTTATGGCTTGCTCGCACTGTTCGCGTGAGTTCGCGGCTTCCCAGTTCAACTTCGCGCCCCGCGAATAAGCGCTAAATTGCAGAAATACGATTTAAGCAAAACTGAAACTACTTACCAGGTTCAAAAGTTCAAGCTCATCATTAGTAGCCATTTCCTGTAGTGCTTCCTGAGGGGCCCCTCCAGAGTTCAGTTTCCTACTTGCAACTATTATGTGACCCTGCTCTGACCCTCAGAATAGTTACACATATGCCACAAAGATCCTGAATTACAGCTAAGGGAGACAAGCAGGAGCCAGGCTGGAAGTTCAAATCCAGTGACACATTAATCAGCCCCTAATTCATTATTGTCAGTTGGGGCAGGGCAGGTGTTGTAACTAATTTTGCAACAATGAAAGCACTTAGCAAGTGCAAAAGATCACTAATCAGGAAGCACTAAGGAAGCAGGTGCCAGCTAAAAAAATATTCTGTGACACATTAATCAGCCCCAAATTAATTCAGGTCACTTGAGGCAGGGAAGGTGTGCTTTGCTTTGCCACAATAATGTACACTGGACAACCAGAGGGTGCTGTGATGAAACAGAGGGTGGCATGGGTAGGCCAGAGGGTGGCATGAGTAGTCAGAGAGTGGCAGTGGTGACAGAGGGTGGCAGTGATGAAGAAGAGTGTCCCAAACAGGCTGGACACGTAGAAACAACAAGTTCGCAAAACTTGCGACCCGACAGGTAAGTTTGCGTTTGCGAAATTGTACAAAACCCTCGCGAACTGGCACAAACCCGCGCGAACACAAAAAAAAAATCCGCAAATTCGCGAGAATTCGCGGATTTTGCGGATTGCGAGTTCGCAAATCCGCAAAATTCGCGAACGCGAGATTCGCAAAATTCGCCCATGCTTAATTCATAACTCTGGTTCTATCAAATGAATGTTTGTTGTTTTGGTGTCAAATAATTCATTAACAAGTACTCTATGTTTTGGAATTGGTGTGGGATTTTTCTTGTGTTGTGTTTCTACTGTGTCTTTGAAACCACAGTTTGGCTCAGTGATATCCTCCTGCTTTTTCAAACCTTGAAGATTTCAGAAGATCATGAAATTCCTCACTCTGACGCCTTGGTCCAGGTCATAATAGCTTTGGTCGTGTTGAGAATTGACTGTGACAACTATCTTTACTTGGATTTCCCTAAACATCAGTCCAAACCAGGCTGCTCAGCTGGTATATCACCTTCCCAAACATTGCTATATCTCTAAAGTTTCAAAACCGCTTCACTGGTTCCTACTTGCACAGAGATAAATGTATTTATTTGCAGAGTTTTATATGGTGCTGGCTAGACCCAGAGGTATCAGAAAGCTTTACATGAGGATTATCGAGTTACAAAATTCCATCAGTTACAGGAGCATGAGTTACTAGAGCATAGATTAAACAAATACACATATCCAATGGGTATAGGAGGAAGAGGGGAAAAGAAAAAAGGGAAAGGAATGAAGATCAGGTCAGGAAAGACAGGCAAGGGGGAAAGTAATTCAGGGGAACCAAAAACACAAAGTGAAAGTCAAACAAGCCGGCTGAATCGTCGGAATGCGGTGAGGAAAAGACACAGCAGAGAGATGAATGAAAGTCTGCCCAATGTCCGTCTGGGTAGGTGACGGCGAAGTGAGAAATCCACAGCTTATACTCTTGCCTGGATCTCCCTGCCCCTGGAACTCAGGGCCACCTTTATTTAGAAGAGGTTTATACAGATGTTGAAGGCTTGGCTCTTTAAGCAAGCCAAATAATATGTCTCCTGAGCTGTGCTGGGACAGTTACCTCGTGCCAAGAGACCGCACGTCTGGTGTATGTGGGCTATACAAGCTGAAGTAACATAAAATAACTTTATTGTTTGAGTCCTGCATAAATACTTTAAACATTGCTTTTAAGTTAAGCCTTGCTGCTTTTTGTGCTAAGCTACCCACAAATGGGCACCCTACAATGGAATCTGGCTGTTGCTTGACCAGGCTCACACCCCAATCAACGAACAACCCAATTTCTCACAGTATGTACATATAGATGCTCCAGGACCGGATCGCTACCCTGCCGCCTCAGCACCACCTGTGAGCACCACCTGTGAGCACCACCTGTGAGCGCTCTCCCCCGCTGCTGCCGTCCTGATTGGGGTTCGAGCCTGTGCCCAGATCACCCATGGTTTTTCTCTAGTTTTTTTTAACTTTTGTGTTTTTCTTTGACCGTTGCATTTCCGTGTTTTCCTTTCCCTCACTCCGGTCCTCTGCCGCCCCCTCGCCCCACCCCCATTTCTGCCTTCTGTGCTCAGCTGTTCCCGCTGTTCCCATATGGCCATGCCCCCCTCGCTGCCCCACTCCCAACTCCCAGCTGCTCCTCCCTCCCTCCTCGTCTCTTAAGGCGGCCGTGGACGGACGGACAGGGTGACCTTAGACCCTGTTCCAGGGCCGGGTCGCTCCCCTGCCACCTCAGCACCACCTGTGAGTGCTCTGCCCCGCTGCTGCAGTCCTGACTGGGGTTCGAGCCTGTGCCCAGATCACCCATGGTTTTTCTCTTGTTTTTGCTAACTTTTGTGCTTTTCTTTGACCGTTGCATTACCACTGTTTCCTTTCCCTGACTCCGCTCCTCTGCCGCACCCTCGCCCCCCCCACCCAACATTTCTGCCTTCTGTGCTCAGCTGTTCTAGCTGTTCCCATATGGCCATGCCCCCCTTGCTGCCCCACTCCCGCCTCCCAGCAGCTCCTC
This sequence comes from Lissotriton vulgaris, assembly GCF_964263255.1. Taxonomy (NCBI): domain Eukaryota; kingdom Metazoa; phylum Chordata; class Amphibia; order Caudata; family Salamandridae; genus Lissotriton; species Lissotriton vulgaris. Next base: position 232,581,510 of record NC_141691.1, on the reverse strand, counting down.
CCTCCCTCCTCGCCTCTTATGACGACCACTGCCAGGACGCACAGCGGACGCATCGATTGCTGGACCGCGCTCAGCACCAGAACCCCTGGATCCCGGAGCCGCCAAAACACCAGACTGCACTACGACGCCAGAACCCTCCATGCACTCAACCCAGGATGCATTCACTCCTGCTATCAGGCCACCCTGAAGCACACCTGAGGATCCTTCACCTGCCGGAATTGCAGCTTCACCAGCATCCGGCCCACCAAACCATCATGCAGAGAATGCAAGCACCTCCGATGCAACCTCCTCAACACCCGCTCCGCTCTCAAGCACGCCATCGAACTCTGGGACCTCCTTGACTCAACCACCCCAGATGTCGCCTTCCTGACGGAGACCTGGCTGAACACCACCTCGGCACCAGACATCGCCATAGCCATCCCAGAATGCTACAAGATCTCCCGCAGAGACCGCACTAACAGAGTGGGAGGGGGAATCGCCATCATCCACAAGGACACCCTCAGAGTCTCAACCAACACCGAAGACACCCTCACCACTACCGAGCACATGCACTTCCAGATCCACACTGACCCCAACACCACCCTCAGAGGAACACTCGTCTTCAGACCACCCGGAACCCGACCACAGTCCAGCAACAACATCGCCGACCTCGTCAGCACACACGCCCTCGCCTCCACGGACTACATCCACCTGGGGGACCTGAATTTCCACCTCGGGAACAACAACGACGCCAACTCCACCGCCCTGATCGACAATCTCGCCAACTTCGGACTCAAACAGCTTGTGACGACTCCCACCCATGCCACTGGATACACACTGGACCCCATCTTCTCCTCAAGTCCCCACGTCTCCTTCAACCACACCACGGAACCCAACTGGACCAATCACAGATGAGTCCACTTCACCTTTAGGAAACCCACCACACACCACCGCACCCAACAGATGCCACGCCCCTGCTGGGGCAAGGTCAACTGACCACCAACTGACCACCACCCTCACCTTGGGACCACCCGCCAACCCCGCCGACGCCAACACCGCTGCCATCAACCTCAAACAGTGGATCAACGACTGTGACGACACCCTCGCCCCACTCAGGACACCCGCCGCCAACCACACCAACAAGAAATTCACATGGTTCATCGAAGACCTCCGGACCTCCAAGCGCGCCTGCCGGAAGCTGGAGAAGAGCTGGCTCTGTGACCGAACTCCAGATAGCTACACTGCCCACAAGAGCGCCACCCGCAGACGCCACCAAATCATCAGGACCGCCAAGAGGACTGCCTTCAAAGACCGCCTAGACAGCAACGCACACAGCAGTAAAGAGCTCTTCAGCATTGTGAAAGAACTCTCCAACCCCAGCTCCAACACCAACAACATCCCCCCATCGCAAGACCTGTGCGACTCACTGGCCACCTTCTTTCACCGCAAGATCACCGACATCCACGACAGCTTCAACACTGCCACCACCACCTCCGCCGATGAGACCAACACCCCTGCAACCACCAGCCGCACCAGCCGCCAGACTGCCTGGTCCAACGTCAGTGACGAAGACACCACCAAGTCCATGAACTCCATCCACTCCGGATCCCCATCTGACCATGCCCACACCACATTTTCAACAAAGCCAGCACAGCCATCGCACCCCATCTCAGGAAAACAATCAACATCTCCTTCGAGACAGCAACCTTCCTGGAGAGCTGGAAGCACGCAGAGATCAACGCCCTAATGAAGAAACCCAAGGCGGACCCCAAGGACCTCAAGAACCTCCGGCCCATCTCCCTGCTCCCTTTCCCGGCAAAAGTCACAGAGAAGATCGTCAACGGCCAGCAGACCCGCTACCTCGAAGATAATAACATCCTGGATCCTTCCCAATCCTGCTTCCGCAGCAACCACAGCACCGAGACCGCCCTCATCGCCGCCACTGACGACATCAGGACCCTCATGGACAAAGGAGAAACAGCCGTCCTCATCCTCCTGGACTTACCAGCCGCCTTCGACACAGTCTGCAACCGCACCCAAACAGCATGCCTCCACGACGCCGGAATCAAGAGAAGGCCCTGGCCTGGACCACATCCGTCCTCTCCAGCAGATCCCAGAGCGTCCGCCTCCCACCCTTCCGCCCCAAGACCACCGAGATCATCTGCGGCGTTCCACAGGGATCATCCCTCAGCCCGACACTGTTCAATATCTACATGGCACCACTCGCCCACCTCGCCCGACAGCACAGCCTCAACATCATCTCCTACGCTGACGACACACAGCTGATCATCTCCCTCACCGAAGACCCCCGCATCGCCAAAACCAACCTCCACAGAGGAATGAAGGCCGTCTCCGAATGGATGAAGTAAAGCACACTGAAGCTGAATTCAGACAAGACAGAGGTCCTCATCCTCGGCCCCACCCCCTCAGCATGGGACAACTCCTGGTGGCCAACTTTGCTAGGAACACCCACAGAACCCACCGACCACGCACGCAATCTGAGGGTCATCCTCAACTCCGCCCTCTCCATGACCAAGCAGGTCAACGCCGTCTCCGCTTCCTGCTTCAACACCCTCCGAATGCTCTGCAGGATTTTCAAGTGGATCCCCTCCGACACGAGGAAAACCGTCACCCAGGACCTCGTCACCAGCAGACTGGATTACGTGAACGCCCTCTACGCAGGAACAACAACCAAGCTCCTGAGACGGCTCCAACGCATCCAGAACGCATCGGCACGACTGGTCCTCGACGTCCCCCGACGCAACCACATCACACCCCACCTCCCCATTGGCTCCCCGTCAACAAGAGGATCACCTTCAAACTCCTCATCCACGCACAGAAAGCCCTACACAACGCCGGACCAGCATACCTTAACGGTCGACTCAGCTTCTACACCCCCACCTGCAGCCTCCGCTCAGCCAACCTTGCCCTCTCCACAGTTCCACACATCCAGAAAACCACCGCCGGAGGCAGATCCTTCTCCTACCTCGCTGCCAAGACCTGGAACACTCTCCCTACCTGCCTGGAACACTCTCCCTACCTGCCTACATCAGACCCAGGACCTGCTGGCCTTCAGACGACTTCTCAAGACCTGGCTCTTCGAGTAGCAGCAACCCTACCCCAGTGCCTTGAGACCCTCACATGTGTGTAGCGTGCAAATGATTGACTGATTGATTGATTGATAGATGTTCTATACCTAACTCCACATACATGTACCTTGATTAAATATATCTTCAAGTCACATAGATGTGGAGTTAGGAATCGTCAATCTCTAGTAACTGTACATGCCCTTACCTTTCGATATTTGGGTCTTCAATATTTTGACTTTGATATTCTTGTACCACAATATTCATAGTCCTGATATTCAGTACTACAATCCATGCGAGCGAGGACCATGGATCATGACACTACCATCAACTCATCCAGAGCCAATAGTGGTATTCAGGCAATTCATGTTCCTGAAGGGGCAAGAGTGAAGCTGCACAGTCTTTTTTTGCAAGTTTCCCAATTTCCTAGGTTAAACTTTGAAGCGTTTTGAATCTTGCAAAGTTTTACGCTTTATCGCATTTGCCATAAAATTGTAATTTTTGCGAAAAAATGATGTCTCAGAAGGTAAAGTTTCCGAACAGAAAATTTGAATAACTCAGTTGTTGATATGCATATAAATGCTCGGTTAAAATAAAAATGACAGAAAAATGTATAAATACATTTTCTAATTTTGCTGAGTTGGATGAAGATCAAAATGATCTCACAATGCTCAAACATATGAAGGCGAAGTTAAACTGCTAAGCTTGTCAAAACTCGTAAACTTCACAAAACATTGCTGGAGGCAATAATTCTTTGGGCACCTTCAGAAACTTTAAACATGCTGTCACGTTTAAAAATATGGCTCTACTCGTGCCACCAAACCAAATGCTCCGTTATAAAAATAGGCCTTGGTAAAAGTCTCCATCTGGACAGCTCTGAATGTTTATTTTACGTCATTGCCCTAGATTTCTTTCGTGCGTAATTTATAATTTTACAGGTTTTTTTTAAAAATATGTGTGTATGTCAACGAATGTTAAAAGCACAATCTAAATAATATATCACGAATTAACAGTTTAACGCCAGAGCTGGTCCCTAGAAAGGACCCGCAGCACCAGGGCCCAAGCCTTAACTTGGCTCGCTTAAGCGGTTGCATAATTTGTTATATTTTTTTTTTCCACCAGGAGTGCGAAATGATGGCTTTTTCTACAAATGCATGGTTTTATCGCTCGATTCAGCGCCCTTTTAGCTGCTAACGATGCTTTGGATCAGCTGCCAAGGCCTGAGATTGACTGTGTTTTCCAACCCTAACATATTCATTTAAAATCCCAGATAATCATTTTGTTTCTGCTTCACCTATCCCTTCGATGGCAGCTCAGCTAATACATATGTATAAGATGCTGCTTGTATATGCTGCATATGAAGCGCCGTTAATAAATATGCAACAGTTGCAATGCAGTTAAAGCAATTGGTGACTCTAGGGTGTGCAACTAATGTTCATAAGTCTTGCTAATGCTTCAAAGAACGAAGGAACACTAAAGGCGTTAAAACAATTAACCTATTATAAAACCATTCAACTCTCAGCTTAGCATATAAATGCTACATAGCCTGGCACTCAGGGTTCAATCTGCAGGGACCTATAATTAAGGGAAGCACAGCTTATTTACTAGACTTTGTGAAACGCTCCATAAACTTTAAAAATTGGCTGTAACTTTTAGGGACGCAGTTAATCTTGGGGGATTGAAGGCTGAACGAGGGCGGCTATTGATGGAGAAACTGGTGGTTTGTGAGTTAATCGTGTGCCAAGCACGGGGAGAGAGGGTAGTTAATACAGCATGCACGAAATCTGATCACATAAAAATATTCGAAGGAGATTGCTTTTTTTATTTAAAGTGGATGTTGATGCCATCTTGTCAGCTTCGTTTACTTCACCCTGCTTTATTAAGAATGGTGCATCATGTTACCTGACACACACAAACACTCTCTACATTTCCATACAGCAGATGACTGAATAGTAAGATGAATAATTATGAAGAAAAGAATGATTTAAAAAAAATACAAATACGTTTTTTTCTCTTCAGCTTTACAGCTGCTAATTGGTACTGATATCAATTAGGCCAAAACTTATAAGACCCAACATCACCGGTTTTTTAAATTACCAAAGTGTTTTTCCTTATGGATCCGGCAACCACTTCAAGGAGATAACATATCCCCAGCCTAAAGGGACACGCTTATAAAAAAACAAACCATCCCCTAGCGCTACTAATATGGTAGAAGGCAGTGAATGACTATTGTATATTCATGCCATGGTCGTTTTCGTATGAATTGAAACCTAAAATATGTCACAAACTGACACTCTTGTAAATAAAAGGTTCACCTTTCACTTGGGACATGCGCAGTTCTTTTCATAAACTTTATTACATCTATGTAAACAGTAATTGTTTTTCAACCTTTTTGTGTGTAGTCCTGACTCTGTTTGACAGACTTTGACCAATGAATATTGCCATTGAGATTAATCATTACCGTGTACTATACACTGATGGAGCAAGGTTACGCACGTAAAGCGACTTGGTTGTATTCAGCCCTCTCGAAAATAATATTAATGTACTAACTAACATGTTTAGTCATATTAAAATTGCATTACACAACATTTTTAGTATCCAGGGGAAGCTTGACAATGTGCTTTTACTAACTATAATCCGCTTGCATTAAAATGGCTGCTGCTATGCTGGATTTTCTACTGCGCATGCAACTGTCACACTCACGTGACATGACGTATTACTTCGTTTGGTGGGAAACTTTTGCTTCTGCGCACTAGAACTAAGATGGCTGTTCTGTGTACTAACGTGCAAGAAGCTTGCATCGCTGCTTTTGCTAAGCTGTCCGTTCTGCCTAAACCTTAATGCAATAGTTTAAATAAAATAATGGGAATAGAATAGAGATAAGTGGTATAAAGTGCATCCATTTATTCTGTGTTTCTAAAACTGTTTCTCTTCTATTCTTGCATGTATCGCATTTGGGACTGAAATGTACCTTCTGAAACTCAATCTTTCGAGGAACTACGCCTGCGCAAAGAAACTCAAGCTATTGAAGCCATGGATTTGAACCACTGCCAGCATCCGACATGAACTGTGAAACTATGAGAATCTGAACTCCTAACCCTGCCAGAGGAAGCTGAATTGTATAATTTGTTAAAATATTATATGTTATTGATACATTCACTGCCGGGTGGAATAAAAGTGCATGGGAAGATAAAGTTATGGGAGGGACTGAATGACAGTTACCTCATATTAATATGGTGTGATGACTTCTCCTCGTCTTTTGACCAATAAAATTGTGGGATTCACACATTTGCAACATTGGAGGGTGGTACACTGACCTGGAAAATAGCATAACTAGGGTAGGCTTAGCTAGTTAAATTGTCCGACTTGTCCAAATAGCTGACCTGTCACTGACCCAACGCACTCAATAGGTGATCGAGAACAGAGCACTCTGTCAGAAGATTCGATAACCCAATCGGGGTTCTGGGAAGGACTTCAGTAACCCAATCGGGGTTCAACTGTTAGCTGCAGAGATGGTTTACAACGCTGGTGTTCTGAACTTTAGCTGTGGTGCCGATCTTAGCCTGTGGTGGTCCAGTCCTGATCCAATTTGGTCCATAACCTGTCCTGATTCTGGTCTGCATCTTTTCTTCTCCCTGGCACCTGCACTTTGGGATTCCTATACTTTATCCCAGCCCGTGGCCAGGGTTGGTCTTAACACCATTCTAGGTAACTATAAAGTGTGGGTTTGTCATTGTATTGTTTCCCTTTTCTACCCATCTTGTGTTTAATGCTTAAATGATATTTCCTAGTTATTGCACATTTCGTTTCAATCTTCCTCATTCTAATAGAACAAGAATTTATTGATTTTATTATGGTTTCAAACCTTTAAGAATTTACTTTAGATAAAGAACTTAAACCTTTCCAGAGTTTGTGGTTCTTTATGTTACGTTAATGTTGATCTACTACCTATTTTCTTGCTAACTCCCTTGATCCTCTAGGACTTTAGGTATCGGAAATTTGGATTGGTAAGTCAAAATGGTATAAGTCCCGAATAGTTCAATTAAAATTGATTGAGTGTAGGTTTACCTGTTTAAAATAAATATAGTTTATTGGCCCAGGTGAGTATATCGAGCAGGTGAGCTTGTGCTCTATCAACAAATTGACCACAGGAACCATTGTTCCCTGTTATATGATAGATACCCCGGTTCTGTGTGAGTATGGTGACCCTTGCTTTTACATATACACTTCTGAAGTGGAAGGGCAGTGAAAAGAGCAAAAGATTGGAAAACCAGGACCTGGTGAGTCAGACACCAGTGGAACACCCTTCATTACTGGTGAATTTGCATTAGGCACTGTCACATTTGGCCTAGTTGGACACAAATTCTGGATAAGTAAGGTGCATGAGGATTGATGATGAGCTAGTATCATTTATGTGTGCTTCACACACATTGTTTTCATCCAATGGGTACGGGTATAATCATGTGTGTTTTTCCATATAATGCACAGGCTGTGTTCCAAAGATGTTATGAGTATGTCAAAGTGTAAGTGATGGTGAGCTTGTGTACCTAGGAGTCATGCACAGGAAAGGTGGTTTGTTTCGATGGACTGAGGACGATAAGTGGTCCACAGAATGATTTGATAATCCTTGGAATAAGACAAAGAAATCACTTTAAATTGTTATGAATACATTTAATTAGTTTACTGCATATTTCTCTTTTTGGAATTCGTCACTGTGTGGTTAGGGAGACCTGCTGGCATGTCTCTCACCATTCGGCTTGGAGAAACCTGGCAGGGCATGACATGTTGTGTTGACTGCATTAGCAACTCTTGGTCACTGCAGAATGTGCTATTTTCATCATATAACTTACATGAGCAATTTGGCACCATCATTTTAAAATATACACATAGCATCCATTTTCATTTTAAGGTTGAGCCTAGGAAGCAGTTTCCTCAGAGCCGGTCCAGCAGCTGACATCATCAAGCCACCTACTCCCACACGGGGTATTGGCACATAGAGGGCACCAGATCAGCACACAACTGCGGCTACAGTGCCAGTCTCTTTGACATGAACAGTACTTCAATAGTATCTGATTGTGTGAGCACTGTTAATGTGGAGGTCACACCAATAGAGTTAAGGAGTTAATTATAAGGTTGTAACCAAAGCCTATGTGTGTTTTTTTTAAATCACATCACATACAAAATGCAGGTTTAATTGTATAACTGTCATTTTCAAAAATACATGAAAAGTGCCACTGCACACAGAACACAGTACATACTATGAGCCACTCACTATGGTGAGATCTCAGTTTCAATAATAAACAACCTTTGGGCAGTAAACATAATTCATAATTCAATTTCCAATTGTTAAAAATGACACTTAAAAGCGACTTTGCTCTGCTTTTACATTTTTCAAGTTGTCAGGTGTTTTAAAAAATGGGTCTGTCTAAGGTTTCTCTGCTCAAAAGCTACCTCAAACTTGAGATTTCCACTGTACAGAACGACTGTTTCTTTCTGAATGCCAGGGCAAACATGAGGCATGCTCACATGCGACAGGAGAGATTTCCTTTGAGAGGGAAGCACCTTCTATCAAGCATATACACACACAACACCCGAGCACACCAATATCATTATTTCCAATCTCAGTAATATAGGTATTTCTCCAAACAGTCAGTAATGTCTCAGCGCCCTATATGTTCTAGATCCAGACAGTCTCAGAAGGAAAATCAAGTAGTCCAAACAGATCTTCTTAGGTTGCGGTCTGTTTTTAATTTCCACAGTTCACAAGAGGAAAGCAGCAGCCGAAGATGTTTTTACATGTCCATCAGACAGTGATTGGTTCCAATCTGATTGAAACATTTAAAATGTCAATTGGGCATGCAAAATCCCTCGTGATTCAGAGTAATCAACCTGATTCTGTACAAATTTCAAACCGAATGAAAACATTGTATATATGCAAAAACACACTTGTGGATCAAGTCTCCCAGAGACCATCTGTCTATACTGGTGGAAAAACCGAAAACATAGGAAATCTAAAAGAATAGATAACCAAGAAACCACACAACCTGAATTAAGATGCAAATTGTTATAATTGAAGTGACTTTGTGTGGAATATTTTAAACATTTTGAACCATGCCCATCACCAGGTGCAAAAAACGTGCACCTATTAGTATGATGTTTCTCACCTCTTTGCTAATTGGTCCAAAAGTCTGCGATTGTGAATGTTCTCTTAAATGCACTTTTCTTTAGCGGATGGATAGTATCCCGGATGTTGGACACCACATATAACGGTTGATGTTTAAATTTAGCGTTCCTATTCTCACTCTGTAAAAGTGATACCAATATTAGTAATAATACTTGCTGGTCAGAGTGCAGTCACAAGCCAGCTATAGGTTCTAATTCATGATATTGCAGTGCATCATGTTATCATATACTTATATTCGGGAGTATAACATGTCTAAGGGGGCTGTATTAAAAAGGTATCAAGTATGTCACACCCTTGATGTATGGACTCCAGGGAACAAATGTGCCCCATCAAGAAAAGTTTATAGTAGAAAAAAATTTTTTGATTAATAATACTTTAAAAGTTTTCAGCCTTACCATCAATATGATAGTTGTGGCCCCAATGTGTAAAAACTTGTCCTCTTCCAAAGTTAACATCCAATCATTAGATCCAAATCCATCCTTTGTAACATACTATAATCCTTCCGAATCTTGATAAATCCAGAAGTGCACTTGTATAAAATCAAATGAGATTGCAGCAAGGAAAAAAGAACAATCAGAATAGAGTATATGCCACTGCAACACTCATAATTAAAACATCTTTATTTATACTAAACCATTCTAACCAATGTGAGACGGAGCATTTCCTCCCCGTATTTCACCGTTCAGATGTTATGTGATGTCTCGGAAACAAGTGTTTTTATTGTTTAAAATTTGTTTGACAGGCCATTTTAGCATGAACCCAGATTTCGTATCTAATCATCCATTTCAGAAGTCCGTTAAATAAACTAATCATATAATCATTGTTATAGTTATGGCAAGCGGAATTGTATTCCCCCTCCATATAGTGTTGATTACATTTACTTGTATTAAACGGCATGCGTGATGCTTAATCAAACATATATCCAAGTCGTGGAATTTTATGTTCAAATCACGCCTTAAGCAAACATCCTTCTAAAAAAAAGTGATCGCATAGTGACTTCACCTCTTATGCTCCTAGAAGCACTCAGCGTGGAGCCAACTCGTACTTCTTCTTCGTATGCGGTGCCGGCTTGGAAATCCCGCTTCTAATACGTAACGCGAAGACGCGAGTGCTGATGAACATAGAAAGTGAGCTAACCTGCTCGCTTCCTACCGTTGTTTGTGATTCCGCGGTGGCCATTATTAAAAGCAGCGGATCTGTATATTGTGTGAATCGAGTACACATCAATTTCTAATTTAAAGACCAGTTTAATCATTACTGTCTTTTACAGAAAATAACTACGATCATTTACAATCGGATTTTAATCCTACTTCATAAATGACTAGACCAATAATAGTGGTTTAAATTAAACCTAACCTGTCGATGTAGATATTGTGACAACATTTAGTAAAAATTTGATTGTCCTTGCAATCTCTTTCGTCATGATACATGTTGGTATAGATGTTAGAATATTCCACCAATATAAACGACGGACACCAGAAAACTTGTGTCCACCATTACAGTCTACTATGTCAGCAACAAGGACCCCCTGATAAGGATCAATATCCTGGGACAGGGTAAACAATGTATGTGAAATAACGCTCCCAGGCCTATACTTAAGTACACAATAGATTTAAACAAACAAACTAGTGCAGTTTTAGAAAAAATACATTTTTAATATAATTAAAAAGGGAATGATAAAATTCAGTGCATTTGTCACACTTGATAAAATCACAATAAGGTGATACACATGTATTCACAAGAAATTAAGAGAGATTAGATGGCATCCGGTCGACGCGTTTCGACATTTAAGAATATGCCTTCATCAGGACTTTACCATCACTTTCTAAAGTAGTGTTCATGTAAAAAAGCAGGACTATTCTATTGTAACATTGAATAGTTTAGCGAGGTGACACTTCCCCCTAGGGAGTTATGGTATATTCCTCGTCTGGGGTTTATAATGCCGTTGTACCCTTCGAAGTCAAGGCTCCTGAAACGCGGCGGTAGCGTTGCACGCGCTATGTTGTATTCGTGTCGTCTGCACGTAACTCCGGGACTCGCGAAGGGTCTTGCCGATAGAGGTTACACTTCCGACGGGTCAGCTTTCAGGAAAACTTCCAGCGCTTCTTTTCCTGCAGGAATAATTTTCAACCTGCAATGGACCTGAGCGATAGGCACGGCGCCTAGAAAATAAACATATAAAGCTTACAAAAACCATATCGTGAGGAAGGAGTGGCAACGCTAAAAGGCAGCGTTTATATAAACCTTGGTTTTAATCAGTATAAAAGCACTTTAGTTGTGAATCAACACTGAAAAACAGACCCCAGACGAGGAATATACCATAACTCCCTAGGGGGAAGTGTCACCTCGCTAAACTATTCAATGTTACAATAGAATAGTCCTGCTTTTTTACATGAACACTACTTTAGAAAGTGATGGTAAAGTCCTGATGAAGGCATATTCTTAAATGTCGAAACGCGTCGACCGGATGCCATCTAATCTCTCTTAATTTCTTGTGAATACATGTGTATCACCTTATTGTGATTTTATCAAGTGTGACAAATGCACTGAATTTTATCATTCCCTTTTTAATTATATTAAAAATGTATTTTTTCTAAAACTGCACTAGTTTGTTTGTTTAAATCTATTGTGTACTTAAGTATAGGCCTGGGAGCGTTATTTCACATACACCATTACAGTCTAAACATGAGGGTACAAAAGTATTTTTCTAAAACAAAAACAATGAGAGGAAAAATCAGAAGAAACATTTAGAGGAATACCTCTATGTTACTACTATGTAGATTGCAGTTATATGTCATCATGTAAATAATAGATTGATGTCAATCATTTTGAAAAATCTACTTCATGGTGCACATTAAAAATAAGGGATCCCAGTCTGTTCTTGTATATAAGCGCTGACTTTTGAATCGGTTGACACCTTTGATCGTATATATACAACATTACCCAATTATGTATTTAATCATAGGTATATTGTTGAACACGTATCTAGCTATAACATGATTACTGCAGTTTCTCTACCATTTAGAGGAATTCATGAAGATCTTTAACAATATTAATCCCACATTCAACAGCACGAAGCTTTATGATCACAAGGCTTTCTGTCTTAGGTAAGCAGGACAATTTGTCACCACCTCTTGGGCCCATGTTTACGTTCTCAATACCATGAAAGCCAAGTTTGTGTAACTCATTTGCAGTGTGTGTGGTGTTAAAATGTACTGCCAGTGGATATTGAGTGTTATTGTTCTTAATAGCACGTATATGCTCCTGTATTCCATTCTTTAGGAATCTGATGGTACTCCCTATGTATATTTTGCCACATACACATAGAATGCAATACACCACAAACTTTGTATTGCAGTTTATAAAGCTGTTGATGCTGTATGTTCTTTCTTTATTGTATTTAAACTCAGTCTTTCTGTGTAGCCCAAAGCAACATATACTGCAATTTCCACAACAGTAGAAACCTTTTTGTGTGCAACTTAACCAATTCTCAGTACTTGTGGGTGGTACAAAGCTTGGGCACAGATATTGGCTCAATGTTTTTCCCCTAGCATGTGTGATCACAGGATTATTTCTTACTACTGTTTTAAGATCCGTGTTGTGTGTAAGTGCCAATGTTTCTTCAATATGTTGTATACATCAGTACTTATACTTGAGTAGGGTGCGATAAAATGCAACTTCTTGACATTCTTTTTTTTCTTTGCTACTTTTGTTTATCAGCAAGGTGGACCTCTTGATTCGATTCACCTTATTTCTCGCCTGTTTGATAATGGAAGAGGAATAACCTCTCTGTGCGAATCTACATTCCACATTATCTAGTTCCCATTTAAACAGATTCCACACTACAATTCCGTTTGATGCGTAGCATCTCACCGAATGGTATTGCGTTTATTTGTGATGGCGGATGTGCACTCTTTGCGTGCAGAGTGGCATTGCACGCCGTTTTCTTTCTGTATGGTAAGGTCATTAATCTGTCCTTATCTACAGTGATTGTAATATCCCAAACATTTATTTGTCTGGTACTAGACTCCATGGTGAATGATATATTGAAGTCATTAGCAATGACAAATGTGCAGAATGTGTCCAAATCATGTTTAGGTCCTGCCCAAAAGAGCAGGACATTATCAATGTATCGCCCATAGTATAGAATGTGTTATAATAGATGACAATTGCGCCAAATATGTGTCAGCTCAAATAATCCCATATACAGATTGGCGTACGATGCGGAAAATTTCGCCCCCATCGCCACACCCCTTTTTTGGCGAAACCACCGGCCATTGTGTAGAAAGATATTATTATTCAGGACTAAGTTGATTAAGTTCAGTAACATTTGTGTGTGTTCATAACATTCTATAGGACGACAGTCCAAAAAGTGTTCTATCGCATTTAGACCCATCTCTCCAGGTATACATGTATATAATGAACACACGTCCATTGTGACCAATAGATGACCTTCTGTCCATTCTACGTCAGATATTTTACTCAAGACATCTCGGGTATCCTTTATATAGGACGGCAGATTTACCACATGTGGTTGTAAGTACATGTCAATGCATTCTGATATTTTTTCTGTTGGTAAATTAATGCCGGAAATAATCGGTCTACCTGGCGGAAACCTGCCCTGCTATGTACTTTAGGAAGCACATATATGCATGGATTTGTTGGAGTGTCATTAAAAAGATATCTGAATTCTGTCTCTGAGATTAATCCTTTGCCTCTCCAATGTCTTAGATGTGTCTCAATTAGTATAACTGTTGATCTCATTACTAGGTAATGGCGTGTAGGTGGTTTCATCAGCTAGTTGTCTATTTATCTCGCTAATATAGTCTACCTTATTCATAAGTATAATGTTTCCTCCCTTGTCAGCCTCACGGATGACAAGGGAGGCAGTACCAGAAAGGTTCCTCAGGGCATCACTTTCTTCACGAGAAAGATTATATTTGTCTTTGTGAGATGAGAGTTTGAATCTGTCCTCCAACTTATATAAATCCTCATAAACAAATTCCTGGAAGATATCTATGCAGTTGTTACTTGGTAAGTGTGGTGTAAATTTAGATTTTGGCCTTAATCAACTATCTGAACCATCATATGTGTCTAGATTCAGTTCTGCTGCCAAACTTTCAAGTGACATTGATGTCTCTTGATCACCCATAGTCATTAGTAGATGTGTCCCCTTTATATCTTTGATTGACTGGGATTGTCCTAATGTGTCTAATTCAGTTGCATTTGAACTTATTTGCTTTTGTTCTCTGAAGAATTTATGTAACTTCAGTTTTCTGGTGAATTTAAAACAACTTAAATGAAAAGAGGTGAAATTCGGATAGACATATGGACAAAATCCAAGACCTCTGCTTAGAAGATTTATTTCGATTTCAGACAATTCATAATCAGACAAGTTTATCACATTGACATTATCTTTCTCATTGTCAGCAAGAACACAATCTATCAAGCACATTAAAATTGTGAAGCCAGGTCCAAGGAAGAGTCCTGACTGAGTCTAATTACACAGGTTTAAATACCATGATTTTCAAATCAGGAAGACAAACAGTGGCACAGAATTGGCCCACTATGCTTCTTGTTCAAGTATAAGTCTGTCTTGCTGCTAGAATCCTTTAGCCTCAGAGAATACGCATATTTTATGTCGGAGAGCCTGCACATTTCAAAACCAAAGGATTTTTATCTGCAAAAAAGTGAGTCATCTTATAGAATGGACAGATTGAAATCTGTTCTGTCAGACTGTTTACAAATAGGAAGAGGAGGGGGCACATAAGATGTGTCATTGCAAGTGCAGTGATGAAGAGATGCTGTCCTTGCTGTCATTCTTTTTCAATTTGCACCAGTCTGATTACCATCACTGTATTTCCCTCCCATATTGCTTTATAATATACATCGCATTATCATTAAATGCAAGTGAAAATGTATAAGGATATTGTTCTATAAAAACCTGTCAAAAATTTTCTTACTGCTCGCACTTTCAGGCATCAGAAAGTACTTTTTTTCAGGACATTATCATTACTTACTTGCAATAATTTATTACAAACAACTTGTGTGATGTCACAGTGCCAGCCTACATTTCCTATAAACCCTTCTGCTGAGACGAAACAAGAGGAAGAAGGGGTGAGAACTGCAGTGAAGGGGCCCACAAATATTAGGATACCAATCAATAACACGCCTCCCTTTTCTCACCTAACAAAATGAGAGCAGCACAGAAAGAGCTGGAAGCACAGGCTTGACGTGGCCTCAGTTGGACTTGACCCTGGCTGCAGGGTCACCCCCAAAGTGTTTGCCTTCACCTCCCCTACTTATGCTGAAGGTGTTTTGTTGGTCTTAGGACACTGTGCATTTTTACCACTGCTGACCAGTGCTAAAGTGCTTTGGTTCACTCTCTAATACACTGTGAAATTGATGAAAAAAACAATTCCATTCACAAGGGATTAATCAATATGGGGAGGTGTCATAACTCTGGTGTTCCTACTCATACATATTGGCTGTAAAGCCATCAACCAATCAATAGGAGACCTGTAAGTATGTCATAGAAATAAATAACTTGGGATTCAGCCCAAGTGGGTACTGGTACTTCACATCTTGCATCCTAATAAGTAAGTTGACTAGATAGACACACAATCAAGCACCAGTGGGCCAGGTGATTTATTTCTGCAGTGTATCACAGCCTTCTAAAGCTACACTTTTAAGCATCCCTCTCATAAAACACAGAGCGCTACAAAGTATGCATATCCATATTTACAAACACATAGTCACCCACCAAAGTGTTCATAAAGATATTTCAAACAGAAGAGTAGGGTAGGGTGCCCCTACTGGGAACCACCTCTCATTCACGACAGCTGTGCCAGGTGTAAAGAGTCTTTTCCTCTCCTCACTCTGTTAAAACATACTTGATAGAATACAGTCCTTGTATAATATTTGTGGTTAAATACTACAAACAAGCACATAGGCTGTCTTAATTCTCCCTCAGTGAACCCCAAAAGGCAGTCTTACTGCAAGGGGTCACTGACTCTTTAATTGCATTGGAGAAGAGGCCCACACTATGGGGTATATTAAAAAAATGGCAAGATGAGAGCAGCTAGGTGAAGAAAAGTTCTCCAGGACTTAGCAGGCTGATGTTCTTCCTTGACATCCAATTGGATCACTGGATCACATCTCACACCCCTTAAAACGGACGTCCTTTACATAAAGCGCCTCCCCACCTCGTATCTGTGCTGCCACTTCAGGACAACACTAATGTGGTGCTGGTAAGATCATAACTATCCCAACCTCTCTATAAAATCAAACAAACACTCATTCATATCTGTCTTTCATGTTAAATATACTTCACAAATGTACCACTCATAAACACGCTTCAACATAAGCCCTAAAAATTCACTCATGTTGTCTTAATGTTGATTTTCTTATTTTATGCAAAAACAAAAATTGATGGACAGAATGCAGAACAATGTCATACATTCACCCCAGTACAGAGATCTGGGCATAAATCCATCGATTTTTTGCACTCCACACGACCCCAGTTCAGACATCGCTATATGCAAATCAGCCTTGACCCTGTGCCTCATGGGAACAGTCCAGCCCGAACAGCCAAGCCATGTCTTTCCTGGACCGGAATCAAGCATCCTAGGACCGGTTTCTGGTTATCAGCCGTCTTCAGCCAGGATAGCTTGACTCCAGCGGTGTGGAGAGCATGGGACTCACGTCTGAGCATACCCATCCCACTCGGGGTGACAAATGCAAAAACAACAATTGATGGACAGAATGCAGAACAATGTCATACATTCACCCCAGTACAGAGATCTGGGCCTAAATCCATCGTTTTTTTGCACTCTATGTCTGAACTGGGGTGGCTGAGTGAGCTAAAGAATGGTGACGGATTAAACCCAGATCAGTTGACTGGGGTTGAGTGTTTGATTTGCTCAAACGCTCCGTCCATCATCCCCTTTTGTATCGCTTTGTTCGCCCTAAATTGGCAGGGTATGCTCAGACGTGAGTCCCTTGCTCACTTGGCCACTGGATTCAAGATAGCCTGGCCGATGAGGATTATGAATCCGAAACCGGTCCCAGGATGCTTGTTTCCGGTCCAGGGAAGACATGGCTTGGCAGTTCGGGCTGGATTGTTCCCATGAGGCACAGGGTCAGACTGATTTGAATATGGCCATGTCTGAACTGGGGTGGCTGAGTGAGCTAAAGAATTGTGATGGATTAAAGCCAGATCAGTTGACTGGGGGTGAGTGTTTGATTTGCTCAAACGCTCCGTCCATCATCCCCTTTTGTATCGCTTTGTTCGCCCTAAGTTGGCACGGTATGCTCAGACTTGAGTCCATTGCTCACTTGGCCACTGGATTCAAGATAGCCTGGCTGATGAGGATTATGAATCCAAAACCGGTCCCAGGATGCTTGTTTCCGGTCCAGGGAAGACATGGCTTGGCAGTTCGGGATGGACTGTTCCCATGAGGCACAGGGTCAGACTGATTTGCATATGGCCATGTTTGAACTGGGGTGGCTGAGTGAGCTAAAGAATGGTGATGGATTAAACCAAGATCAGTTGACCGGGTGTGAGTGTTTGATTTTCTCAAACGCTCCGTCCATCATCCCCTTTTGTATCGCTTTGTTCGCCCTAAGTTGGCAGGGTATGCTCAGACGTGAGTCCCTTGCTCACTTGGTCACTGGATTCAAGATAGCCTGGCTGATGAGGATTATGAATCCGAAACCGGTCCCAGGATGCTTGTTTCCGGTCCAGGGAAGACATGGCTTGGCAGTTCGGGCTGGACTGTTCCCATGAGGCACAGGGTTAGACTGATTTGCATATGGCCATGTCTGAACTGGGGTGGCTGAGGGAGCGAAAGAATGGTGATGGATTAAACCCAGATCAGTTGACTGGGGGTGAGTGTTTGATTTGCTCAAACGCTCCGTCCATCATCCCCTTTAGTATCGCGATTTTCTTATTTTATTCATACATTCACTCATGCAAGTAGATTGGTGCCTCAGCTGGGGCAGAAGTCATTTCAACTGCAATAGGGCAATACAAAGGGCAGGTTCCACAACGCAAACGAATGCTAGCAAGCTCACTTGCATACTATAAAAGATTGTTTTCACTTGGGTTTTGTTATCCTAAACAAAACTGGCAATATGTCATATTGCCTTGTCATTTATACTATTACATTTTTATATACTACTGTTTTTGTTTACCTTTTAAGGCCCTGTATTTTTGTGTCCAATCCGCCACCTGTTACAACATAAACATCTTCCCCTAGCAGTGTAACAACACACATACTGGCACCACACAGCAGTCACACACTCTCACACACACTCATAAGGTAAATCTCTACTCTTTTGTCCAATAATCTAACTTTTATTTATTGCTGGAAGAGTAGTAGTATGTCCTTTGTTAAGCATCCCTGCTCACTATTCCATCAGATTATTTCAGTTATTATTGTCATACAAAATAGATGGGACAGAAAGTTAGCAATACAAAGGAAGCAGTATGAGGCCTTGTATTTACATGCAGGATAATAATCATTATGCTACTCAAACTGAGTAGTCAAACCATGCGGCTTATTTACAAGCACCTTGCACCTCCAGTGCGGCACTTTTTGTGACGCACTGGTAGCGCTTTTAGCTGCCCCATATTTACAAGTACACGAAAAGCCACCCTGTGTCTGTTTTCCTGTCCTTGTAAATACGGCTCCTTTACACACAGCACTTTGCGTGAAAGGACGTTCCATGGATGTTCCAACACCCATGGAACCATACACATTTCCAGATTAACGCAAAATCATACATCTGGTAATGCATTTGAATGCTATATCTCCCAGGGGAGGCGTAGAGAGGTGAAAAGAGGAGAAATGTATTAATTTCTCCTAGCTTTCTTTATCTTTCTATGCGTGCTGCATTTTGCAGCATACGTAGAATGAGGAAATCCGCTCTTATGAAAGTTTAAGTGCAGGAAGGTGTCCCTGTCCTCCATTGTAGGGAATTAGACTCCATATGATGCCCCAACAGGCTCCTTGAGCCTGCCAGAGGCGGCAGTCTTTCCCCCACGAGATACGTCTGACCATCATTGTACTAATTCTGCAGTCAGACTGTTGACTTAGACAGCCTGTCGGTGGCGATCCGGCTGACATCATAATTAGGCATATAGACTTTGAAAATATTGCTGTACGTCATATTGTTTGCAAAGTTTTTTGTAAGTAATTTAGTGTAGTGTGTTTGATAATATATGTTTAATCATTTTTTGTTTTTTGTGGTTTTGGAAGATAATTTATTACTTAAGAAATTGTTGAAACTAGTGTTTTTAGTTGTTTTAATGTCTAAAAATAATGGATCTATAATTTTTTCTTTTTTTGCATTGGGATATTGGGTTTATAGGCTTTAAAGGTGGGGAGATTATTAAAACGTGCAAAATGTCATATGAATTTTTGCAATGATATGCAATATAGTCTTGATAACTTTTAACTGTCAAATAATAGTTTATAATATTTTTTATATATGTACATTTTATTAAAATATTCTTTATATTTGTACATTTTAAAAAGATAATCAATTTTTAACAAATGTCTGAAAAACATAAATATATTAAAAATGTATTCAATAATGTTAAATAATTTGAAAAATGTTGGTATTATAAAATGTTAATGTAAACATTTATAACAAACAACAGTGTCTCAAAGGGGTGTCAATAGAGGGACAATAAAATGAGTACCAATGGTTACTGAAGGATAAATCCAGAGAGGGGAAGAAAAGGGAAGAAACCAAATGTTTTCCAAACAAAAAATGGTGTATTCACATATTTTACATATTCAATTCCATATGATCAAACAGAAAAGTTGTGCTGTGTTACATGAAATTGCATGTAACCTGTTGGATACTGTGCACAAGTGCTCGTGAAGGATTGTGACGACGCAAGGGACAACGTGAAGTGGTATGTACAGCGACTGTGTATGGCGCAACGGCGAATACGTGAACTTAAAATTCTACAGATTCAGGATTTCCAAACAGTCAATGAATGTGTAACATACAAGTAATTTGTGTAGGTATCCATGAGGGGTGCGCCGGGAATTTTGCAGTGAAGTTGATGGCATTTCGGCTTGTAGGAATGAAAGCCGATCATCAGGACCAGGTTACAGTGATTTATATCGCAGTGCTGGGGATAAAGGGATATTCACATGTATGTGTATACAATTGAGAACTCAGGAGCTGACCAAGGGGAAAGAACAAGGAGTAGGAGGTGGAGAAAAAAGTCAGAGGGGACAGAAGAGGAAGGCGCCGCAGACAATATTGCGTGGTATAGACTCAAGGAGAAGAAGTGAGAAAAGCGCTAATGGTCTTGCCAAGTGCACCACTTATGTCTAGGGCCAGACTGTCAATAGTCCCGGGTGGAGGGGCGTAGGTTCTCTGGGGAACCTAAGCGTGCCAAGGCTGGGTCTAAAGGAAACAGAGTGATCAGATTAAGACGTATCAGTAAGGGGCCTATGGGGCCTACCGCCCCTGCTTGGACACTACAAATGTCAAAGTCTGTCCTTCTACTCTCAATATGAAATATTTCGAACACGACGGACAAAAACACCCACTGAGAACTCTCACTTACTGCAAATCCCACAACGTGATCTATGCTATACGTTGTTCCTGTGATCTCCTATACATAGGACAGACAACACAAATGATCAAGGACAGAATCATCCAACACAGGAGTCGAATTAGATGCATTGTGGTGACAGCCCCACTGGTCACACACTTCCAAGAACACAATGACAATGATTTCACTTGGATGGTAATTGATCAACCAACCTTACCCACCAGGGGTGGGGACATAAAAAGACTCCTTAACAGATGTGAAGGTCGCTGGATTGCTCGCTGCAACACCATTGAACATGGCCTGAACACCTTAGATGAATGCACTCACATAAGGCATCTAGTACATTCTCTGCAATTGTCCTTAATCAGACTCCTCATCTAGCCCCACTCTACCCCTATGGAGATGATACATCATTGTGCATTCTATTGTGAACCCCTTTCTATCAGTCTGCATACCTCACACATGTCATTCAGGTTGGCCTACATAGCACCTACCAAGTTGTTCCCGATTTTCCACACCTTCTGTAAACCTAATTGTGTATGTAATTTATGTTTTCGATACTGTACAAATTTTTACCATTGCAATGCAATATGTAACCACTATGTGACCTTGACTCCTGAGCCATACACAGACTAAATTTGTACTTCAATCTTCATTATCGCAATTCCAACACATTCTTTACTGTATAGATTATCTGTAACCGCCTCAGATTCTTCCGATTTTATTTACCCACAATAAATTTTTCCATAATTAGTGGCTCATTTAAATGGAATAATTGGCCAAATTGTACCCAATATTATCCTTTTTTGATCTTCCTCTATCGTTGGTGGCCCAGATGCTAGAAATTACCCCCAGTACGTGTTATCCACTATGTTTCTTTAATTACATCATGGGCGGATTTGTACCCAAAATTGCCTTCTGTGTCATTAGCCCTATTACTGAAAATTACTCTTGAAGTCTTTCATCCAAATGCTATACCATGTAGCCTTTCCTTTCTGTGTCTGTATTTCTCCTGATGCGCTCTAGTCTCCCTTCCTACACAGCGCACCACATGACTTTTTCATGTATATCCTTCCCCCCGAACAGCCCGCCCACATTTAACCTGACGGAAGCCGTCTACGTGCATTGACTCCTGCTGCATAGAGCCTGACTGACGCCGGCTCTATAACCTATCTCACCAGCTACCCATTGATTAAGTAACGGGCTAGGATCCCTTTACAGCCCTACTCCACGCTCACACTCTCTCACTCCCGGGACCCCGCCGCACTTGTTCTTTCCTACCCACGCCTCCCCCTACATCCAATGAGCCTATGCCCATACTCCCCTGCTCTCCGGACCCCGTCGTACCCGCTCTTCCCTACCCACGCCACCCTCGCATCCATTGAGCCATTCCCCTGACCAGATTCATGCACTGCCCCTTCCCATTATACCTCACGGTATCTTGGCATCATTCACACTGCACCCGCAAACGCCAGGCTATTGCCCGATTCGGGCCTTCCCCCGTCAGCGCCCATCCGCCCTCCTGTAATTTCTGCTCCAGTCATCACCGCACCCGTGGCGCCACGCCAGCCAGCCGGTTCCCAGCCCCTACTCACATTCCTGGGATAGGCCCTCACCCACCTTACATGCCACTAACTTTACAGTGTTTTGATAGGTGCAGAATGCTCAAGGCACGGCTTCTACCCTGTACTACACACCCTCCCCCTGCATTCCGCTAAGACCTCCATCCCGGGCCCTCATAGTAGTGCACCCACCCCCGCCACCTCCCCCGGCCAGATCACGTTCCTGGTCCAACTGGACCTTTTACCTTTCAGGCTTTCAGTTCTGCAGCCTTGGACTACTCTGAGACACGCCATTGAGCTTGTCTCCATCTCCCGTTGGGGACTTTCAGCCTTCCTTGATAGTAATTCTTCCCCCTTTTCCTTTTCCATCCCCCAGTCCTTTTCCCTACCCCTTTTTTCCTTCTCTTCTTCCCCCTTTTTTCTTCTCTCTGCTCCCCCCACTCTCCCCTCTCTTTTTTCCACCTTCCCCTTTTCCTTCCCCTGACTTTCCACCTGCCTTCTTCCTCTCTTTCCTTCTTCTTCTTTCCTCCCCCTTTTTCTTTTTTGTTCCTTCGTCTGTCTTTGTTTCCCCCTGTCTTTCCCCCTCCTTTGCCCTGCCCATCCACACCACTTCCTACTCAGATCCCTCAGTTTCCTTTAGACCCAGCACTGGCACGCTCATGTTCCCCTGACTATTGGCGGTGTGGCCCCAGACGTAAGTGGTTCACTTCGCGAGAACATTAGCGCTTTTCACACTTCTCCTTGTGTCTAGACATGCTGTGGTAAATATTTAATTACCGTCCTAATTTCTATGCAGGTAAGTACTTAAAATAAAATAACTCAATCGGAAAGAAAGACGCAGAGTCCGTGGTGTTAGAGTTCTTAGGGGTTTTATTCCTTCAAAAGGAATGGTTCTAGAACCGGATATCGGATTCCTGACACCACTGGGGTTCAGGAAGGGATAGAGCATACTTTATTGACAATACACGACTTTTATACTTAATGCACATAATGAAAATCAATGCAGAAGGCGTAACAGCTGAGAGAAACAAGATAAGAACACACACGTGTTAACAATACGTAATCAGAAGGCGTGAACTAGGGCGTGTACAGAGGTGTGTGCTAGAAGACGTCATATGGAAGTGTCACAAGTGGGTGGGTACATAGCAGAATCTTGCAATGTCAGCAGAAATCTGAAGTCTGGATGCGCGCGCAGCTGCATGACGTGTGGTTGACGTAAAGCTGGAGGGTGCAGGGGACTTGACATTTACACTAGAGGAAAGAGACAGAAGTCGGGCATGTCAGATCAACTCGTACCTATATCATATCTGATATCTGATGTTTGGGAACCATATTATCTAGAGGGAAAGGTCTCTTGGGCAGAGGCTATCCTATACTGACTATGAATGCGTGCATATGTGCCTACGTGTCTGTGTGTAGAGCGAGGGGGTCATGGGCCTACCATGGTGACGGGAGCTATTAATTACTTGCATGGAGACAGAGAGGCCGGGCCCTTTGCTCTGCAGCCGGGGATTTGTTTATCTATTCTGCTGGACTGGAATGTGTTTTCGGGAAACTGAGTTTGGCTATACTGATAGCATGAAGGTAAAATACTGTCTTTGGCAGGCAGGCAGGCCGAGCCAGGCTCCGCTCGCCTCGCAGGGAGTAGGACAGAGTTCACGGGTGGGGGCATCCCACCTTGCAGTTTCAGGAGGCAGAGATGCTTTATTAAAGAGGCTCGATGACAGAAAACAGGGCCTAGCTCGCACAGAGCCAGGAATACGTGAAAGTGCACCATACAAAGACGGTGGCAAGGCATATTTAGGAACGGAATATCCGACCCATTCAAGGTGGATCTGAAAGAGGACATGTTAACGTTGGACGCAAATGTATTTGCGTCTTCATAGCTGGCACAGGAGGGAAGTTACATGCACTTTAAACTCGTATATGGAGACGGTGGGGTACACGTTAGGGAACATTTCTTGACCATAAAATTTATATTTCCTCATTCCCTCCTTGTTCCCTACGGACCCTTCATGAGATATCAATCGTCATTAATCTATTTATTTGAGTAGTTAGCATCATCTGCTCATCCTTTTTCACATGGGATTGAGAACGTTGACTTGAATGGGGAGTGCAGGATGTGGCGCACAATCCGCAAATAGCTGGCCCACATTGTAGACATAGACAGCAACTGAACACTATAAGTAGTATTGTTCCAAGGAGTGACAGTATTTTCCAACCCCAAGCTGAAATAGTAGTCCAGAGCCAACCGGACCAAGTCCAAGTGCCTGGATTCTGATGTATCTGACTAGCTATCTTATGGAGACGGGTAATAGCCTTATATACGGACGGAGCATTATCTGGGATGAAAACGCAACAAGCTGACCCGAGGACCTTACAGGCTCCTCCGCGATCGGCTAGTATGACGTCAATAACGAGACGATTTTGAAGAACGACAAGTCTCATAGCAGATTGTTCCTCAGTCAAGTTACCTAGGGCGGAAGTAGTCTCCTTCACTACTGCTTCGAGAGTTCTGGTTAAGTGACGTATGGACTTACTATTAAAGATAGCACCTAAGTAGGGAAAGAAACCTTTATTGAAATCTGTGAATTTTTCCCATGCCGTTTCCGTATAGTCGACAATTGGGAGATCTCTTTTGGGTCTGTGAACTAGGCGGGAATTTCTATGATAATCTGGTGGAGCTAGGAAAACAGGTGGCAGTAAGAATCCAATGTAACAGGTCCCATCCCAATCTAGAGGCAAATGTACATATGCTGTCTGACCACAAATGAAACATTTCTTTTCTTTCTGGGGGCGGAGCTGGAATGTATTGGGGGCCTGAAAAAGCGTTATATCTGTGCCGTTGTTCTAGAATTATTTGAATTAACTTGGTACTTAGGCCTCTCCATCTATTCATAAGTAATGCTTCTAATGTATCAGGTAAAGGACCTGGATCAGAATGTTGATGTCTGTATAACGTGATGAGATGCTGAATCATGTACATACCAGCTAATTTCTGCTCGTCTGGGGAAAGGTTCAAAAATGTCTGTGCTACTGTATCATCAGTATATGTGCTAGGATTGTCTGCCCATAGTACTGCTGACCGGGCTAGTTCTTGTTCATCCATAGAATTGAGTATATGGTACCCCATTCGTTCTTGAAGATTTTTATCGGTAGCCTGAAACAGATATTCAGGAGAACTCGTTTTCGAGATGCCAGAGAGAAAAACTCTCTTGCTTTCTGGACGAATGCCTTTCTTAAGGTAATTTCCCTTACCTACATATGCTATTATTCCTTTAGCCGAGTCTTGTTCCTCTGGTTCGTCCTCCTCGGAGGAGTTATTCCTGTCACTATCTCTTTCCTTTTCTTGTTCCTTTCTCTCGTGTATTTCTATTACTTCTTTCCTGATCTTTTTATACATCTTGCTATACAATTCTGTTTATCGTGTTTTCCATCGGCTATATTCTGACCCCACTTGTTTAGTGCATCCATCTCGTCCTGGTCTACCCCAGGCCTGTCTCATTCTCTTATTAAACAGTTTATGAGGAAGCGTAATATACAACCTTGAGTGTCAACTTTCTGGTGAGCCAGGGCCTCCTTAATACTGTCAGGATCTTCCCCAGTCTGGATAAAATGGTATATTCTATCTAGGTATTCAGTCATTCCTGGGAACAACACTAAGTAGTCTGTAACTTTTCGTAAGCGTAGAGATGCTAACAACATCCTGTCGTCTTTACCGGGTACTGGATCGTATCTGCAAATTGGAAGGGGTTCTTTAAGCATGTCGAAACTTGGTGTTCGGGGTGTACGGTTCTTTAATATGTCCCTTATGTTTAACCTATGTGTTTGTGGCGGGGTCTGGTGACCTCCTGTCGCACCTCCTGAGGCGAAGGCTTGAGCATGACTTGTCTGTGGAGTCTGTGTAAGTAACTGAACTGGTGTTTACCAGGATCAGGCCCAAACGGATTCAGTGTATTCATCTTAGGTGTAGGAAGTGGTGGAGGAACAGGTGGAACAGGATTTCGGGCAGGTGAACTTTGTTGCGGTACGGGCTGGGCATTGTCTCGGGGTGGGTTGCCACCACCGTCACCGTCAGTAGGCGGTACATTAGTACGTGCATTGGTGTAAGCGGGAGCTACATCGTCTAGATAGGAGGCAAGGAATATGTCTTTTGTGGTCCTGTGGCTTACTTTAGTCGGAACCAATGGTGGCGGCAGATCATTCGGTATTTCTGGAGTGGCCTGAGGCGAACCCTCGGTCACTAAATACATGCCATTGGCAAGAGTGTTTCGCATGCGGTCTACTTGTTCTGCTTTTACTCGGATACCTTCAATAACTAATTCGTTCTCTCGGACTTCATCTGACTCTTCTCTATGTTTCTCAGCTTTTCGGAGTGCTTTTTCTGTACGCTTATGTGACTCTTTACGCCACAACTCTATGGCATCTTTCTGGGATTGTCTGGCTTTCTTTTTCCATAGCGCTTCCTCTACTCTCATGATGCACTCGGCATCCCATGTTCCTGTAGCAGGCCACCTGTGTCTCTCTTCTAGGTGCTTGGTATAATCGGCCCATAAATCTAGATACAGTATGGCATCTATGCCATGCTTATGGTACATAAAATTTCCAGGAGTATCCCTAGGGGGAATAGGAATTTCTTCCTCTAGTATCCCTTTCCTAGTTCCTATCTGTCTTAATTTATTGAAAAACGGCATTTTGTTACGTAGTGCTGGTCACTTGATACTTGTTACTTACTCTGAACACAGCTAGTTATACAAAAACACAGTAATATACGTCAAACAGTCACTCATACCACGACATTTATCACATGAAACATTTTGAACACATATGGCCTACCCTTGAGTTTCAGAAAAACAAGAACAAAAATTGAAATCTTGAATACTTTATGTACTGCTAAACAGCACAGATACACTGTCTAAAACAGTGCAGACCGTGTTTGTGTACCCAAACCCGTCTTTACCGGATACATAATAATGCACCCGTCTAGATGCGTCCCCAGCAACGGTACTCACCGGGAACCACAGAACAGAAGGCCTCGGAAAGCTCGACTGGACTGGACCGGACTGGACTCGACTCGACTCGATACGTGAATATTTCGGAACTGGTGGACCTCTTGACACCTCGGACCTTGCTTCTTTCGGCTAGGCTCTGGTCGGGATCCTCCGCACTCCTCACCGCCTCGTCTGGGTGCTGATCGCAGTCTCCGTCACCTCCGTAGGCCTGAGGGAGATACAGGAAATCCTGCGGGTACGCGTAGTGTCCGTCTCGACTATGGCAGGGGGCCAAGGCTGCAACGCACCAACCGGCGCGTGGGGTGGGGGAGGGGTCCCTATTCGGGCGCCAGATTAATGTGGTAAATATTTAATTACCGTCCTAATTTCTATGCAGGTAAGTACTTAAAATAAAATAACTCAATCGGAAAGAAAGACGCAGAGTCCATGGTGTTAGAGTTCTTAGGGGTTTTATTCCTTCAAAAGGAATGGTTCTAGAACCGGATATCGGATTCCTGACACCACTGGGGTTCATGAAGGGATAGAGCATACTTTATTGACAATACACGACTTTTATACTTAATGCACATAATGAAAATCAATGCAGAAGGCGTAACAGCTGAGAGAAACAAGATAAGAACACACACGTGTTAACAATACGTAATCAGAAGGCGTGAACTAGGGCGTGTACAGAGGTGTGTGCTAGAAGACGTCATATGGAAGTGTCACAAGTGGGTGGGTACATAGCAGAATCTTGCAATGTCAGCAGAAATCTGAAGTCTGGATGCGCGCGCAGCTGCATGACGTGTGGTTGACGTAAAGCTGGAGGGTGCAGGGGACTTGACATTTACACTAGAGGAAAGAGACAGAAGTCGGGCATGTCAGATCAACTCGTACCTATATCATATCTGATATCTGATGTTTGGGAACCATATTATCTAGAGGGAAAGGTCTCTTGGGCAGAGGCTATCCTATACTGACTATGAATGCGTGCATATGTGCCTACGTGTCTGTGTGTAGAGCGAGGGGGTCATGGGCCTACCATGGTGACGGGAGCTATGAATTACTTGCATGGAGACAGAGAGGCCGGGCCCTTTGCTCTGCAGCCGGGGATTTGTTTATCTATTCTGCTGGACTGGAATGTGTTTTCGGGAAACTGAGTTTGGCTATACTGATAGCATGAAGGTAAAATACTGTCTTTGGCAGGCAGGCAGGCCGAGCCAGGCTCCGCTCGCCTCGCAGGGAGTAGGACAGAGTTCACGGGTGGGGGCATCCCACCTTGCAGTTTCAGGAGGCAGAGATGCTTTATTAAAGAGGCTCGATGACAGAAAACAGGGCCTAGCTCGCACAGAGCCAGGAATACGTGAAAGTGCACCATACAAAGACGGTGGCAAGGCATATTTAGGAACGGAATATCTGACCCATTCAAGGTGGATCTGAAAGAGGACATGTTAACGTTGGACGCAAATGTATTTGCGTCTTCATAGCTGGCACAGGAGGGAAGTTACATGCACTTTAAACTTGTACATGGAGACGGTGGGGTACACGTTAGGGAACATTTCTTGACCATAAAATTTATATTTCCTCAATGCGGTATTGTCTGTGGCGCCTTCCTCTTCTGTCCCCTTAGACTCATTTCTCCACCCCCTACTCCTTGTTCTTTTGCCTTTTTCCACTCCTCAGTGCTCAATTGTATACACATGCATGTGAATATTAGGGGCGGGCGGAATTTGCATAGTCGCGTTATGCAAATTTTTGCGAAAACACCAAAAATCTCTGCAAACACCAGAAATATCGCAAAGACGCGGAAGTGCTTCTCCCGCCTGTTCGCGATATTTGTTTGCGTGATCGCATTGGAAATGTGTCTCCAACTTGCCCATGCATGCGCTTATGGGCGCAGCCATCTTGTTTTCACTTGTCCAACCCGCTCGCGATGCTTATTTCCTGTTCTGGATCGCGCAATGCATGCACGCGTCTGTTTGCGATAAGTATTTCCTGTTCGGGAATGCTATTACGTGTTCACTGCGTGCTCGGGGGGATAATAGCAGGAAAACTTGACCTCGCGGTTGCAATGGGTGTGGCCATCTTGTTTTTCACTCTATTGCTTTGGTTCTGGGGCCTGCTTTTCAATCCTCTCTCTATCTTTTCAATCCTTTGTTTGTGGAAACTTTTTTAAAATCTTTTTCATTTATTATCTCTTAGACTATTTTCCTGATTCAATATTTTTTGTTTTTGTCTATTTTTTGTGTGTTTTTTAACTACTTTTTCATTCTTTTTCTACTACCTACTTTTAAAATGTTTACCTTTTCTTTCCTGCCCCCCACCTACCCCAGAACCATTTCAAAGGGCCACAGGGCTCGACGTACCCAGAGCCACGATCGCCTTCCTTGCAGACAGCGGCACCCACAAGGGGTGCAGGCACGGGCCTTTTTTGGGGAGACGGAGTTGGCTGCCTGGTTTTTTTTGTGCACCGCCACCTCCCCCTAACCTTGGCAGCAGGTGGCATGCCTCGGTCCGGGTACGTGCTCCGGGAGCAGCGGCAGCGGTGGGGAAAGGTGCACCGGGCAGTGTTTCACTGCTCTGGTGTCCGGCGCACACACAACCAGCTGACGCACGGGTGGTCCGATATCCTGGACCGAGAGCAGGACCTGCTGGACCTCCTAGGAGTGGAGGTCCCGGGTGTTGGTGAGTAACTATTTAATTATTACTACTTTGTATCTGTTCTTCTGTTCTTTGTTATATAATGCGAGTATCTTTTTTTTCCAACCAGCTAGAATGCTGCTGCTTACATTACAGGTAACTTACGTTTAAAAGTCTTCTGTGATTGTTATGGCACAGGTGCTCTGCGCTACTAATCTTTACTTGTTTGCAACTTTGCGTTTGCGCTCGCTTAGCGTGATTATGTAAGAATTTATTTTAGGGAACTTAAGTTAGGTAATGCTAGAGTGGCTCTTGTCCTTTCTTTGTCCGGTCACTAAGGGATAGGGCTGGATTGATACTTAGGTTTAGTTACTTATTAGTATAAGTCTGTAATTCTTTTGTGGTATGCGTGATGCCCCCTCTGTTACGTCACGCGCTGCTAGTGCTTACCCCAGTCCTTAGTAGAACTCTTTGTAGTTTGTTCAGTGAGTGGTACTAGGCTGAGCACTAGCAGAACATCAGCAACAACTAACCAACAATTTGGCGTATGCAAAAATTTAGTCACGTGTCCTCCATTTATGCATTTTTGAGGACTAAACGAAGTGAAAATGCATACTTAATGTACAATTGGCACACCTGGAATATGTGGGCTAGGTCAAGTGGTACGTACCACTTAGCCTTAGGTAGTATTATGGAATCAGAATGGAACACTGGATTAGTGTTAATAAATAATAACTAGTAGATCTGCGAATCCCCCGATATTACTTGCCGACCAGATGAGATAGGTCAATTTTTGTTTACATAAATGTTTTTATGACTGTCCTTTAAAAATATTTTATTTGTTTCACACCAATCATCAGTGTTTGTCTCTTTCGTATATCTTTCATGATCAGCACCCAGGGGCAAGAAGACGCGGTCGGAGCACTTGAACACCAGGGACAGGAGGACCAGGACGAGGACTCTTCTACTGGCCCCAGTAAGTCTTCCTGTTTTTAACATTAATAATTCTTATTCCCTAACTTGCCCATGGCCCACCAACTGTGTCCCGAGGCCTTCGATGCATACAAGGCCTGAGACGTTGACGATAGACAGGACCACAGTCAGGGTGGTAGCTGTTCGTTTCCGGAGGTAGGAGAAGGTGGGTCTGGTTGGATTGTTGAACACTGCATTTCGACCCGTTCTTTGGCAGGGCTGTCCATATGAAAGGAGGCGTTGGATGTCACAGGGCAAAAGGGAGCAGAGGTTCTTCCTGTTTTGTTCAGCCAGAACCCATGATAAAAGTGCGACACAGTTTTGCTGGAAGTGGCATTATCCCTGTAACTCTCTTGCAAGAGGATCAGCCAAGCAAGGCAGGAACCATGAACGGAGAAAGGTGAAGGGATGAAGGGGATGGAATGTCCAGTGGCATGTGGTAACAACCCACAGATCCAGCAATTCGTGGCATTGTCGGCAAGGTTGTGTTGGTGCAGCAACTGCACAAAGGAGTTGTTCCAGAACTCCTTACGCCTTTCTCGGAGTTGAGGTGAACGAGAGATCAGGTAGTGTTCTTTCATGGTGGTAGGCTGTGCAGTAGTTAGAAATGTCTTATGAGCTGGTGCGCTCTCTTCCACAATCCAGAGGGTGGCCATGAGGAGGAGGAAAAAGAGAAGGGCGATAAAAAGGGCAATAGTCTTTGAGCTTTGTATTTTGTCGGTCTTTGGGTTTTTGTAGTGGATCTTCGGATGTCCGGTTGCTTCCATCATCTTCGTATCTGGTGCTTCCATCATCTTCAAGGGGCTCGGTAGCGGGCAGAACCACAAACTTTGTTTAGCTTCTCTCCTGGTAGCCTTAGTTGTGTTAGGCCACCGTTCTCAGATTTGTAACTTAGTCAGTGGTCTGCTTAGCCGAAGCTCCCTCCTTTCGTCGTAGGTTATACCCTTCTCTGGATGGCACAGTGGGATCGGGAAATTTTGCCAATTCAAGTGTCTCTGTATCAGGGTAACAGTTCAGGGGTGGTCGGTCTTTGTTCAGGAGCTCTTCTTGGGTGGCCACGTCTTCGGTCGGCGCCCGGGTCGAGGATATTTTCTTACAGTGGTGTGCGTGCAGCCAGTTTCGCTTCCCCTCCACTCGAAGAGCTGTTCGGGTGGTGATCAAGACTTGCCAGGGGCCCATCCACCGGGGTTCCAGACTCTTTACACGCTGGAAATTTCGTATTAGGGCAAAATCTCCGGGTTGGATGTCGTGTCCAGGGCCCCTGGAAGCATCGGGGATGGCCTGCAGCACCTGTTGATGGATAACAGACATTCTTTTAGTCAGATTATACAAATAGTCAGACATTAGGACGTCCGGGACGTCGTGAATGGATGTCGGTTTTGGTGCGGACCAAACGCTCATAGGCCGGCTGAAAACGACCTCGTAGGGGGTCGAGTGGTGTTTGGTGGGGGTGGAACGCATTGATAGCAATGCCAGTGGGCGAGCGTCTGGCCATTTCAGTCCTGTGGTAGCCACTATCTTTTCTAGTTTGAGTTTCAGCGTGGCATTATGTCACTCAACCAGTCCAGCAGATTGGGGGTGGAAGACTGAGTGAAACTTCTGTTTTACACCCAACCCCTTCAGGATGAGTTGGATAACCTCGGCTACGAAGTGGGGGCCATTGTTGCTCCACAAAATTCGACAAAGGCCGTAGTGAGGGAAGAATTCCTTCAGTAATACCTTTGCACTAGCAATGGCAGTGTTGTCGCGAGTTGGATAGGCTTCCACCCACTTGCTAAATGCACACACAACAACAAGCACATACTTCAGACCCTGGCACCTTTCTAACTGGATGTAGTCCATCTGTAGGACTTCAAAGGGATGATTGGGGACCCCAAACCCTCCCCGGGGTACGACAGTTCTTTTCCCAGGGTTGTGTTACAGGCATATCAGACATTGTTGGACCAGACGTTTAGCTGAGTCTGTGATCTTGTCATTGTGCCAAACTTTGGAGACAAGTTCGACCATGGGGGCAGATCCTATATGTGTAGGGGAATGTGCCATGGTCAGTATGGGGATCAGGTACGAGTTGGGTAGCAACCATTTGTTCATGTCTTTTGTCCGCCAGCAGCCTTCATCGTCTTTCAGTCCCACCCGTGCCCATTCAGTCAATTTGTGTGGTGAGCTGGCCATTTGAATGTCCCTAATAGTTTCCCTAGCGTCCTTGCATTTTTCTGCTTGCGACCTGGTCACGTACATGCGTGTCGTCGACCTATTCTCGGCTGTGGTCCGGGCAGTGATGTCGGCCAGTGCATTCCCCTGTCCAATGATGTCTGTCACTTTTTTGTGCGCCTGGCATTTGATTACAGCAAGTTGTTTGGGAAGGAGGAATGCTTCAGTCAGAGTGGAGACTAGATCTCCATGTAGGATGGGTGTGCCGTGTGAGGTCAGGAATCCCCTCTCCTTCCATGACAGTCCAAAAAGATGAACCACCCCATAGCTGTACTGGCTGTCCGTGTATATATTTGCTGTCGTCCCTGCTGCTAGGATGCACGCTTGTGTGAGGGCAATCAGTTCTGCTGCCTGTGCAGATCGCGGTGTGATACGGGCTGTCTCAACTACAGTTCGGGCTGTGGTAACTGCATAAGCAGCTGAGGTGGTGCCGTCGGGGAGTTTGATGCAAGAGCCGTCCGCCCATAGCTCTCCGTCAGGATCTGGGAAAGTAGTGTCTCGGAGGTCAACCCTACTCCTAGTCTTTTCGTCCGTGAGGGTCACACAGTCATGTATTGGGGTTGTTTTCAGGTAGGGGTAACAGAGTGGCTGGATTCAGTGTGGTGCATCTTTTCAGTGTGATGTGGGGTGCAAGCAAAGTCAGTTCGTACCCAGTCAATCGTGCACTAGTCAGATGCTGCGTCTTAGTCTGGTTCAGGAGGGTGTCAACCGCATGGGGCACTAACACCGTAAGGGAGTTCGAGAGCATGATTCCCTCACTTTGTCGGATAGAGATAGCAGCGGCAGCTACAGCTCGAAGGCCGGTAGGCAAAGCTCTGGCTACGAGGTCAAGAGTGGCAGAGAAGTAGGCACATGGGCGTTGCTTGGGGCCGATGGACTGAGTCAGGACAGACAAAGCGCACCCCTCCCTTTTGTGAGTGTAGAGGGAGAAGGGATTTGTGTAATCTGGGGTTCCTAGGACTGGTGCTGAACAAAGGGCATCCCGTAACTCTTTGAAGGAGGATTGGCATTCGGGGGTCCAAGGGAGTGGGAAGGGGACATCTTTAGCCAGCAGGGAAAGTAGTGGTTTTACAATGAGGCTGAAATTTGGCAACCACTGTCAACAGAAGGAGGTGAGACCTACCAGAGAGCGGAATTGTTTCTGGGTCTTAGGGACAGGGGTTTCTAGAATGGTCTGAATTCGATCGGGTGTAAGCTTTCTCCCGTCTTTGGACAAGAGGTGGCCTAGGTAAGTCACCTGGGGTTGGCAGAATTGTAACTTCTTCTTGGAAACCTTGTGGCCATTGTCCGCGAGGAAGTGCAGGAGTTGTATGGTGGCTGTGACTGCAAGTAGAGTGGTGTCGGCCGCCAAAAGGATATCATCGACGTACTGTATCAACACCACTCCATCCGGTAACTGGACTGCATCCTGCTGTCTCTTGAGGGTCTGGCTATAGATGCTAGGACTTTCAGTGTATTTACAACAAGGGGTGGTGAGGGACAGAGTCTCTGAATTAAGCAGAAAACTCTCACCCAGTCAAGAGATCAGGGCTAGATCCAACACCGTTTTTTAGCTCACTGCACCATCCCAGTTTCAGAACCTGGCTGTATGCAAATTAGTCTGTTCCTGTCCCAGTGCATGATGGGAACAGGGCAAACCAAACTACAAAAGCCAATTCTTACACTGGGAAGGAAACAAGCTCCCGGGGACCGGTTTCTGGCATTACAGACGTCTTCGGCCCGGTTTGCTTGAATCCTGATGGTGCAATGTGCAAGGGACTCATGTCTGAGTATACCCTTCCACGCTTAGGGTGGACAAAAATATTTACAACAAGGGGTGGTGAGGGACAGAGTCTCTGAATTAAGCAGAAAACTCTCACCCAGTCAAGAGATCAGGGCTAGATCCAACACCGTTTTTTAGCTCACTGCACCATCTCAGTTTCAGAACCTGGCTGTATGCAAATTAGTCTGTTTCTGTCCCAGTGCATGATGGGAACAGGGCAAACCAAACTACAAAAGCCAATTCTTACACTGGGAAGGAAACAAGCTCCCGGGGACCGGTTTCTGGCATTACAGCCGTCTTCGGCCCGGTTTGCTTGAATCCTGATGGTGCAATGAGCAAGGGACTCATGTCTGAGTATACCCTTCCACGCTTAGGGCGGACAAAAATATTTACAACAAGGGGTGGTGAGGGACAGAGTCTCTGAATTTAGCAGAAAACTCTCACCCAGTCAAGAGATCAGGGCTAGATCCAACACCGTTTTTTAGCTCACTGCACCATCCCAGTTTCAGAACCTGGCTGTATGCAAATTAGTCTGTTCCTGTCCCAGTGCATGATGGGAACAGGGCAAACCAAACTACAAAAGCCAATTCTTACACTGGGAAGGAAACAAGCTCCCGGGGACCGGTTTCTGGCATTACAGCCGTCTTCGGTCCGGTTTGCTTGAATCCTGATGGTGCAATGAGCAAGGGACTCATGTCTGAGTATACCCTTCCACGCTAAGGGTGGACAAAAATATTTACAACAAGGGGTGGTGAGGGACAGAGTCTCTGAATTAAGCAGAAAACTCTCACCCAGTCAAGAGATCAGGGCTAGATCCAACACCGTTTTTTAGCTCACTGCACCATCCCAGTTTCAGAACCTGGCTGTATGCAAATTAGTCTGTTCCTGTCCCAGTGCATGATGGGAACAGGGCAAACCAAACTACAAAAGCCAATTCTTACACTGGGAAGGAAACAAGCTCCCGGGGACCGGTTTCTGGCATTACAGCCGTCTTCGGCCCGGTTTGCTTGAATCCTGATGGTGCAATGAGCAAGGGACTCATGTCTGAGTATACCCTTCCACGCTTAGGGTGGACAAAAATATTTACAACAAGGGGTGGTGAGGGACAGAGTCTCTGAATTATGCAGAAAACTCTCACCCAGTCAAGAGAACAGGGCTAGATCCAACACCGTTTTTTAGCTCACTGCACCATCCCAGTTTCAGAACCTGGCTGTATGCAAATTAGTCTGTTCCTGTCCCAGTGCATGATGGGAACAGGGCAAACCAAACTACAAAAGCCAATTCTTACACTGGGAAGGAAACAAGCTCCCGGGGACCGGTTTCTGGCATTACAGCCGTCTTCGGCCGGGTTTGCTTGAATCCTGATGGTGCAATGAGCAAGGGACTCATGTCTGAGTATACCCTTCCACGCTTAGGGTGGACAAAAATATTTACAACAAGGGGTGGTGAGGGACAGAGTCTCTGAATTAAGCAGAAAACTCTCACCCAGTCAAGAGATCAGGGCTAGATCCAACACCGTTTTTTAGCTCACTGCACCATCCCAGTTTCAGAACCTGGCTGTATGCAAATTAGTCTGTTCCTGTCCCAGTGCATGATGGGAACAGGGCAAACCAAACTACAAAAGCCAATTCTTACACTGGGAAGGAAACAAGCTCCCGGGGACCGGTTTCTGGCATTACAGCCGTCTTCGGCCCAGTTTGCTTGAATCCTGATGGTGCAATGAGCAAGGGACTCATGTCTGAGTATACCCTTCCACGCTTAGGGTGGACAAAAATATTTACAACAAGGGGTGGTGAGGGACAGAGTCTCTGAAAGCAGAAAACTCTCACCCAGGACTTTCAGTGTAGCCTTGGGGTGCTCTACAAAATCTATATGAGCGGGCTTTTAAGGTGAAGACGAAGAGGTAGCGGCTGTCTGGGTGGATGGGGATGGAGAAGAATGCGTTCTTGAGGTCGATTACGGTGAAGGTGGTGGCAGTGGAAGGAATCAAAGTCAGAATGGTGGTGATGTCTGAGACTATGGGGTACTGAGGTACAACTACCTTGTTGACCTCTCATTGGTCGATGATGAAACGGTACGCTTTCTCATCTCCCTCACCCTGCTTCTTTACTATGGGTAGGATAGGGCTGTTGCAAACGTTGCTAACTACTTCCTCTACCACTCCTGCATCTATCAGGGACTGGATAATCTTTACCAATGCAGTCTCGCCCTTGGGCGATATCCGATATTGTGGAAGTTTTGGGAGTTCTGCGTCTTGTCGAACAGTTATATGCACAGGGTCAATCATCATGCGTCCTACGTCCGAGTCAGTTTTGGCCCACAGGTACAGAGGTAGAGTGTCGAGTAGGGACAGGTCAGCATCAGTTATGGAAAACATGCGTCGTGTGGGACAAGGTCTGAGCAGAGTCGGGTTGTCGTACAGAATGACTCGAACTCCGTCTTGTGAACATCTAATAGTAGCTCGGAAATGTTTCAATAAGTCAAGTCCCATAATGGCGTCGGGGGTGTTGGATGAGAGCAAAAATGTTGTGTCAGTGGTGTTATTTTCCAAGTCAAAGGAGATCGGTGTGGACAAGGGATTAGTGGAGGGCGTTCCATCAAACCTATTGATGTTACTCGTGAGCCAGACAAGGGTGCCCTTGGAATCAGTCGTTTAGATAACACACTACGTGTCGCGCCAGTGTCTACCAAAAATGGAGACTTCGTACCCAGGACCTTAGCGGTGACATAAGGACCTTGCTGGTCAACATTGAGCTCGACTGGATCCCTCCCTTGCCCTTGGCAGTCCTATGAGAAGTCGCTGGTGTTTTTGCAGTCAGACTGTTGGTACTGGTTCTGTCGGGGACAGTCAAATGTGTTCGGTCTGCCTGACCTGTCGTTGTTGGTGTCGTTCCTGTACCCTCGTCCCTGTCCCCTATTCCTTGGCCCACCCGCTACGTCTCTTGTTTCCCTATTGTTGTTCATTTCTAGCAGGACCGGACACTTGGACTTCCAATAACCAAATCCTTTACAAAACGCACACTGGTTCTCATCGATGTCTTTACGTGCAGCGTAGGGTGCGGATGTACGGTCTTTAGGGGGTGGATTTCTAGGAGCATTTGATTGGTAACTTCCTTTGTACTGTTCCTTTCCTATAGTCACCCCTTGCAACTGTGCGATCATCACACTTTCCTTCAGGTCTTTTTTCTTTTTCTCAGTCGCCCTATCGTTCTCGTTCTTTTGATGCTCATAGTACTGGGCCATCTGAAGGATAGCTGCAGGTTTGGAGGCCGCCCAACTACTCTCGCTAGTCTGTAGTTTCTGTGAGACTTCCTGCGACAGACCTTTGACATAATTCTGTACAAACAGATGATGTCCGGTCGCAGTGGTCATGTCCTGGCCACTGTAATCGGAAAACACCGTCTCGAACCGGGAGAAGTATTCTGATACGTTTTCCTGGGGTTTCTGGCGGCTGGCCGTTACTATCGACCAGTCCACCTTCTTTTCTGGGATCAGGGTTCTCAATTTCTAGACGATCTTGTCCGGGAGTTCTCAAATGGATTTTAAAGGTTTCTGTCCAGGCTCTCGTTGTCTATCTATGCCATCGAGTTGTGACCAGGTATATCCGAACAGCTTAAGGTGGTCTACTTTCCGGATTTGCTTCCAAACATCAGCCGGCAGACATAGCCCGAAAAACAAATCGATGTCCGCTAGGGTCATAATCGTCGAACCCAAGGCTGTGCCTAGTTCAGTATAAAAGGCAGTGGGGTTCTTTCGTAAATCGGGTAAGGATTTTTGGAAAGTCAGGATGTCTTGTCGATCCCATGGTTGGTAGACCCAGTTATAAACTACCCTTCCTCTCGCATCTTGGTGGTTAATGTCATCATGCTTTCCCTGTCCTCGTGGGGGAACCCAGTAGGGAGCGGCCTCCTTTATAGGCATCATTGTGTCAGTTTTTTCTGTTCGGGGTTCGGTCGCTACAGGAGTTGTAGTCTTAGTTTCTAGCCTCTGTTCAGTGAGGTGGCGGAAAACTTCAAGCGTACGCGAGAAGAGGTCCGTCACATTACACTCACCTTTGTCGCCAATGTCGACTTGCCTATACAGAGTCGTTAGGCTCTCAGGACCTTTATCTTGGTATCGGTCCTCATAGGCATTGAGGGTGTGATAACAAAATCGCACAACAAAATGTCGTCCGTGGCTATCGGCATATGAATTGTACATATCCATTACGTATTCTTCGACCTCTATTCGTTCCACCAGTGTCTTCACTATCTTATCGATCCCTGCTCGTTCATCTTTGCCCAACCGGCTTATTCTTGTGGAATCTTTCTTTCTAATCTCAGGGTCATCTAATGTTACTGCTTGTGCTGTGTTTAGTACAAGGGGCTCGGCCGGCGCGGAGGCCGTGAGGACCGAGTCCTGGCACTATTCTCACCTGTACTTGGGGCCTGTGGGTGCTGCACTAAGGGTAGGGAGGGGGCATATAGATGTTTGGGGGACCTAGTAATAAATCATTGTTCGCTCGTTGTTTCGAGGGTAATTCAGAGTAGAGCGTAGAGGGTGTTCTAACGGGACACTGGCCCGATGTTTCGGACTCTTGTTTCTGTTTAGCTTCCTCTCTCTCTTTGATCTCTTCCTCTAACTTTTTGGCAGCTAGGTGAGCTGCTTTTCGGAGCTCTTTCTCTAATCTTACTTCATTTCTCTTTTTCCGTTGCGCTGCTTCTTTGCGCCACATGCCGAGACTATCAAGCAAAGTGGGCGTTGTCTTCTTGTTACGAAGGGGGGCTGTTTCTAGCACGTCTATTTTATTGTCATTGAAGGATCCTACCAATGGCCACTGACTTTCCTGATCCTTTCCTGTAATGCCATAGCTTACTATAAGCCACGGCGACTAATCCATATTTAGTGAACATGTACTTATTAGGGGTGCCTTCCAGTGGAGCCGGATGGTTCATCTCTAATAAGCGGTCCGGGCTGAACCAACTACCAATCAGTGGGGAGAAGACAGGCATGACAGATTACAAAGGGTGGACAAAGGTCCGCACTACCTATCCTTCACTACTTGCAAAGACTAGACAGAATATTTCTATTCTACGTTATTTGCAAACAGAGAATATCTCAAAAAGAACCAACTGCGAACAATCAATGTTCGGACAATCAATCAGTGGGGAGAAAAATTGGCACAACAGATTACACAAGGGGGACAAAGGTCCGCGTTACCTACCCATCACTATCTGCAAAGGAAGAGAGAATATTTCTATTCTTCCCCGTTTGCAGGCAGAGAATATCTCAAAAACAATCAATGAGCAATACTAGTATTTTCAAACAATCAAACAATCGTTTCACAATTTGTCGTGTTACACGACCTTACCCGGACCGCATGGACAGTTTCTCGTCTTCCGCTTCCAGCACCCGATCGTCCTCTATTCTCTGTTATTGCCGCGGCACTCCTGATGGTTCCCAGTCAGGACCGTAGATCACTCGAGAGAGGTCTGCTCGGAACAGGTGAAGTACGGATGATTGGCTGCCAGACAAGGGTCTATCGGGCAGGTGCACTTCCCGATCGTTGCAGTCGTTCACTCTGTTGTCAGGTGGGCAGATTCAATCGATAACCTGTAAGTATCGCCCGGCGTTAGTCGCCTCTCATACCACTCGATAATTATCAAAGAGGCAGGCGCTGGAGACTGGAAGTAAGGAAACAGAAGTTTATTCTATCGGAGCAGAACACATCAGATCAGACAACAGGGTATCGTCTCGAGGTGCTCTAACCGCAACTCTGAGGCCTGGCCTCTTATACACAGGTTTATGGTCTTTTTGCAGTTTATTACATGTGGCACATTCTTGTAAATACTTTGAAGTACGGAAAAACATCCTCGGAATCCCCGCTTCAGGCCCGTTCCCACACATATCTACAGTAGAAGTCCCCACCTCGATCTCAGTAGGTGATGACTGTCACGCAGCTGGACATTCCGCTGGTTCCCGGAATGTGTGAGGCTGATCGGATCTCATGGGGTCAGAGCTGTGATCAATCGCAGCTCCTTTGAAGAGGGGCAACTTCTTACAGTAGGGGGCAATAAACTGCATCCGCAGGACTAGGTGGTGGCCTGTGATCGGGTCGGACAATCGGAAACAGAGGAAGGGGTTCATCAAAGGATGTGTGTCCATGAAAGTGATGGAGGGAGGTGTTAGCGGGGTACGGGATGTGACTTCCGAGGCAGGGTCGCGCTGAATGGGGTGGCTTATGGCCCAAGCATGTGAGAGCGGGGGCTGTCAGTGCGCGGGGGATGCTTGCGAGGTCAGAGAGAGACGCGCTGGCGATCGGCAGTGGGCAGAGAAGCCATGGTACTCAAAATGGCTGCTGCTTACGCACACGTATGAGCCTGGAAAAGGGACAAGATGGCGCCGATAATGTTTACGCCGTAACCTAGATTTTAACAGTACTGTGCTTGATAGTGTTACCATGCCACTATGTGAATAATTAACTTGTCTTACTGCTTTGTTAAGAGTATATGTTACAATAGTCTTGTTTTTTCTTTTTGATATATAGCTACTCCTTCCATGGGGAAACCTGACCGGAAGAAGTTGGCCGCCAAGGTCCGGCGCCGGAAGCTGCAGGCCATACAGAGCGAATATTGTCGGCTGGTGGTTCTGGAAGAGGAGGAGGAGGATGTGGCAGCAGCTGCAGCCTCCTCCAATGCCCCGAGCCCCAGCCACCGTCCTCCAGAGGTACAGCGCCACCACCTGGCTGCCGGCCGCAGCCGCCCCTCTTTTAGCATCACTGGTGCCCCCGCCACTGTGGCTGCAACTTCTGCGTTTTGAAGCACTGTGTCGCCCTCCTTGAGGAGCAAGTACGTGTCCTTGAGGAGGAAGTATGTGTCCTCTAGCGTTGAGCCACCGAACTTAAAGACCCTGTTCATTGCCCCTTTTTTATTTATTCTTTTGGTGGGTGGGAATTGGGCGTTGGGATTTCGGACAATTGGACTATTAGGTTGGAATTTATTTTTGCGTACATTGGTTGGGGACAGAGAGAGAGGGCGGGTCAGGTGTGTTTTTTTTACATAGTTTATTTTTGTTAGGGTATTAAATTAATATTTCTACTTTACATACAATGTTGTTAATGTTTTGTGCTGGTGCAGAGCCTCCCACAGCCAGTTTTTGATTTAAATAATTGGCTGACTTTGTAAGACACAAACAGATAGATGCGGCACCCCTCACTGAGTGACTTGTCCTACTAGTACTGTCAGTCTCTTCTAGTCTATGCCTTCTTTAACTGGACTCAAAGGGGTGTGTGAATTGAATTATTGAAAACATGTCCATTATTAATTATGCATCTCGGCATTCCTCTTGGTCCTCTCATACATCAATTTTGGGTGTCGCCACTGACTGCCTGGCAGATGTAGATTCATTGGTAAGGTAAGTGTGCATTGTTTTCCCAAGTGTAGCACAGAGTAAGGCCCGGCCTGTAATTGTAGATGGAAAAACAAAAGGGATATTGACAAACCAAGTCAAAAAAAATACACAAGTTATGGTGTAGTGCAACAAGAACACTTTCTGAGGCGACATGTATGCATCATCTCTACTCTAGTCTGTTTCCAGCATTAACCAACAACAACAACAGGACAGAGAAGGCCCACAGTGATGGCACCCTTTGCACATCCTCCATTTAGTGTACATTTTTTGAAAGAGTTGGACAAAGCACATATCCAGCAACATAGCAGTTTACAATTTAAGTGACTAAATCAATGCACCGCAGTCATACCATGCTACACTAGAGTCCACTGCTACAAAGACATTTAGGTCTGCTGTGGTTATTGTTGACTTGTTTACCTTTTATGCCACTCATGAAACGTCCTGACTTATTCCATTAATCATCTTTGATAATTGTACTGGGTTACAGTGAAGATCGGCTTGCAGTAGAAGTACAATTTTGTTATTAAAAAACCAGAGTGAAAATTGTATTGACTTGAGTCACTCTTAGTGTGTAGAGTAAATACTAGTACACTTTGACTCCCCTTCATGAACAACAAACAACACAAACACCAATCACTCAGAGTCGGTATCCAATGCATGCCATTCATCTTCATTACCTGTTCCTTCTCATCTCAAGTTAAGG
Organism: Lissotriton vulgaris; assembly: GCF_964263255.1. NCBI lineage: Eukaryota > Metazoa > Chordata > Amphibia > Caudata > Salamandridae > Lissotriton > Lissotriton vulgaris. The sequence goes on along the minus strand of NC_141691.1, from coordinate 232,538,450 downwards.
GGCCGTCTCTCTCACCATTATCATCATGGTGCTGTTGTCCTACTCAGTGTGCAGTGTTCAGCTTAAGTCCCCTTCCTATATTCAAAAGCAATGTATCAGGCTGCAGTAGAAGTACAAATTTCTTATTAAAAATAGTTGCAAGAAGGGAAAATTTGCCTATGAGTTACTTTTAGCGTGTAGATTATTACAAACAGCAACAAAGTCACTCAGTCTGCGTCTAAAGCATGGCATCATTCATTACCTGTTCCATCTCATCTTCAGTTAATGTGCAGTCCCTCTCAGATCAGAAAGGAGGATAGCTATAGTAGTCATCATCATGTTCCACTTCTTTTGGAGGGACTAGGAAGGATTTGATATATTCTTTTATTTTCCATCATCCAATCATCATCTGTCTTGAGGACAATTGATTTAGGGAGATTAAGGAGGATGAAGGAGCAGGATTCGGAGGAGTGTACTGTGAAATGCAGACAGCTGAAACTCATACATTGAAATAAAAAGAGTAGAAGACAGTGGTGATGGATTTGTTGTGATTCAAAGTTTCTCACTAGAAAGACAGACACACAAATAAAGGAAAATAAGGGGAGGAAGACAGTAAGTGCAAGCCTAATGAGGTAATATAAATTTTATGGTCAAGTTATGTTCCCTAGCGCGTACCCCACCGACTCCATGTACGAGTTAAAGTGCATGTAACTTCCCTCCTGTACCAGCTATGAAGACGCAAATACATTTGCGTCCAACGTTAACTTGTCCTCTTTCAGACCCACCATGAATGGGTTGGATGGTCCGTTCCTAAGTATGCTATGCCAACGTCTTTTTGTAGTGTACTCCTACGTTTTTCAGCCCTGGCTGAAGTAGGCCCTGAATCTCTGCCACCGAGCCTCTTTTCTGGCTTCTGACTCCGAGAAATCTCTGCCCAGGCAGCCCCCGTATCCGTGAACTCTGACTTACTTCTAGCGCGGCCCTCCGTGCTCAGCTCAGCCTGCTGCCTGCCAAGATTGACTATAACCTTCGAGTTATCTGTTTCCCTCCCCGAAAATACATTCCAGCCTGCTAGTTTCAGTAAACATCCTTTCTCAGCTACAGGGCTAAAGGGCCGACCTGTCTCTGTGCAAGTAATTCATAGCTCCGTTGCCATGCTTTCATGGAAGGCCCCTTGCCCCACGCTTCTCATGCAGACACCCAGGCGCTTATACACGCACTCACAGCAAGTATAGAATAGCTTTTGCCCTAGAGACCTTTCTGCCCAGATAGCTTAGTTCCTAAACATCAGATATCAGATATGATAGAAGCACAAGTTGATCTGACATGCCAGACTTCTGTCTCTTTCCGTCAGTGTAAATGTCAAGTCCCCTGCACCCCTCCAGTTACACGTCATGCAGCTGCGCGCGCATCCAAGCTTCTGATTTCTGCTGACATTGCAACATTCTGTTAGCACCACCCCTTGGTGCCACCCACTTGTGTCACTTATCAGTGACGTTTCCAGAACACACCTCTAGTTCACGCCTCTTGATTACGTACATGTACCACGTGTAATATTGTTATCTTGTCTTCTCTCAGCTGTTACGCCTCTTGCACTGTGACTTATGGAATGAAATAAGTATATAAGCTATGTACTGTTAATAAAATGTAGCGCTCTATCCCTTCTGACACCCTGTGTGGTGGTCAGAACATGATATCCTGATTCCTTTATGAGGAATAAACCCCTTAGAAACTCTTACACCACGGACTCTGTTTTCCTTCATTTTGATTGAGTTATTATTGATTAAGTACCTACCTGCATAGAAATTAAGAGAGTAAATTAATTATTTACGTCATTTTGGCGCCCGAATAGGGACCCCTCCCCCACCTCACGCGCCGGTTGGCGCGTTGCATACTGTGTCCCCTGCCATCAGTTAGATGGAACACACGTGTACTGGCAGGATTTCCTGCATCTCCCTCTGACCCACGGAGGTGACGAAGACTGCAATCAGTGCCCAGACGAGGCGGTGAGGAGTGCGGAGGATCCCGACCAGAGCCCAGCCGAAAGAAGCAAGGTCCGAGGTGTGAAGAGGCCCACCAGTTTCCCGAAGTTTTCCGAAGTTTTCCGAAGTTTTTCCGAAGTTTTCCGAAGTTCCGAGTCGAGTCCAGTCGAGTTTTCCGAGGCCTTCTGTTTTCCGTGCTTCCCGGTGAGTACCATTGCTGGGTCGTATCTAGACGGGTTTGGGTACGCAAGTCCGGTCTGCACTGTTTTTAGGCAGTGTATCTGTACTGTTTAGCAGTATATCTAGTATTCCGAATTTCCGAAATTCTGCACTGTTACAACAGTGTATCTGTACTGTTGAGCAGTACATCTAGTATAGAGGGGTAGTCATCTATGTTTTAAACGTTTTTGTAATTAATGTCGTGGTATGAATGTGATTGTTTTTGTGCATTATTGTGTTTTCTTGTATAAATAGTTACAGTCGAAATTAAGTATTAAGGATCGAGCATTTCAGTATCAAGTAGGCACAATGCCGTTTTTCAACAAGTTAAAGCAGATAGGAACTAGGAAAGGGATGTTAGAGGAAGAAATTCCAATTCCCCCTAGGGACACTCCAGGTAATTTCATGTATAATAAGCATGGCATAGACGCCATCCTGTATCTAGAATTATGGACCGATTATACCAAGCACTTAGAGGAAAGATACCGATGGCCAGTTAACGGAACGTGGGATGCCGAGTGCATCATAAAGGTAGAAGAGGTATTACGGAAAAAGAAAGCCAGACAATCTCAGAAAGACGCCATAGAATTTTGGCGTAAGGAATCACGTAAGCGTGCTGAAAGAGCACTCCGTAGAGAAGACAGACTTAAAGAATCAGAAAAGGCCCAAGAAAACGAATTAGTTACTGAGGGAATTCGAGTAAAATTAGAACAAATAGATCGTATCCAAAATAGCCAAGTGAACAACATGTATCTTTTGGCCGAAGGTACCCCTGACGCCATTTCAGAAATACCGAAAAATTTGCCGTCACCATTGGTTCCAACTAAAGTAATGCACAAAACTACTAAAGACATATTCCTAAATTCATACTTAGACGATGTAGCACCAGCTTACACCAATCTGCCTGTTCGTGCCCTGCCTATAGACAGGGACGGGGGTGGTATTCCGCCCCCAGGTCACGTTCCGCCGGTACCACAACAGACTTCTCCTGTTCCGCCAGCCCCGCCACTTCCCGTACTCAAAACTGACCTACCGAAACCACGTTTGCCTGATCCACCTAAACGACAAGTTCACGTTCAGATACAGACTCCCCAGGGAGGTAATGTACAAGCTTCCGCTTCAGGAGGTGCGACCGCGGGTCCTCAGACCCCGCCACCAACTCACAGATTCAATCTCAAAGATATGCAGAGTCCTCTCACCTACAGGTCTCCCCACTTCTCTAATTCATCCCGCCTCGACGCATTGAAAGAAAACATGTCAGTCTGCAGATATGATCCAGTACCCGGAAAGGACGATTTAATGATATTGGCATCATTACGGTTAAGATCCGCTACTGATAGCTTGTTATGCTATGCAGGAATGAAGGATCGTCTAGACAGAATATATGAGTTTGTTCAAACAGGAAAGGACTCTGACAGTATTAAGGATGCCATGGAGAAACAGAAAGTTGGCATGCAAGCACTGATACTACGATTTTTCATAAACTGTCTAATAAGAGAACGAGACAGGCCCGGAACAGATCAGAGTGAATTAGACGCATTGAACAAGTGGGGTCAAAATATAGCTGATGGAAAACATGACAGACAAAATTGCATAGAGTCTATGTATAAGAAGATTAAGAAAGCAGTGATAGCAGTACACCAGAAAGAGAAAGAAAAGGCTTCCTCCGAGGAGGAAGAAGCACAGGAAGAATCCGAAAGAGATATAGGAACAATAGCATATGTAGGTAAGGGAACTTACCTTAGGAAGGGTATCCGTCCGGAGAGCAAGAGAGTTTTCTTCTCTGCCTTAACAAATCCGAATTCTGCTGAGCATCAGTTCCAAGAAACTGATAAAAGACTTCGAGATCGAGTTGGGTACCATGTACTCAATTCTATGGATGAACAAGAACTAGCCCGATCAGCTGTATCATGGGCCGAAAATGCAGACATATATAATGATGACACAGTAGCGCAGACATTTCTGAACCTCTCCCCCGACGAACAGAAATTAGCAGGTGTATACATGATTCAGCACCTTCTTATCAAATACAGGAAACACTATTCTGATCCAGGTCCCTTACACGAAACACTAGAAGCACTACTGATGGATAGATGGAGAGGTCTAAGCACTAAATTAATTCAAATAATTCTAGAACAACGACACAGATATGATACCTTTGTAAGCTCTGAATATGTTCCTGCCCCACCTCCAGAAAGGAAAATGTACCATATGCAGTGCGGGGGTGGTATTGAAAGACAGAACCCCTTACGAGAAGTGCACCCTGTTATGGGTGAGGATAAAATTTTGAAACGCGTGTATGTACACACGCCTCTGACTAAATTAGAACTGTTAGAAATGAAGAAAATAGTACCATGCCATGATAAAGACCCTGCAGGTTTTCACAGAGAGCTTAAAGACATGTTACTGATGGGAGATTACACGTATGATGACATCATGAAAATGTTGAAAGTATTATTGCCCACGGGTATATTCGAGAAATTAAAGGAAAAGGAATGGGAGGTGGGAGACACAAAGATTGCCTGGGCAGAAATAGAGGAAGAGGAAAAGAAACGGGTCCCAGGGTTAGGCCTTGGGGACAAAACTAAAGCATTACCAGGTTTGATAGTACAGGTCCTGCCCAGATTGTTGACAACTAGAAAAGAAGATTGGGACGCAATCTCGTCCTGTAAACAGAAACATGATGAAGATACTAGTGACTTCTATTCAAGATTCGAGAAATGTTTTATTATTAATAGTGGCCTCCAGCCAAGTAGCGAGTCGTACCCACATCTTTTTGTATCAAAGTTAGTAGAGAATTCCCTACCGTTAGTTAAAAATCGAGTGTACAAGGTTGAGAGTACATGGCAAGCAAAAACGCCATCTCAGATGTTACAAATGTTACAATATCACCAGAACAGAATCAGAGAAGAACAAGATCAGGAACAGAAACGTATGAAAGACACGAAAATGAAAATGTTAGTAGCTCAGACGATCCCATCCGACAGTCACAGAAAAGGTACGACCCAGACAAGTCACACTACGGCTCCCGTTAAAGGGACATGCAATTATTGCAAGCAGCCAGGTCACTACGTACACGAATGCCCAGTTCTGAAACATAACATAGCGACAGGTAAAACTAAAGAAAGACCGCATCCGCCTAGACAAGACCATAACCAGCATCAGTCTACACAGAATACACAGCCTATGCATGCATCCTCGACTCCAGCACAGACCGTAGCAGTACCACAGCCACAGCCCATTGCTGCAACTCAACAGGTTTCACAGCAGATGTACCAGTATGCCCAGTCCGCTTACCCCGAATATTCCCGATATACATGAAACAGCCTAGAGAGGGAAGGTGGCTTGCCTCTTATTGAGATTCCTGTAGATCAAGAAGGTCCTTATGTACACAGTCAAGTATTGGGAAAAGACAGAAAGTTTTTAATTGACACAGGGGCAAGTCGCACTACAATAAGTCATGACGAAGTTCCAGGGGCACCCCTCTCAGGCTCACAGAATGTTTCCCTGGGTTTTTCGGGACAGCCTATTGTAAATGAAGTATCAGAACCAGTTCCCCTGGCTGTGGGTCCATTATCACGTGTTACAGACTTATTACTCACGAAATCATGTCCAGAAAATCTATTAGGAATTAAAACATTGAAGGCTCTAGGAGCTATAATCTGCTGTTCCCCGGAGGGAGTTAGACTCTTTCTGCGGGATTTCAAGGGTCACTATGTTCTGCGTGAGTTTGACGTCAGATTAAAAAATGTACCTGATTACCTGTGGGCAAAAGGCCCAACAGATGTAGGATGTATGCACATTACACCATACCGCGTTACACTCAAGGCAGGTGTTGTATTACCCAGAATCAGACAATACAAGTTACCACCCGATGCTGTAGTGGCTTTACTGAAAATCATTGAAGAGCTCATTGCCCAAGGAGTGGTCGTCGAGACCGACTCCAATATCTGTAACTCGCCCATCATTCCGATTCTTAAACGTACAGATCCCAATGCACCGCCAGTATATCGGCTGGTGATTGATCTTCGAGAATTGAATAAATGCATTATCCCACAGTATCCTGTGGTCCCCGATATCTCATCCTTATTGACTGCTATTGATTCAGAAGCAACGTTCTTCACTGTAATTGATCTCAAGAACGCCTTCTTCAGCGTGCCTATTGATCCAGAGAGCCAATATCTCTTCGGATTCTGTTTAAATGGACGCAGTTTCAAATTTTCGCGCGCACCTCAAGGATTCACAGAAAGCCCCAGCATCTATAGTCAAGCACTGAAGAGACAACTAGATTGTATTCAAATGCCAGTTAACACCGCTTTACTACAATACGTCGATGATCTGCTGATCACCGCACGAAGTGAGCCCGAATGTGAAAAAGCATCATTGACAGTTCTACACTTTCTGGCCGACAAGGGACACAAGGTGTCTCCTTCGAAGCTACAATTCTGTGTTCAGCAAGTTGTGTACTTGGGTCACTTGCTGTCCAAAGTGGGGAGACAGCTCACTCCCGATCGCATTCAGTTAATTGCAAATATGCCACAACCCCAGACACAAAAGGAAGTGCGGGCCTTCATAGGCCTCACCTCGTACTGCAGACAATGGATTCCCCAGTATGCATTTCTAGCCAAGCCACTCATCCAGTTAACGACACAGGAGGCAGCGACTTCGACTGCCCTCCCTTGGACTCAGGAACACACACAAGCTTTTGAAGACTTAAAGAAAGCCTTATGTCAAGCACCAGTTTTAGCGACACCATGTTACAACAAACCGTTTACACTTTTTGTTACAGAACGTGATGGTACAGCGTTGTCTGTCCTCACTCAAGATCAAGCAGGTTCACATAAGCCTTGTGCTTATTTTTCTAGTACATTGGATTCAGTAGCCCAAGCACTGCCTGCGTGCTTAAAGTCAGTAGCAGCAACAGCGTTAGCAATCAGACAGAGCGATTCAATTGTTCTAGGTCATCAGTTAACAGTACAAGTTCCACATTCTGTAGAGGTTTTGTTAAACAGAACCCAGACTCAACACTTGACTATAGCGCGATTGACAGGTTATGAATTAACACTATTCCAGCCACACATAGAAATCAGACGCTGCAGTATCTCGAACCCAGCAACACTGTTACCTACAGTTATGACAGATCCAGCTCCACATGATTGTATAGAAATAATTAATGCAGTAACTAAGCCTAGACGAGACTTAACAGATGTCCCATTGACAAATCCAGACCTGACACTTTATGTGGACGGTTCATGCATGAGAACAAGTACAGGAGAATTAGTGGCCGCGTATGCCGTGACCACTGAAACCGAAGTTAAAGAAACACATCGTATTGATACACTGTCTGCTCAAGCAGCCGAGCTCAACGCTCTGACCCGAGCTTGTATTCTAGCCAAGAACAGAAATGTTAACATATATACTGATTCCCGTTATGCCTTCGGAGTTGTACACGACTTCGGAGTCCTCTGGCAAGAACGAGGTTTTCTGACTTCCCATGGGGCCAAGATACAACATGGCCCCCTCATTCAAGCACTGTTAGAAGCAATACATTTGCCCTCGGGCATATCAGTCATGAAGTGTAAGGCACACACTAAGGTCACAGATTCTGTTTCCCAGGGTAACGACCTGGCAGACCAGACAGCAAAACATACAGCACTAACTCACACCCAGATTACTGACATAACAAAAACAATAGTACCAACAAAGTGTATGGCAGTTAGAGATCCCGCCCTAGACGTAATTGATATCCAGACACATGCTACTCCAGAGGAGATAAAGAAATGGACTGAACTAGGAGGGATTCAGACAGATCAAGGTTGGGTGACGAAGGGAAAATCTATATGGTTTCTCCCTGACGCAATGGTTCAAGTCATGATAAATACAGCACATAGCCCGGCCCATCTAGGAGAGAAGGCGATGTTAGACAGTTTACAGAATCTCTGGTACAACAAACACTTACGAGCAGCAGCAAAACAGAAAGTGCGTACTTGCATGATCTGTTGTCAGTTCAATCCAGGTAAAAGCGTCCCTGTTGAGCAAGGAGGATTTCATCCTCCCGATCACCCTTTTGAAGTCCTCCAGATGGATTATATCCAGATGAATAGCTGTCGAGGTTTTAAATATGTCCTTGTAATTGTTTGTGCTCTGTCCCGTTGAACCGAAGCATACCCAGTCCCAGACTACACTGCTCCGACCACTGCCAGACAGTTGGTTCGTGAATTCTTCCCACGGTACGGTTTGCCCCGTGTCGTGTATTCAGATAACGGACAGCCGTTCTCGTCCGAGTTGATGAGACAGGTTTCCCTTTTGCTAGGATATCAGTGGAGGTTCCACTGTGTCCGACATCCCGAAGCAGCAGGCCTTGTAGAAAGGCATAATCAGACACTAAAAATCCGCCTTGCCAAGATCTGTCAGGAAAAAGGGGTCGACTGGATAGTCGCCCTGCCCGTGGCACTATTCTACATGAGAATGGTCGCCCATTCTAGATCAGGGCTATCCCCGTACGAAGTGGTCTTTGGCAGACCACCGAATATGTGGGGGACGCCCATTCCGAAGAAGATCACTGATGTTGATTGTAATATGTTGACAGATTACCTTGCCTCCTTGATGTCTGCACTCCAATCATGTCGTTCACAGGTTGCCGCAGCCTTCCCTGACAATACCGATGTGAAGGCGCATGAGGTCCGTCCTGGGGACCTGGTACTCGTCCGGAATTTCGACCGGAAAAGTCCGCTGGAGCCCCGCTGGAAATCCCCGAAGACCGTTCTGCTCACCACCAGGACCGCTGTGAAAATCGAGGGGAGAAAGGGGTGGGTCCACTCGAGTCACATCAAACTTTGCAATGAACTAAAAAACGGACTGAAACAGGACTCTGACTCGTCCACCCCCACCAAAGACTGTGTTGAAACGAAAGACTGTACCGTTACCAAACGAGAAAAGACTCCCCAAGAACTATATCGAATGAAGCTCCGATCTAGCAAGTCAGACAGTTTAATTGTTTAAGTCCTCCCCTAGGTGAATCGGTTAAATAGTTTCTGACATGTATCCCCTAGATCGAGATAGAGAGAGAGAGAGAGAAGCAAAGAAACGTACTTACTGCAAATCACTGCGTAGTCACTGTATAGTGACGTTGTTAATAATGTTTTTTCTAAGTATTCTAATTATTATTGCCAGCATTCTGCTACCTATATATTGGCCTATTTTCAGGCGTGAACAATCTGCTTACAATGTCTCTGCTGAACACACTTTTAGTGAACTTCCTGCACATGAACTCTCTTACAGACTTGCGCTGCGCAACAATACATTCATTAGTATGTTACATCACTCCCATCAGACAAATAATGCTACCGACTGCTGGATATGTGGCCGACTCCCTCCCTACCAGAATTACAAGGGAGCTCTGCCCCTCTTTCCGTACCCGTTCACTCACAATGGCTCCTGTGGAGCATGGTTTAAAATAATTAATTCCTTAGATCCTGATATTGCTGTTTTCGATGGGGGCTGGGTTTGGGGAAACTTGAACTTAGTCCTGCTCAACGTCTGTTACCCTGATAAAGAGGGACTTCCCACTCGAATAGGAACTGATCTAGAAAATGAAGTATATGGATTAGGTAATTACACAATTAGCCTTATGATCCTTACTGTTGAATCCGAAGCTGCTCCAGTTTTGCCCCATATGTTAGTATTACCAGTCACAGGTGAATTATGTGTTAGCAAGAAAGGTTCAGTACACGTAGGTCATAGTAAATGCACTACTGTGGTCGAGTTCAGTGATCATGGTAAATCGTCCTTTAAAGCTACCAGTCATTCCTACTTTGTTTGTGGTCATACCGCATACATACGTTTGCCTCCAGATTGGGATGGTACCTGTTACATTGCATTCCTTCTGCCACCTGTTTTTCTAGCTCCCCCTGATTACCATAGAAATACGAATCTAGCACCGAATAGACCCAAAAGAGATATTCCCCTTGTCGACTACACAGAAACGGCATGGGAACAGTACACTGATTTCAATAAAGGATTCTTTTTCTTCCTAGGACCTGTCCAAAACAGTAAATTGATACGCAGATTAACCAGAACACTTGAAGCAGTAGTACATGAAACTGCCTCCGCCTTAGGTAACTTAACTGAGGAGCAATCTGCTATGCGGGTTGTTGTCCTTCAAAATCGTCTTGTAATTGACGTCATCTTGGCAGATAGAGGTGGAGCCTGTAAGGTCATCGGGTCAAGTTGCTGTGTTTTCATTCCACAAAATGCACCATCTGTCTATCAAGCTATTACCCGTCTGCATAAAATTGCAAATCAGATACATCAGAATCCAGGCACCTGGACTTGGTCCGGTTGGTTCTGGACTACGTTAACAGCTTGGGGATGGAAGATCTTATCCTTCCTAGGCATTGGCCTTGTTATAGTATTCAGCTGCTGCCTGTGCCTACAGTGTGGGCCAGCGATTTGTGGACTGTGTGCCACATCCTGCATTGAGCATTCCAGTTGTCTCTCAAACAGTCAAAGAAAGAAAGATGAACATATAATGTTACAAGAACAGACTGATCGATTCATGAGGATCGATATATCATGAAGGGTCCGTAGGGAACAAGGAGGGAATGAGGTAATATAAATTTTATGGTCAAGTTATGTTCCCTAGCGCGTACCCCACCGACTCCATGTACGAGTTAAAGTGCATGTAACTTCCCTCCTGTACCAGCTATGAAGACGCAAATACATTTGCGTCCAACGTTAACTTGTCCTCTTTCAGACCCACCATGAATGGGTTGGATGGTCCGTTCCTAAGTATGCTATGCCAACGTCTTTTTGTAGTGTACTCCTACGTTTTTCAGCCCTGGCTGAAGTAGGCCCTGAATCTCTGCCACCGAGCCTCTTTTCTGGCTTCTGACTCCGAGAAATCTCTGCCCAGGCAGCCCCCGTATCCGTGAACTCTGACTTACTTCTAGCGCGGCCCTCCGTGCTCAGCTCAGCCTGCTGCCTGCCAAGATTGACTATAACCTTCGAGTTATCTGTTTCCCTCCCCGAAAATACATTCCAGCCTGCTAGTTTCAGTAAACATCCTTTCTCAGCTACAGGGCTAAAGGGCCGACCTGTCTCTGTGCAAGTAATTCATAGCTCCGTTGCCATGCTTTCATGGAAGGCCCCTTGCCCCACGCTTCTCATGCAGACACCCAGGCGCTTATACACGCACTCACAGCAAGTATAGAATAGCTTTTGCCCTAGAGACCTTTCTGCCCAGATAGCTTAGTTCCTAAACATCAGATATCAGATATGATAGAAGCACAAGTTGATCTGACATGCCAGACTTCTGTCTCTTTCCGTCAGTGTAAATGTCAAGTCCCCTGCACCCCTCCAGTTACACGTCATGCAGCTGCGCGCGCATCCAAGCTTCTGATTTCTGCTGACATTGCAACATTCTGTTAGCACCACCCCTTGGTGCCACTCACTTGTGTCACTTATCAGTGACGTTTCCGGAACACACCTCTAGTTCACGCCTCTTGATTACGTACATGTACCACGTGTAATATTGTTATCTTGTCTTCTCTCAGCTGTTACGCCTCTTGCACTGTGACTTATGGAATGAAATAAGTATATAAGCTATGTACTGTTAATAAAATGTAGCGCTCTATCCCTTCTGACACCCTGTGTGGTGGTCAGAACATGATATCCTGATTCCTTTATGAGGAATAAACCCCTTAGAAACTCTTACACCACGGACTCTGTTTTCCTTCATTTTGATTGAGTTATTATTGATTAAGTACCTACCTGCATAGAAATTAAGAGAGTAAATTAATTATTTACGTCACTAATTGTCAGGGAAGTGTAGCTCATCCTCAAACTCTGGGGGTTCAACCAGAAGTAGATAATCATCATCTAACACACTACTTCTGTCACCTGAGCCGCTGTCCTAATCTTCCTCCATAGATTCATATATTGTGTAATTCGGTGGTATAGATTCATTCATTTTGATCATTGTTAACCTCTCCACGTTTTTGGGCGAGAGACTGGACCTTCTCACTGTTACAATGGAGCCAGCAGCACTGAAAACCCGTTTAGAAGAGACACTTGCGACAGGGCAAGCCAGATAGCTTATCACCAGCCTGCTGAGCAGTGGACATTGGGCCCTTTTCCCAAACCAATATAGCAATGGGTTTTGATCAATGTACACCTCTGTTGGGTCGTCCAGATAGGCCTGGACAATCTGCTTAATGTTCAGGGGCGCTTTTCTCTCCGCATCCGCACTGGACTTCCCAATGCCTACATGTTAATACCAGTTCAGTTTCATAAGTCTTTATTTCGGTAAAATTAACCATAAAAGACATCACAGGATAAAACATACAGTATAACGTTAAAACCAACATAATACATAATTTACATACCTCACGGTACATCACTGGCTGTTCGATAATAAAAGTAATAGTGATAATAATAATAACAATAGACTGTCAGACTAGCTTGTACTATGCATATATTTAACTCTAATTAGCCACTACCAGCCTAGAAATTTGGCTACTGATATGGCCACCAGGAGAGATGTTACCATTCCAAACAACCTTAAAGCCTCGTCTGCCCCTCTCGTTTTGAGCTTCTGGCAAATCGGTTTTAGCCATTTTTTTCGTGGTCCAACATATGCAGGGCATACAAAGAAAAAATGACCCAAAGTTTCCTTCTGGTCTTGACACCATGGGCATGAATCCCCTACACCCCCCTCCATTTGTGTGTGAACGACCTCAAGGGTAACGTTCCTGCTCTAAATTGATGGAGTTTTCTGTCAATACTCTTTGTTATGGCATCCCTGTAGTTCTCCAATCTACTATCCACTTTATGGCTCAAAAATCTACCAGAGAGGGTTGATGAGCTATGTTCCATAATCAGTCTATTTCTATAAGCGGACCAAAACTGGTCTTTAATATCCTTTTTTCTGGGGAACACGCTGGTCCTGGGATCGGACCATAGCCGGGTAAGGCCCATATCTGACAGGGAGGATTTGAGCGCTTTAAACCAAGGAAGATCCCCACTACCCACTATTCGTCTAAGGTCTTCTATACCCACACCAAAGGAAGCCAGTTCCGGAGTTACCCAAATTCTCCTCCATAATAGGATAATTCTCAGTTTGGCTAGTTCCTCTATTGGATAACAACCCAGGTCCAAGATTAAAGGAAGCATGGGGGTCGATTGGGGGAGACCCACCAAGTTTCGTAGAAATTTATTTTGTATTTTCTCAAGTTGGGACAAGTTAGCGTAACCCCATAGATCCGCTCCATCGACAATTGCCGATCTAATCTTAATATTGTAAATGTTCAGTGCTGGGCTCACTCTCTTAGTTAGAGAGGATCTCTGCTCTTTAACCAGTGTCCCATTCAACTGTGAAAATTTTAATGACAATGCGTCTAACTGAGCAGACCATCTTAATCTATTGTCCAAGACCACCCCCAGGTAAGTCATCTCATATACCTGTTCTAAATTTACCCCATTAAGATTAACATGTCCCAATCTTGGTCTATTTTTGGTAAAAACCATAAACTTGGTTTTGCTTGTATTAACCTGTAAGTCATTAGCATCACAAAATTCTATAAATTTACTAAGTGCCAATTGTAGCCCCTTTTGGGTTTTTGAAAGTAAAAGTGTATCGTCCGCAAAAATTAAAAGCGGAACCTTCATACCACCCAAACTAGGAGCATCTGTGGGAGTGTCCGAAAAATAATCAACAACTCTATTAATAAAAAGGAGAAAAAGGGTGGAGGCAAGGACACATCCTTGGCGGACACCTCGAGTCACTGGGAACTTTTTGGTGACTTAGCCCTGCATGCCCCAACGAACCTGTGCATAATTCTTCTCATGGAGTCTTATAATTAAATCCAACAGATCCATTGGCAGACCCATTTGTGATAGAGCCTCCCACAATTTGGTTCTTGGTACCAAGTCGAAGGCGGACTTAAGGTCCACAAAAGCCACATAAATCACACCTTCACTTAAGACCACCACCTTCCAATAGATTAATAAGAATCTTAAGATCTGGTCTATTGTGCTTACACAAGGCCTAAAGCCGGCCTGCAGGGGTGATAGAATAGACTTTTCGTCCATCCATGTTGTAATCTTAAATAACACCATCCGAGAGATGATTTTTTGGATGGCGTCTATGAGACTAATTGAACGATAATTAGTTGGCAGGGAGCGATTCCCCTTTTTAAAAATTGGGATAATTTCTTCCCCCTGCCAAGAGTCTGGTATCGGGGCACCATCTGCCACCGCATTCGCTATCTTCAATATGTAAGGGACCCAGGCTGCCTGATCTGATTTAAAGAGATCTGAGGGAATGCAATCTATGCCGGGATCTTTCCCCCCTTTAGTCTGATTTAAGGCCAACTCCACATCTAGACAATCAAAAAGGGGATCATGACTCAGGGATCTTAAGGGGGCCTCCCTTATGCTTACAACAGGGACTACTAGAGTGCCAGGATTGCTAAATTGAGCCCCGAAATGTACAACCCATCCATCTTAGGCTACGTGGTTGGAGGGAAGTTGTAATTCATAAGAATTCCCCCACTTAAGAACATGCCAGAACCTTGATTGATTAGAGGATAAGCTCGCCTCATAGAGATCCTGCCAATGTTTGTCGTCCCAGGCCGACTTGGCCTCTTTCTGGCGCCTTTTATAATCCTGCCTAAACTTTTGTATGTCGGCACTGTCACGCTATTTGAGTGCTGCGAATAAGTCAATATGGGCTTTGCGACAAGATTGGTTATACCACTTTCCCCCTCCCAATGGTGTTCGTTTTTTTCCCCAGATTTCTTATTTGTTTTTGTAAAAAGCGATTTCAAAAAAAGGAAAAGGTTATCGTGTAGCCCGCAGATTTCAGCTAAGGCAGTCGTTATCTCCATGGTGGTCGAAGCCTCCACCACTTTCCGTGAAATTAAGCTTAAAGTCGCGGTATCCTCAGCTACTCTACTCCACTGTACCCTTCTGCTGTCATTCTCCAAAAACACATCAGCTGTAGCACAATCGTGGGGTGTTCCCAAGCGGTAATTACTGTCTAGAGCTAACCTGAGTACTAGGGGGTCATGGTCACTCTCTGGGCGATCCTCCACCATCATATCAACCAGATAGGTCCCGTTATCAAAGGTGTGCTTCCCTTGTTTGTCTGACCGGGTTCGCCCATTCACGGCTCTCAATCCCCATTCAAGGCAGAATCCCAGCCAGTGGAGGGCTGCTTCTGTCCCCCTCTTGATAGGAGATAGTTCTAAGGGCGGAATCTTCCAAAGTTTGTCCTCTTCTGCCTGGAAGTCCATCTCTCTATCAGAGAACGGCTCAAAAGTGCAATTAAAATCACCTGCCAGAATAACCAAGGATTCCCTTTCGATGTGATTAAGTATTAGCTCTAGATCATTAAATATGCCAATTGGGCTACGTCCGCCTGCGATCCCCCTGGCGTAGACGTTTATAATAACTATCGTGTGGGAGCCTGGATTTGAGAGCTTAAGCACAAGAATATCCAGATTAGTAGTGGACATCTCTGTAATGTGATAGACCAGTGACTGTCTTATCCAGACACATAGGCCCCCTGAGGGTCTACCCACTCCAGTCCTACAAGCAGGTTTATAAAAGTTTAGAAACCCAGGTTGGAAAATCAGATCAATTGCCCAAGTCTCTTAGAAAATCAAAATATCCTAATTATTCACCAGCTCCACCCACTCCTCAATTTGAAGCCTACTTCGCAGGCCAGCTATATTCCACAAAATAAGTCTCAATAATGTTGAGTGGTTGGCCAAGCCCGACCCTGCGGAAATATTTATGCTAGATGGTAAAGGGTTTCCCCCCTTGGACTTTGGATAACCTTTAAAGGTTCATCATTCCTCCTGGGTTGGAAACAAGTTTTGTCGTTTTCATGCGCTCCACGAACAACCATCTCAGCTTCCTGAATACTATCTTGAATCCCTCTATATGTGCCAAACTCCTTATTTATATCCTCTGATGCCAGCACATCCTGGCCATCGACCTCATATACTACCAAAATCTCGCCCCGATCCCCTCCAATAAGATCAAGCTTCTCATTCCCTATATTAAGAGACATTACATTCTGTGCTTCATCAAAAAGGCTTACTGAATCTGGGGTAGCAGAAATACCCGTACAATCTTGAATGAACTCTAAATCAATGGGTGGCAAGTCAAGTCATTCATTTAAATCCAACCCCGAAATGGGTTCATAAAAATTATACAACGGGATGTTCCAGTGCTCGTTGTAGTTAGTATGATTGGTATAATTGTTTGGTAGGGGAAAGCATCTGGGGGATATTGACGTAATGGGAGGGGAAAAGGAATGTTTAGATTATTAACCGGGCGAGGAAAAAGAGGTGTAGAGTGAGCTAAATTCTGAGGGTTTAAATTTCTATGAGTTCTGTGAGCTAAATTCTGAGGGTTTGAAATTCTATCAGTTCTGGAATGAGTAGGTGGTCTAAACAGGGCCTCTGGATAAAAAAAGCTCAGGTTTCTAGTTGAGACTCCACCCTCATTTTTTCCTGGATACCAGTCGCTTATGTATGTAACGACTCTGTGATCCTTAAAGTTGACGATCACAACGTCACCTTCAATATCTTTCGGTCGGGGACCCACCCAGTTACATCTTCTTACAGAGATTATATCTCAGTTTAAGTGGGAGGGAAGGGTTCTGTTGGTTCTCAACCAAAAAATAACTTTTTTTTTCAGATTGTCATTGTGTTCGAAATTTCCATTATGAATAGGGGGGACACCTGTTAAAAGGATCACAAAGTTAGCTGACTCTGGAGGTAAGTCCACTGTTGTCCTACGATTTAAGGTGGTTCTTTGGGTATTAGCTGCCCCCGGGAACATAGTAGGCTTAATCGTTAGAGGGGGCGGTTTATTCGGGACCAACAATTTCTTCTCTTTGGCTGGCTTATGTGCAGCCGTCGGCTTAGTAGGAATTGGGGGGCACTTTTATCATTAGATGTAAAATTTCCATTTGTTTTATGTGAACTACTTGGGTTCGATGTAGTTGTGCTTAGCTGGCGTTTTGGTCGGGGCTGGTCTCTCGGAATCACAAGATCGGGAGTTGTGCTCTGGTGAGCAGCTGCCAAAAGGCGGTCCATTTTTTCCCCCAAAATTCTAACTCTCTCCATAAGTGGGAGCATATAAGATTTTAGAAGCTGTTCAAATAGTTCTATTGGCTCTTTATTAGACATGGTTAATGATTCTCCAGGGCGGGGTGGCAATAATTGAGAACCTGGTAGAACATCCCTCGCTAGTGGGCTAGCTGGTTTTGTTTTTGGGTCCACTAAGGGAGGAATAGTACTCAATACATTTTCCCCTTTTCTTTTTACCCCATCTTTTTTCCTTTTTTTTCCTTGGCGGAGAGTGAGGTGCTCTCCGTGGGTTCTTAGAATTAATGTTAGTCTTGCTAGCAGTGTGAGATGAAGTAGTCTCAAGAGATTCGACGATGTCGATTGAAAGATTAGAAAAGGTTGAATGAAGTTGCCTGACCGGAATCGGGGGAACTGAAGAGTTTAGATCAATGAGACTATTGGAAGCAATAGGAGGACTGATTATATTACCATTGCTAATGTTATCAGAATGAACAGGGGTTGCACTATGATCTTGAAAGATGCTAGGTATAGGGTCGGTGCTGAATAGTTCAGCATCTACATCCAACCTACCAGTACTGCCCAGTTCTTGGGTAATAGTTACATTTTGGGAGGTAGTCAGTGGTTTCTTTTTTAGTGATTCTATAGAGCGACGACGCTCTGCACGTTTCTCCGCTGGCAGGAGTTCTTTGTCAATTTCTTTATTTGCCTTCGCAAAGTATTTATCAAGGGGGCCAAGGATAGAGACCCCAACACTGGAGGGTAAAGAACTAGGCATGTCCGTAGACATCCTTAATACTTGAGGTACCCCAAGAAACAACAAGCCTTTAGCAGAAATGAACAAATTATAAATGTTAGGGACCAGGCCCAGCCCAGCCTCCTTCAGCCCTGACAGCCACAGACGGTCCCGCCCTTGTCCCGGGCTTCTCCCGGGACGCTCCCGCGCGCTTCCGCGCAGCGGTGGATAATTGTGGTAATGTAGGGAAGTGTTTGATGTGGGCGTGTCCTCAGGGTGAGCGGCCTAGGTGACTCGGGTGTGGCGAAACGGGATTCCTGGGAGATGGAGTCCCCGTTCCACTCGCTCGCAGCCCTGAAGGATTTCAACACAGCCCACAACGGGCTTACAAGTCCCCGCCCGCTTCACTCTACACTCCTGGGTCTCCGCAGGCACAACGATGCGGGACCCGCGAAGCGGGTCCGGCGAGGGGTAGCGCTGTGCAAAAACAGAGCACAAGGTAACAGCAGCTCTCCAGCAGCTCCAAGGGTCTAATCCCACAAACATAGATAGTATCCCACGCTGATGTGGAGGTCCTCAGTTCTTAACGGCGTTAGTGTGGGCGTGTCCTCAGGGAGAGCGGCCCAGGTGACTCGGGTGTGGCGAAACGGGACTCGTGGGAGATGGAGTCCCCGTTCCTCTCGCTCGCAGCCCTGGAGGATTTCAACACAGCCCACAACGGGCTTACAAGTCACCGCCCGCTTCACTCCACACTCCTGGGTCTCTGCAGACGCAACGATGCGGGATCCGCAAAGCGGGTCCGGCGAGGGGTAGCGCTGGGCAAAAACAGCGCTCAAGGTAACAGCAGCTCTCCAGCAGCTCCAAGGGTCCAATCCCACAAACAAAGATAGTATCCCAATTGTTTAATGATTTTACTGGGCCTAATGATCCAGTTCTTGCTGTTGTCGATAGTTAGGTGAGTGTTCTGAGCCAAACGCACTGCCCTCAGCCTCCGAAGTTGAACTTGACGCCGGATGCCCTGCTGCAGTACTTGTTTTGGGTTGATCTAGCAGGCTTTTAATTAGCAGCCGTTTATTTTCCAACTTACTTGCTGACTCAGCTATCCAAGTTTTGTAGCGGGCAACATCCATCTCTGAAAAAGGAATTAATGTCTTCAGTGCCAATTTTGCCCGTGGATCCAGAATTGCGGCACAAATGTAATGTTCTTGTGACAAAATCTTATTTTGCACCCTTGTATTTTCAGCTAAGCGATGGGCTAAGCTCTTCACCAACTCATATGCTTCTTTTTTTTCCTCTATACCTTTGTATGCTTCAGACACCACCTTCAGCTGATGCTCTAGGATTTGCAATAATGGGATAGCTAGGCCCATAGTACAGTGCTCCTTGCTGAATTCACGTGTGAAGACCTCAAAAGGAAGAAGCATCTCAGTCAGGCATAGAAGTAGGTACCATTGGTCCATCTGAAGGGTCATGCCTTTCATAGTAGCATCCCCTCTTCGCATGACATATTCATTGATTGGCCTGTACTGCTCAAACAGACGGTCAAGCATGTAATAAGTAGAATTCCAACATGTTGCCACCTCCTGGACGAGTGCTTTGACTGGCATTCTATAGTCACGTTGAATGATCCTCAGCTGCTTCAAAGCTTTAAAAGAATGACTGAAATTAGTGCATATTTTTCGGCAGGTGGATAGTAAGTTGCTGCCTATGGCTTTTTTTTTCAGAAAGTCTTGAACTATAATGTTATTGCAGTGCACCAAACACGGAACCCTGAAATAGGAACCAAGCTTTATGGCCTTAAGTACATTACTGCCATTATCTGTAGAAACAAAACCAATATTGGGCTTTGGCTCCAATATGTTTACAGCAGTATGAGATTTCTCCATGTCGAACATGGCTACAGTTGCATGCTTCCGAGTAGCTTTAAAAATCTCAGCTGTGTCAACAGCACCTACTTCAGATAGCTTATCTCTAACCCCCACAAAAAAGACGAAGTGTGCAGTGAGGCACATGTAATCAGTGGCTTGGCAACTAGTCCACAAGTCTGTTGTCAGGTGGATATTGTAAACAGCACTCTGCTGCAAAGCTTGTTCAACCAATTCCAACACATCATGATGTTGTGCCGGAATAGCACTTCTTGAAAAATAGGACCGGCTGGGAACCTTCCATTTAGGGCAGATAGCTGACATAAATTCAAGGAAACCCCCCCCCCCTTTCACAAATGAAAAAAGGAGAAGGTCCAGCGCTAACATTTTAGCTAACTTTGCATTGTACAACCGGGCCGTTGGGTGGTTGCATTGGTACTGCCTCTCAAACGTATGCATGCTCTCATTGGTAGGCTGGATTACTTTCCTGTGTGGTGCAGTTGTTTTATTTGACCCACTTAGGCTCAATGACGTACTTTGTCTAATTACAGAACTCTGCCGCCTTGGTGTCTCAGCCTGACTCTGAGTATGGTTCTTACTGCGGTGCCACTGAGATGTTGCTGAGGATGTGGGCGGTACCACTACACTACTGGGGACAGGGCTAGAAATGCCTCCCTCTTGTTCACCTTCCACCGCGATAATATCGTCCCCTGATTCTTCATTCCCAACATCAACGGGTTGAGTTTTACTTTGCTCTAAGCGAAGTAGGTGAGCCTTCCACACAATAGTGTGGTGTATTTTGAGATGACTTGTTTGGCCTCCGGTACCATAGTTCGTACCAAGCTTACCCCGCCAAACAGCATGTTAACAAATTGAGCATATAGCAACGTTCTCCTGTGACTCTGTGACTCTGTGCAGCTACACTGTGACTTCTACCACTACCTACTGAGATGGTGGTTGAGCTGGATGCAGGTCCCTGCCAGGCCTTTGCAAATATGGAAGCTGCAGGTCATGGTGGTGTAACCTGTGTTGATGGTATCCCTGCTACATCCCTCGCAGCCATTTTGGATAGGGTAATAATGTTGGTCTCCATTCCCATTGGGGCGGAAGCGATGTTCGTGATGACTGGCTCGTCATCACCATCATCATCCCCCATCTGCCTCCATAACTCTAAGTCTTTCTGGAACCTTCCTTTTCACTA
Organism: Lissotriton vulgaris; assembly: GCF_964263255.1. NCBI lineage: Eukaryota > Metazoa > Chordata > Amphibia > Caudata > Salamandridae > Lissotriton > Lissotriton vulgaris. The sequence continues at coordinate 232,517,367 of NC_141691.1, read as the reverse complement.
TCCTTGTCTTGTGGCGTGCATCACTCTAAGACCAAGTGGCATCACAATCTTCAAGAGCAGGGCTTGAAGAAGAAGAAGATGGACTAACCCTCCTTTTCCTTGCTGAGAGTCTGGTAGGCAATGGATCTTCTGAAACAGTGGTTTTCTCCACTTTGTCTGCAGGAAGATTGATTTCCTGAAATTCCCCTACTTCAGGAGCAACAACTAGTATTGTGGGCTGTTCTTGTGGCTGAAGCTGTTCTTGCGGCTGATGCTGCTGCATATTTATCTGCTGAGTTTCCGCATGCGTTGATTGTGTACTACTTTGCGATAATAACATTTCAACATCGCTGCTCGTTAGTGGATTGGCTACCTCTGCTACACTCAGGGGCTTCGGCCTAGGTTGCTGGGGTTGGCCCGCTGGTGCTGCTCCCAGCTTGGTTCCCGGACAACGCTACTGCGGGCATCATTTCTTTGGTCCCAAAAAACACAGTGGTCGGCACACCAGTCGTGGTTACTGTAACTTCATTTTTCTGTTCCTTCTTCTTCTCACTGGCAACTTTCTTGGTACATATTTCATTGGCCATCTTCTTCAGATGTCAGGCAGGAAGAAGGTGCACAAGTTGCAGAGATGTCTGTGGTCACACGAGGACCTGATATGGTGCGCAGCAGGACTTCTGTCTGGCAGTACAACGGGTGATCATCATGACACCTCCTCCTCTGTATTTTTGGGCACCTAAAAGCAAATAAGCCAGGAGAAGAACATCAATGAAATGTTGCATTTGTTGTTGTGGTTCAATTACTACTAATACAAACAAACAAATAAAAGATACAGTCTAGCCATTTTTGAGACTTTGTCAACAAGGGCTATGGTATACTACTGTATACACACTACACTCTCAGGAAGGATAGGAAAAAGATTAAGAACAACAAGCAAACTACAAATGGAATGGAAGTGGGGTGGACCCTGTTTGGCATTACATTATTTGACCATCACATCATTCAGGGAGCTGCTGCTGGCAAAGGGATGGATGGATGGAGGCAGTAAGCCAATAGGAAAACCATGCAGGCCTATATGGCAAAAGCAGGACACTAATAACTCCCACCACAAATGGCCACCAGCCACATGGACACTCACAAATCACAAGCAACAAGCAGGAGGCATGGGAAACACAATGCACTGACAAAAGGCCTATACAAGCCAGGCAAGGGATGCATGCTGAACCACACTGCTTTGCCTTTTTAATGCAATAAAATGCAAAAACGAAAATACACAGGCGAAAACAAGGTCTGCAGGGGGCATGCACACCAACACACCATACACACACAATAAAGGCATTTCTTTAACACATCTAAAAACAGAAATACCCCCTAAAAACACATTTTCCACCTCAATCCAATGCCTTCCATGCCCTAAATGATGTTTACATTCAACAGACCACACAGAAAAACTTGTTTATTGCACCTGTGGCTACCTGCTCTGAGCCTACTGGATGAAAGCAGCCCTGTTGGCGGACAAGGCCTTACAAGCTTGCAGGCCTAGGCTTCAATATGGCCACCAGCCACATGGCCAGGCCCACCCAAGTACAAGAAACAGAAGACAGACAATGCAGGCCTAATGCAAAAAAGCACACTGCCTAACTTCAAAATGGCCACCGACCTCATAGCCAGGCCCACAACAAGAAGCCTATGCCACAAAGGAATAGCATGCAGGCCTATAAGGCAAAAGCAGCACACTAATAACTCCCAACACAAAAGGCCACCAGCCACATGGACACTCACAAATCACAAGCAACAAGCAGGAGGCCTGGGAAACACAATGACCTGACAAAAGGCCTATAAGCCAGGCAAAGGATGCATACTAAACCACACTGTTTTGCCTTTTTAATGCAATAAAATACAAAAATGAAAATACACAGGGTAAAATAAGGTCTGCAGGGTGCATGCACACCAACACACCGGACACACACAACAAAGGCATTTTTTAAGACACCCAAACACAGAAATACCCCCCAAAAAACACATTTTCCAACTCAATCCAATGCCTTCTATGCCCTAAATGATATTTAAATTCAACAGACCACACAGAAACACTTGTTTAATGCACCTGTGGCTACCTGCTCTAAGCTTACTGGATGAAGGCAGGCCTGTTGGCAGACAAGGCCACACAAGCTTGCAGGCCTGGGCTTCAAAATTGCCACCAGCCACATGGCCAGGCCCACCCAAGAACAAGAAACAGAAGACAGACAATGCAGGCCTAATGCAAAAAAGCACACTGCCTGACTTCAAAATGGCCACCGGCCTCATGGCCAGGCCCACAACAAGAAGCCTATGCCACAAAGGAATAGAATGCAGGCCTATATGGCAAAAGCAGCACACTAATAGCTCCCACCACAAAAGACCACCAGCCACATGGACACTCACAAATCACAAGCAACAAGCAAGTGGCCTGGGAAACACAATGAACTGACAAAAGTCCTATTAAAGCCAGGCAAAGGATTCATGCTAAACCACACTGCTTTGCTTTTTTAATGCAATTAAATACAAAAACGACAATACACAGGACAAAACAAGGTCTGCAGGGTGCATGCACACCAACACACCAGACACACACAACACAGGCATTTCTTTAATACACCTGTGACTAGCTCTGTGCCTCCTGACTACTACCCAAAACAATTTAAAAAAAAAATGATAAGTACCAAAATTGTAGTTGTAGCAACTGCAATGCCCCCAATCAAACCGGCACAACACCAACTAAATTATAAAAAATCTAATTCAAAAGTCCTCAAATCCAATGATAATGATGCAGCAGACACAAAGAGTGATCCTTCCAGCTCAAAATTCAAAAGCAGAATGAACAGGAGATGGACAAAGCACTGGGAGGAGCCTACTGGACAGGAACAGGAAGTTGGAGATTCTGTGGCACTTCCTCTCTCTCCCCCATTTAAAAAAAAGGACTCTTTGTACCAAATGTCAATCTGAGGAGTTTTGTCATCCTAATCATCATTTATAGAAGGTTCTATGCTGCTAGAGATAATATTCTTCTCCAGATTGAAAATGTTACATGTTCGAGGTCTCGAGCTTCACAACACTTCCGCCGGATGTCGATGGCGCGTCCAAAATGACGTGTTCGCGCTCTCATGCTCTCTGTCGTATTAGATATTGACTTGATCGCGACCTCACCCTCTCGCTCACGGTGGAGAATGACGTGTTCGAGATCTCATACTCTCGCGGTGTCTGATGGCGAGACAAATTACGTATTCGGGGCCACGAACTCTTGCGAGACAGCGCAACCGGCTACCAACATCTCGTGGAGCATGCGAACGGATCGGAAAACTTGTTGGTGTACGCGGGGATACCCGTAAGGGGACCGCGCACGCGAACGTATTTTCAAAGCGCAAACATGAAAAAAATTTCAGCTACGCTGCGGATCGTGGAAATTTTGGCATTTTCGCACTCTGCGTGGAATGTGAAAATACTAAATATTGCAATTTCTGCGAGCGGGACGGAATTTGACGCCCACCCATAGTCAATATCCCTTTATCCCCAGCACCGGAATATAATTCACTGTCACCTGGTCCTGGTGATGGCCTAACATTCCCACCGGCCGAAACGCGGTCAACTTCACAGCAAAATTCCCGGCACTTCCTTCATGGATACCAACACAAATTACTTGTATATTACACTTTCAGTGACTGTTTGGATATCCTGAATCTGTAGAATTTTAAGTGCAGTTATTCGCCGTTGCGCCCTCCACAGTCTCTGTACCTACCACTTCACGTTGTCAGTTGCGCTGTCACAGTTCTTCACGAGCACTTGTGCACAGTATCCAACAGGTTACATGCCATTTAATGTAACGCAGCAAAACTTTTCTGTTTGATCACATGGAATTGAATATGTGAAATATGTGAATACACCATTTTTTGTTTGCAAAACATGTGGTTTCTTCCCTTTTTTTCCTCTCTCTGGATTTATCCTTCAGTAACTATTGGTACTAATTTTATTGTCCCTCTATTGACACCCCTTTGAGACACTGTTGTTTGTTACAAATGTTTGCCCTAGTCTCATTAGGAAATATGGGCTACCTCCTGTAGTCAGATAAAATGTAAAAATGTAGGCGGTTTGTTTACATATGTACAATTATGTTCAACTGTTTTGGAATGTCTGTTAATTATAATATACAAATAGTATATGTATCAATTAAGATGTATACATGTATATTTTGTTGTATATTTATATGTTTATGGCTTATTCAGATCTTATGTATATGTTTATGGTTTATTTAGATCAATTATTTTCCACTGTTCTGTAATGTTTGTTTATTATAATATGAAAATAATATAAAAATGTATCAATTAATGTTGGAAATCAGGACCTGTTTGCAGTGTCCCGTCACTTTTTGCCCTATTTAAGACCCCTGGATACCTGTTTTTTCTGATTCTGAGTGTGCCCTGGGCTCTGCTGGGTAGGCCCAGGACCAGTGCTGTGTTGAAACACACACATACATTAGGGTACACTATGCGTTAGGGTACCCCTACTATTCACATGAAGTACCCTATAAGTCCCTAGTACATAATAGGGCAGAGGGAATTACCTTTAAGTCCATAGTATGTAATAGGGCATGGCACTTTAGAGGCCTTTCTGCACTTGCTTGAGTGCACTGCCTAGAGCCTGAGATCATTTTAAAAGCAACCCTATGTTGCAGCACAGCTTTTAAATGAAAATTGTGCCTAAGCTTATTTGTTGGTCGTAGGTGCACTTAAAAGTGATAAAGTATAATATTCTGGCATAGTAGGTACCCCCAGATACTCTTCTAGATGTCCCAGGGGCGGGGTCTGGTGTTTATAAGGAGAACACTTATAAAAAAGGTTTACTATGCCCTAGGGATAGAGACATTGAACGTGTCACCTCCCCATTGTAGTAAAGTGCTTCCCATATTGTTGCATATTCAGGACCCCTAAAGTCTCGCCTATGTGTCCCAGGGGTGGGGGAGGGGGGCCATGTAGCTCTAAGCAGGGTCCGTATAAAATATGTTTTATATGCCCTGGTGTTGGAGAAATTGCACATTTAATTTACCCCATTGTAGATCCTGTCATATAGATATACATTGCCTATATGCTGTGTTAAGTTAGCATGAGCTTATTAGGAGTTTAAAAGGCATTTTACCTTTCTTCTGCTACTGCACACAACACATAGCTGTTGCTTTAGCTTTGAGCCTAATAGCATGTTTTGATTCATTTGAGAATAATATGTTGTTACTCCAATATCAGCCTTGCTTGGCGAGCTGTGTCTGTACAGTGAGAGCAGAAACCTTCAAGGATATCTCAACACAGTGGTTGTTGTGAGGTCTGATCTTCGCACGTTCCTAGACATAACATACATGCAGCTGCGGCCAAGTTCTGGCTTTAGGCGCGTTTTATATTGCTTTGCACAAGAGCATACACACACGCACGTGATGGTGCTTCGCATGCAGAGAGCTCATGGCAGATGATGTGATCCCTTACCACTAGGATCTTGAGCTATGGGGCCGCCCTGCTAAAACCCAAAGAGACCTTCTTAGATAGATTATAATATACTAGCTAGGGAGGGTGAGAATTAGGTATTACTGAACCCTATTCGTTTTAGCATAATACCATGCTTTCTTCGTTTGTGTTCTACTGACTAGTGACTATGCTGATTACTTTGTTTCTTATAATATGTTTGCTTGTACTAGCTAAGATACTGCATTTGAGAACACTGCGTAAGTGAATAAATATTTCAAATATGCACATGTCCTCTTCTACTCCTTGTTATGGATTGGAATGATTGTATAACAAAAGAATGTTCATGTATTCCACGTTACCTGAGGAGTACTTAGTCCATGTTCTAGTTTGTCTAAGCTTTGGCAGTTTGTGATAACCAATGAGACACTGTAGCTAGTCTGGTAGGGGATTTTAGGTACTAAGGTGAGTTTTGGTACACCCTAATTCACTGAGGTTCCAAGTCTCTATTCACAGTTCTGTATGAGAACGGAATCCCTGCGACATGGCGCCCGATCGTTGTTATTACATGATACTTGAGTAGTACATCATTCAGTCCTTAACCCCTTCACTATTGTTTCCGGTTAATGGTGGTGTCGAACAAGCCTACCTATATTTACATAGGTCTTTTCAAGCTTGAATCTTTCTAAACGGTTTCCTTGAATTACTACCCAGTTGTGTTACAAAGTTTACTTTGTACATCTTTCTTTCTGTGTCACTATGGCTGTGGTGAACATTGCGCAACATAGCCGCATTGCGGTGCGCAATCATTTGCAGAATTTTAATGTTCCCGTGGATGGCATGGCAGTGATAATGGTGGTGAGTGCAGAGGTGGCTTACCCGTATGAGATTTTCTACTCATGGGTGACCTTCCCGGCTTTGAACGCAGATACTAATGTGTTCGACACGTACACTCCAATGGCTGTTCCACAGGAATATACACCATATAGGGCGCAGGAGATTCCTATAGATACTTGGCGGCATCGAGTTTGGTTTGATGGCGCCCTACCCCATACTTTAGCAGCTCCAAGGTTGGGTCCTTTGTCCATTTCAGGCGCAAATTGGCCTGTTTTGGCTGGATTTACACCTCATCCTCAACACGGCGCATGTAACGTTGTTGAGTTAAGACGACTCCATGTAGTCGCAATTAGCGTTCTTCGGTCGTTAGTGCAATACATTACCCGTAATCTCCCGGGCGGGGCCCCGGGTGGTGCGGCGCTTCTTGCCAGACAGGGCGGAATGAAACTCAGTCCTGTTATGGTCAACGCTGTGATGGGCAAGTGCCCCCAAGAAAAGGATAATTTTCCTTTCCGGCTTGCCGAGAACTTTGACCAGCTGGAAGCAGTATTTCCTAACATGTCTCCTGGTGAAAAACACAGGATTCTGACAATTAGCTTACCAAAAGTCTTGACCCCTGAAATCGGTGATTGTGAGACCTGGGGTAAGACATTTGCGGCGGTCTACACAAGGTGTTACGGCACTCCATCTATGACTGTCCTGCCGATGGTCCTTAAACGTGTTCAGGATGAGCATTGACCAGAGGCTGCGGTTGAATTGGGTATGCGCCTCTGTGGCACCTTTGATGTGGTTTCCGATCTCATACTTGCGAATGTCAAGGGGGATGTGGTGAACTATCAGGTCGCCAATGCTTTGCAGGCGATTCCCGATGCCGAAAAACCCTGGCAGTTGGCGAGGATTATTGTGGCGGCTTATAAAACCGTGGACCGCAATAGTAGGGATTCCAAGCCTTTTTCTACTAAAGAGAAAAAACAACGCCAAGGGCAGAAGTCGGAAACTGACGACCAGCCCAAGACCAAAAAACAGAATTGGCAAAAAAAACTAAAACAGGGAAAGCAACAACAGCAACAGAAACAGGAGTCTCGTCCTGCGTCTCCATTGCCTACGCCCACAGAAAGTGTTTATGACTTGCGCGATCGCGCGATGATAAAATCACCTGATCGTTTTCAGGTTTCTGACCAACGCTCTCCTCGTTCTTTTCAGGAGTCATCGGCCTTTTCGACCGATGGTGGAGGAGGCGGCAGGGGTCAGGGTGGTCAGCAAGGACGTGACCAGCCCCGCCCGAAAGACGGTAAAGGCCAGCAGGACGATTCTACACCGAAGAGACCCCAGTTTCAGAAAAAGAAAGTTGCTGCTTTAACAGCACACAGATATTTATTTATTTATTTATTTTGCAGTTTTTTATAGCGCAAACATGACCCATGGGTATCAGAGCACTTAACATCCTATGGTATGGGTTACACACACAATGTATATAAAGCAATACAATCGTAAAAGTCTGATATAGCGGAAAATAATAACAGGACGGTATTAATTGAGCCTTAAGTTACAATGTTCTGAGGTAGTATTTCTTTGAGGTTCAGTCAAATCCTACTCCCATATTGGGTATACGGTCATACAGTCAATGGCAAGTCTTTGGTAGAGTTTGTCTTGTTATGGGAGGAACTTGCTCATAATAAAGTTCTTGATTTCTTTCTTGAATGTTATAGTTTTTGTAATTTTTCTGTTGTTTGCAGGAAGGGAGTTCCATATCCTTGGAGCTACGCCTGAGAATGTTCTCTCATATGTTTTTTTCTTCTTAAAGATAGGTGGTTTCAGGAGTAGATAATTAGCACTCCTGACAAGTCTGTTTCTTCCTGAGATTTCTATTTTGTGGGCTAGATATTTAGGTGTGTTGTGATGAATCACTTTATGGGTGATACATGCCATTTTCATCTGTATTCTGGCTTCGTACGGTAACCAGTTTAAAGCCTTCAGGTGAGGCGAGATATGATCAAATTTCCTTGATCCTGTAATAAGCCTTGCTGCTGAATCGAGGCAAGCTTTTAGGGGTGCTGTTGAGATTTTTTGGTAGGCCAGCAAGTGTAGTACACCCATATTCTATCCTAGAGACAACTAATGATTGGTTGCACAGCTAGTTTCAAGTCTGTCTCCGTTAAAAAAGATTTCATCTTCCTCAGATAGTTCAAGTGGAAACGGGCGTTTTTTGCCATAGATTTAATGTGTGTTTTCATATTAAGGTTCTCATCCAGTGTGATTCTGAGAGATTTTGCTGAATCATTTTGGACCATTCTTTCACTAAGGAAAGATTTTTTTGTGGTGTGATGAGTAAGAATTCTGTTTTGTTAGCGTTGAGCTTGAGATGATTGTTAGTTAACCATTTTAGCGATATTTTGAGGGCGTCGTTCATTTTGGTTATGTCTTCCAGGCTAGCAATCTTGATGTAAAGTTGCGTGTTATCTGCGTACATGGGGTAGGATATTTTCGAATTCTGCAGAATTTCTGTGAGAGGTTTGATGTATAAGTTAAACAGAGAGGGAGATAAGGTGGATCCTTGCGGTGCTCCGAATGTGTTAGGGCATGATGGTGATAATGCTTGGTTTACTAGGAATCTCTGAGTTCTGTTCTTTAAAAATGATTCGAACCATTTCAGTACCTTGTCAGAAATTCCCATCCTGTCGTGAAGTCTGTTCAGTAATGTTTCGTGATTAACTGTGTCAAATGCTGCTGACAAGTCTAGGAGGATGAGTAGACGGGATTGATTGCGATCTAGAGCTTGAAGAGCATCATCGACAATGTGTAGGATTGCTGTTTCCATGCTATGATTTGCTCTGAATCCCGATTGACAGTCATCAAGCAATGAGAAATTGTCGATATGTTTGCTCAGCTGATTCTGTACACATTTCTCTATGAGTGTAGCAAGAAAAGGGATGTTGATTACTGGGCGATAGTTGTTTGGATCTGTTGGGTCCACTGTGGGTTTTTTGATGATCTGGACTACTTGTCCAGTCTTCAGGCTTTCTGACAGGCACCCCTGTGATAGTGAGGCGTTTATGATATCTGTCCATATTGAGATCATAGTATGGCTGATTTCTTTCAGGCATTTCGATGGTAGTGGGTCGTTATAATGGTTGTTGGGTTTCGTGGTCACAAGTGTTTTAGCAATTTCCTTATGGTCTAATAATTTGAAAGTGTTTCAGTGTGCTTTGTTTTTAGTCGACTTGTTTGCAAAATTCGGGTCAGATAATGCTGGAGGCGTGTTGTCTTTACTGTTATCTGCGGCGGACCTAAGTTCTTCTTCCAATTTGTTGGCTTTGTTAATGAAGAAGGTAGAGAATTCATCGCAACTTAGTTGTGTTTTAGTGACCTCTTGGACGGATTTTGCCAGCTTGTTGGATTATTGTTTTATGATTTTGAATAATTTACGTGGTCTGTTTTTGGCGTTATCCAATTCTGTTCTGAAGAATTCCTTTTTCTCAAATTACGTCTTTCTTCATTCAATATTCCATTGAACCATGGATTTTTATTCTTTTCTGTAACTCTTTTTAATTTGAGTGGTATGGTGGCATTGACTGTTACTGTGGTGAAGTAATGGTTGGTTTGATCGTTCACATCTTTCAAGTTTTCAGGTGGGTTTAAGTCTCTCTTGCAACTCTCAGCTAGCAGATCTAAATTTGAGTCCCTGGTGTCTCTAATCCATCTTTTCATTTTGGTAGTTTGAGTCATTTTTATTTTCTCCCGTGTAGGTATTCGGAAGGTTATAGCGTGGTGATCTGACCAGTCGCACTGTTCAATGGAGAGGATTGCGATGCCCTTGTTCTTCGAGATAATCCAGTCCAGTGTGGGTCCTTTTGAGTGAGTAGGTTGAAGACAAGCTTGGGATAGTTGTAGATCATTTAAAATTTCTTTAAAGGCGTTGACCTGTTTGTCGTTGTTGTCGTTCCAACGAAGATTGAAATCACCTAGGAATATATTATTAATGTCGGAGTTGGTGTTAGCAGTGATGATCTCCATCAATTGGTCAATGAAGTTCATATTGTTTCCTGGAGGGTGATATAGGGCATGTAGATTGCAGATCTGTTTGTTTTCCGCTCTTATATTGAGCCCTAGGTATTCGCATGATTCGAGGGGGTCGGATTGAAATTGGCCAACTTCTAGAATTGATCTATGGATACAGGCAATACCTCCTCCTGTCTTTATCTACCTGTCTAGTCTTAGAATGTTGTAGTGCGGTGGTACCAGAAGGTCCAGGACTGGTGATGAGGATTCAGATAGCCAGGTTTCAGTCAGGATTGTTATGTCTATATCTTGTTTTATGGTGATGTCTGCTATGTCCGAAGCGTGTTTCGTCGCCGATCGACAGTTGAGTAACAGACATTTTAGAGATTTCTCCATTCTGGTTGAAGTTATGTTTATCGGTTCCGTAGTTATTTGGATTTGTTGTAGGGTGTTGAGGTTTAATTTCCTTTCCTTCATAGTAGATGTTCTGTTTGTGTCTATCGCTACTCTTTTGATTTCCTGTGCTTTCATGGGGTCTGATGATTCGTATTCCTGGAGTAGTGCTGTTATGTCTTCTTCGGTTAGTTTGTTTTGGTTCCTATCTGGTCTGTTTTGTCTGTCTGTCAAAGGTAGAGATATTGTGTTATTTATCTCTATGGATGTATTTACTAGCTCTCTGATGAGTTTTACTTCATTCTGCGTATTCTTTGTGATATCATAAAGTTTTTCTATCCCTATCTTGGAGTTTTGTATATCCTTTACTAGATTGCTGATTTGTGTTTGGGTCTCACGGATATTTCTCATGACTTTGTGTATCATAGTTTGAATAATCTTTCGTAAGTTCCCATTATCACTATTTCTGTTCCTGAGTTTCCGTTTGGAGCACTGTATCATTGGTTTTTTGATATTTCCCTTCGGTCGATTATTATCTCTCTCATTGGTTTTCGGGTTAGTCGTTCTATCATGCTTTGTTGAGCCACAGTTATAACTGTTTTGTGTTCTCTCTGATTTATTCTCGATTAATGAGTTTTCTATTTCGTCTATGACTCTAGGTTGAAGGACTAGATCCCATGGGTTATTCGATGGGGTGTTGGTTTGTACAGTTTCCTGTTGTTCTCTGGTTGGAGTAATGTTTATAGTGTTGGTGTCGGCTGAGCTTGGGTTGTCTGTTGGCGTATTCTGGACTTGTACCAGCCAAGTGTCTCTTATTTGCTTCGGGTTGGGTTTGATTGGGCTACTACTTATAGGGTTATTGTCAGATGAGTAAGGGTTGTCCGTTGACCGATTCTGGTGTTGAAAATGCCTAGTGTCTTTTCTTTGTGTGGCTTGCTCCGGTTCTGGTGGTCTCAGGTTGTTGAGCTGCTTGTAGAGAGAGTGTCGGGTGGGGAAGGGTTGTCTTCTGATCTACTCTGGTGATGAGGTGGGTTCATGTTCTCCACATTTCTTTTTAGGGTATCGAATTTTTCCAGATCATCCTTAGAGGCTTGAATCAATACTATACCATTCTTAAAGATAGTTATGCAAATGTCCGCTCTGAGTTTAGGTGATGCCCTGGTCATGAAATTTGTTCCATGTGGGATGTTGCTAGTGGCTTTAATGTGTAGCAGGTTTGTAAGGGTATTGCACCATTTTGCCCTTCTTCTGGTGAAGAAAATCATATCTTTTAAAATGATCCCTTTATCCAGACAAAAGGAAGTGTCAGAGATCAATGTGTCCGGGTTTCTCCTCATGAGGTTATGCTTAAATTTTTTGGCTGCATTTTTGGAGAGATATGAAGGGTATAGTATGTTGTAGGCGTTCTTGCCTATTCTTTCCAGGTAATTGTCTTCCATCTTGTGATGTGTGTTGGCGTTGTAGAATAAGGCTGCCTTTTTTCTTGTGGTATTATAATTCTCTTAGCATTAAATACTACACTGTCTCGAAGGAGCATGCGCTGAATTTTGCAGAAGAGTGGGCTAAAGCCCTTGTGCCTGCTCTGTACCGTACACACTGTGAATGGGATAAGTTTTCCCCACACCACGAAATACCTTTGCGGTCTATGCCTCAGCCTCAACCTCAATAAAGCGCAAGCTAAGGCTTCCGTTGCGGAAATCCTTGAACAATTGGAATATCAAGGAGTGATTGAAACTTGTGTGTCACCAATGAATAACCCTCTTTTTACTGTGTCCAAGCCTGACGGTTCATATCGTTTGGTATTGGATTACCGGCATTTAAACTTGCATTGCCGTACCTGTGCAGTACAAAATACTCACGGCTCTGCTTTTGTGGATAGTCTCGTGCGTAAGCGGTTTGAACCACGCTTGACATTTCCAACGGTTTTTATGCCCACCATTTGGATGGTCTGAGTTGCCAATGGACCTCCTTTACTTGCGGCGGTGTCCATAAACATTTCAAACGTTTACCGATGGGCTATGAAATAGTCCTGGAGTGTTTGCTGCCCGCATAGTCTCTCTCTTAGAGAGAGATGACCTGGATGCTTGTTCATATGTGGATGACATTTATCTCACGGATGACGAACTGTGGGAGCATCTGTGTCGAGTTGACCGCCTGATTTGTAGCTTTGCAGACTTCGGTTACAAATTCAACATTGCAAAATCACACATTGCGGAGTACACAGTGTTGTTCCTGGGCAACGAGCTCAACAATGAAGGTCGAAGATTGGCTCCTCACTTCTTGGAGAAATGCGCACAATTGCGCGCTGCGACAACTCTGAAAAAATTACAGTCTTTGCTGTGATTTTTGAATTTCAGGAGGACATACATACCTGAAAATGCCCAGCGTATCAAGCCCTTGTATGCTTTGATACAACCAACTTTTACCAAATCAAACTGGCTGCCGGAGCACTCAGCTATACTGCAATCTTTGCAGGCTGATCTGCTCACTTCTAAATACTTATTGACTCGTGATAACCACACCAACCTGATGATAAGAATCATCCCTGGGACGGTGGGTTTCACATACCTTACTTTTAACGAAGGAGACACAGTACCTATTGCTTACAAGTCACACTTGTACACTTCGGCTGAAATGCGATTTTCCACTGTGGAGAAAGTATTGACGGCTGTACAGATGGCGATTCTGAATGAACGCGCTCTGTCACAGGGAAAACGCATGTTGGTTGTTACCCCGTGTCCTGCTTTATATGGCAATAGTTTATTAATGAATAACCATCGCTAGGTATTCCTGAAAATATCAAAGACTTAGGAAAATGGTGTTGGTAAATCTACCAATATGCTATTGTTGAATTTATCATAAAGTATACAGAAAAGAAGTTATGAGACTCTCTTGTCTGTAAGCCAAAATTCAGCTTTCCTGTGGTCTCCCTGAACAGAGTTAAATGATTAGCCAGGCTGCTTTGATGAAGTGGTTAGTGGCTCACCCAGTGAGAGGCTATCTCTAGGAAGAGAGATCTACTACTTAGGAATGCCGGAGCATGGGGGAGGGGTCGTAAATCATGGTGCTCCAAGGGGGTAGGATGGGCAGAGAATACCAGGTTCACCTACCCGCCAACCTGTTCACCTAGCCAGATGGCAGACGTAAGGCAGGAATTCACAGATGGTAGGGGGAGGAGGGCTATGAGAATGAACCATACTAGAGGTTGGTTTAACTAGTTCTCGCTTCTCTGCTGCAAGTTCAGTCATAGTGAATTTTTTAGAGATAGTGCTTTCTAGGAGAAGATTATGCCATACTTTTGAGGAAGTGGTCAGGCTCTGGGGAATTGCCCTGTAACTCATTGGACAGGAGTGTTCTCCTGCTGGACTCTAGAGAACACTAAATGATTATGTGAGAGGTGCAGAGCATCTCAGATCTGCTGCTTGAAACTAGGAGAAGAAGAAGGCTTTACAAGCTGGAAAATTGTTTTGCGCCATCAGGCTCAGGATTCTTACTGACTGCTCCTGCTGCATCATCTGGGACTACAGTCTTCTGGATGTACCTTACTTCAAGAGGAATAAAGAGTGGACTTCTTGTAAGCTACAGGTTAACAGACCTCACCAGGACCATCACCGCCCAAAATTCTCAGCTTGGAATGTATCCAGTAGATTTGAAAGGCGTTTACCTAAGTGGATTGTGGAAACTGAAGTCCCAAACTTTCAAGAACCATCTTGGAGAGTCCAGACCCTTGGATTGTGTTTTGGACACTTTGGGACCCCCAGTGGAACTTCAGGAAGAAGTTCCAGAAGTTTGGATCAACTTTGCAAAAAAACTCAATGGGTAGACAGACTAAACCGCGAGAGCCATGCTGGCGACCTTCAACCGTGAGCCTGCCTGCCCTGCTGGTTCATCCTGCTGAAAAGCTCCAGAGGTTTGACTTCCAGAGTTAGACCGGGAGCTCCATGGAAATCAAGCTGGTAAACCCTTACCAAACCCAGCCTGGTGAAGGGCATCAAAGGACCCCGGCAGTAAAAGCTCCAGAAAGGTTTCTAAGCCTGAAGGTAAAATCTCGACTGAGGCCTACCGTGAGGGGTATCCAAGTGGGGCTCCATCGCAGTCTGCCTGAAACTTTGAATTTGTGCCGGTCAAGCGCGACCAGATGTCTCAAGGTGGCCCTATAGGTTTCTAAGTGCTATTTAGTGCAATATCTTTCAAAACTTATAGCTCCGGTTTTCTTCATTGGATGTTTGTCATTTAGGTGTCATGTTAAAGATACAAATATTTCCTATTTTTATAAATTGGTGTGGGATTTGTATTGTGTGTTGTGTTTACATTATTTACTGAATTGATGTTTTTAAATGCTTTACACACCTGTCTTTTAAGTTAAGCCTGCCTGCTCGCAGCCATGTTACCAAGGGTTGAACATGGGAATAATTTACTGAGACCTATTCTGAGCCCTAGACTCTGTTAGTGGCCTTATTGCCAGTGGGAGATGCATATTTACCACTACTAAAAACCCACTTTTTAACAATTAAGTTGTATAAATATATATTTTGTTGCATATTTATGGTAACTAAACAGGCCCGAAATGCATCGGGCAGGGCTATAAGTGTGAAAAAATCTTTTTGATTGTTCATGATGTGTAAAGAAAATTGATTCGCATATACATCTTTAGAAATTTATGAATTTGTGGTATTCACTGACATTTAAGTGAATCTCATGTTTCTTGAATTTAAAATGCCAGTAAAATTCAATACCCGCAAACAAAATGATTTATGAATTTTTTTGATCAAATAAATGTGTTGAAATAATCCAACCTGGTTAGGTTGCAATCGCAACAGTGCGTAAAGGGCAAGCGGTTTCCGCTTGGTCAGTTTTTGAATGGTTAATTTATGCCATATTTGACAAAACAAAATTAAGATTTTAAAATATTGTATACTTAAATGCATTTTGTTGTTTTGAAAATATTTTATTAATTGTAATTAATGTAATTAAAATATATTTTAAAATTGTTTTATATTTTTATTAATTTGTTGTTATTGTTAATTTTGGAGTATATTATTCTCTGTTTTATGGTTCAAAATTTAGGAATGTAGTTACTATGTTTACAAACGTATCAACCCTTTCCGAGCGCTGGGAATTCCTGCGCTGTGCGGACATTTCCATTAGTGGGTGGGGATTCAGACGGCCGGGGGCAGTCCTGCACACAAGTCCACAGTGACGGGTGATGCGTGACGGCTGTCACAAGCATGGGAGAGGTTAATTATTAGTTATATCAATGATATATTATTTTTAAATGTTTAATTGTGAGTATTTAGGCATGTAGTTTGGGTGAGTGTATTTTTGAATTAAGTTTAATTGTGTTTTATAGTAGAAGTTTGCTGTGTGAGTATGGCGTGTTCTGTATATGACTTTTATAGTGCATAGTGCCTTGCATAAAATGTCTAGGAATGTTTGGAAAATAGTAAATGCAACCCCTTTAGTGTCCAACACCTTGCCCGAGTTGGCACAGGTAGGAATTAGAATATTAAATGCCACTCATTTTAGTGTCCAACAACTTCCCCAAATAATTTTGGATTGCAGTCAAAATAGTAAATGTCACACCTTTAGTGTCCAACACCTTCCCCAAATTTCCATAGATTGGAATGGAAATAACAAATGTCAACCCTCTAGTGTCCAACAGCTTCCTCAAAATTGGTTTAGATTGGAGTGGGAATAGGAGATGTCACCCTTTAGTGTCCAACACCTTCTCCAAATTGGCATAGATTGGACTTAGAATAGCAAATGTCACCCCTCTAGTGTCCAACAGCTTCCTCAAATTGGTTTAGATTGCAGTGGGGATAAGATGTGTCACCCCTTAATGTCCAACACCTACCCCAAATTGGTATAGATTGGAGTGGAAATAAAATATATCACTCAATTTAGGGCTTATTTCCACGTCTGGTGGTCTGTGGGCCGCCAAACTCGTGGAGGCACAGTGGAGGCGGTCTCCCAATGCCCAATTACAATAAGGAATGTCAGGCCACGATTGCCTCACTGCAGCCACCAGAGAACCACTGTTCCCTGGCTGTATTACAGTGGTCAGGAGGCAGTAATATGCTCAGCGGGATATTAGAGGTTTCCTCTCCACTACAGTTTTCATGGTGGTTCCACTGCTATGAAAACCGTGGCAGAGAGGAGCTAAAGAGGGCCCTGCAGGGCCCCTTGTGCCTCTGCACCATGTGGATCTACACAGGGGGGCAGAACATGCACACCAGTTCCTGCACGACATAGACTTTGTAGTCCATGCCGTGCAGGAACTGTTTTTGGCATTCCCATTGAATTGTTCTCTGCTATGGGAGCGTCAAAAACAAAGTCCGCCAGACAGGAGCAAACTCCTGATCTGGGAGATGGCCTGACCATCATTTTAGCAGTGAGGTGGTGGGGCGGACTGTGCGCTCCACCACCAAATTCGTAATCAGGCCCTTAGTGTCCAACACCTTTCCCCCATTGGTATACATTGGAGTGGGAATAGTAAACGTCACCCCTCCAGTTCCAAACAACTTTCACAAATTGGTTAATATTGTAGTGGGAATAGTAAATGTTACTCCTTTAGTGTCCAACACTTTCTCAATATTGGTTTATGTGGGGCGTGACCAAGATGGCGGCTGATTAGGACCTGCCTGCTTGCTTCTGCGCTAAACTGCCTAGGCCTCACCGTACTATCAGGGTAAAGCCCACCGTCAGCAATGCGGATGTTACTCCCCCCATGCCACGGGACACCGGAGAGCAGACCCGATCAGAAAGGGTTTTAGAAGCGCTGTTTGGCCCGTACCCGAGAGCTTATGTCTCACCAAGTGCATCGTTTCCTGAACTGCGGTGGCAAGCAGTGGGCGGCCGAGCTGCTTAGAGCCTGCCTGAGGCGATCGTGCCTGACTGGGTCGAAGCTGCACCCAGAAGATCTCCGACCGACGGCGGCTGAAAGCCCCTGAGAGGGAGGCATGATCACAAGGCCTGCTATCGAGAGGCCTGCGAGAACCGGTATGGGAGGCGAGCTGAGAGGTCTCCGGAGGCAATGCATGACAGTGCTAGAAGACCCCAGTGGAGAGGTGCTGGGTCGGCTGAAGAAAAACGCAGCAAAAGAAAAATGCGGTTAGCATTCGGGTTGCCTCCCCCTCTCTTTCCCCCTATAAAGACCAGAAAGCCTGGGCCATGACAGGGAGCACAGCGGGGAGCAACACCCCCAGGCCGACCGATCAGTGAGGAAGCCCTGCTCACAGTCACAAGGTCAGGGACTGAGCAACCCAGTTTGGAGATAATGAGAATCGCAAGGTGGGGGATCCTCAGGTGAGGTCTGGATTCAGGCTGACAAGACTGCGGTGCACCTCCCCACTCCCCTGAGATGAAGAGAAAAGGACCCGAGGCCTGGTCGAATGGGGCTGCTGGGATGAAGGGGTCCTGGAGCTGGTGCTAGAGAGGTGAGTGACACCCGCCCCCCCTCTTCTCTCTTTAATTTACTACCTTCAATGGCACCCTGAAGAGAACTATAGATCTGATGGTCTTGCTCACTGGTGGAGCCTGTGACTGCCAGAGCTGGTCCCGGATTAAAACTGATCCCTGGGGGCAAAGTCAAAGCCTGGATCTGGGTGGTAGGAATCGGACGACTTTAGGGTGACACCCCCTCCCTCCTTGGTGTTGAGTGAGGTCACATGTGAGCTGCAACAGACTACGCATAACGCCACCGTGTATGGGGCATGAGATTCTGACACGCTTTCGTAACCCTGCAGCGGTGGGAAACGGGTTCAGGCAGGGGAGCGACGAAAGTCTCACACTTTAAGAGTTTGGTCGTAGAGCTGCAATACATCCTACAGAAATTAGAAGTGGCAGGTCGCCAGTAGCAACAGGGCAGGAGCTATAGGGCAGTGCTAACTTACTGGACTCGGCTGAGCCTTTGGACATGCCCTCCGAGCCTAAACGCAGCAGAGCAATAACTGAGATGGCACCTACCAAAACAAAGAAAGACTGGTCAGTCAAAGACCTTCTCCGTAGGTCTGATGCTGGGGGCTCTGAGACTCTCACCTCTTCGGCTGGTAGACCAGTGGACACTGAAGCAGCAGATACTGAAAGCCCAGTCACACGCACCTTCCTAGAGTACCTATTCACCTCCTTGAAAGATGACATCCATACCATGAAAAAGGAGATAACCCAGGAGCTGAGGAAAACACGGAAGGACTTGGACTCTCTGGGCGACAGAGTAGACATGCTGGAGACACAGGCTACAACAAAGGATGAAGAGATAGAACAGATCCAACAAGAGGTCATCCGCCTGCAAGATCAACAAGTGGACCTCCAAGCACACAACCAAGACCTCGAAAACTGTTCCTGGCGGGACAACATATGGATTTAAACTGTTCTGCAGGGGTCTGAACGGCAGCACATCAAAGCTTTTATGGAACAACCCTTCCGCTTCATCCTGGGGGCCCTGCCGGAACAACAGATGATTAAGCTGGACAGAACACACCGGGTAGGCCAGAAAAGAGCGGCAACAGCTCACCTCCAGATATACTTACGTGTGTCCACAATTTTCAGCTTAAAGAAAGGATCCTCCAAAAAGCCTGAGACAAACACCCACTCAAATATCGATCAATCAAGCCTCTGCTTTTCAAGATTTGGCTGTGTTTACCCTAGAAAAATGGTTGGAAAAGAATTGCCCGTTACCCGCTCCGTCTCCGATCAGACTCTGAAACTATTGCAAAAGAGAGGTAGGTGGTTATTGCCTCCCTGGGAGAGGAGACACCTACAGCGGACGAGTTGGAGTATGGACATGCAGATTTGGATGGGGGAGGTTGATGCAGAAGCTTGTAAATGAATGCTCCCTGGTTATCACTGCACGAGGCCTCGGCGGTGCGGGGATGCGGGATTGTTCATGCTGACATCTTTCCATGGGGTTGACCACCCATTACTATAAAAATGTTTGAAGTTTCATGTTTATCTGTATGTGTTTTGGTTTGGTGTTCCATGGGTTCTCTCCTTCCTACAGCGCAAGCCCTTCGCATCGGGATCACCCTAGCCAAGATGGCTCCCATCTACCTGATGGCTTTCATTCAGTAGTGACAATGGTCCGTGTTCTGATTGCAGCATCATAGCTACACTTGGCACATCTGCAAACTTTCCCTATGACTGTGACCCTTAAAATAATCTCACCGCAGAGCATTCCTTTAGATGATGGGTCACCTCAGGGCATACAGAGATACAAGCCTTAAGCCTTTAAATGGGAAAAAAGGGTAGGTGTTGAGCGGGTAGGGTTTGTTGCTTTCATTTTTTTGCTTTATGATCTATATTTTAGCTTTCCACATGACGGAACATATAGCAAGGGAAATGGAGCATGTGTCAATTTTGTATGTTCTTGAAACCAATAAAGAAATATAAAACAAAAATGGTTTATGTTGGAGTGTGATAATTTATTTTGATAAATTTAGGGTCTCAGCTGTTGTGGTGGTCAAGAGACCAACCAACAAGCCAGTGGCTGTTCGTCCGCCCAATTACGATATGACCACCATGGTGGAACCACCATGAAAAGGCTGTCAGAAAGGGACATACTAATCCTGAAGTCGGTGCCTACTTTCGCACCACCATCATTAGGGATTGGGCTTCCGACCTCTGCCCCATCAGGATCATAGGCGGAGGTCTGTCCGCTGTCCAAGAAGGGTCTGACTGCCTGTATCATAATGAATTTACAAAAAATGCATCGCCTAGTCAAATAAATAATACAATTGTAATCACGCAGTCTATCATGTGTTATTCCTATAATTAGCACCCCATTATGAATTACAATATGTATCTTGTGTTGGTGTTGACAAGTAGGCGAATGTAACTTTTAGTTTGTCCACTTGTTTATTGTTATTCAGGACTCGTGCCTCAAAACCAAGTCTTCTGAGGTATTTCACTGTTGTCTTTGTGATTTTATGTGACAATTCTTTTGTTTTTTTTGTGACGTGTGTATTCCACTGTATAGAATGTATGTATCTATTTGCTAAATATATTGGTGTTCTTTTGATGACATAAGGAAAATATTTTTTTTAAAACTGCTTCATAAAATATGAATCAATTCAACGTAATGGTTGTCCAACCGAGTAATTTATTTGACTAGGCGATGCATTTTTTGTAAATTCAACCTGCTCGGCCACTTGTTGTTGTTTATTCAATAGTAGCGGTCCAGGCCGGTCAGTGACAGGACCCAAGCCTTTTTTGTTTCCCCTGTATCATAATGAGGCGGTCAGATCCAAGGGGTGACAGTCAGATAAACCGCCACTGATTGCCTGTAGTGGTGGTCAGCCTTACATCGTAATTAGGCCCTCTGTGTTAAATACTTTGTTTAAATAGCATTTTTATACACTAGAAATAGTTTATCTTATTCCATTAGTTTTGTTGGTGTTTAGAAATATAATGAAAAAGTAAGTAAATGAACGTTTGTAATAAATAATTTTATTATTGCACATATTTATAGAAGAAAAACGTCAAATGTTTCTAAAATGTGATTTATGCTTTAAAAGTTTATTTAACCCCTTAGCTGCGGCGGCTATTCCGCCGCAGTGCTAAGGGGCAGGGGGGGCCGTGCAGCGCTCCTGTGCTCGTGATGGAACTGCTCCATCATGAGCCTCGGGTGGGCTGTGCTTGTGACGGAACGGTTCCGTTAGGGCCCCGCCCGCCTAATAGAACCTTCAGCGCAAGCGTGGAATTCGCGCCACGCAGGCGCGGCGAGCTGGCCAAGACAGAACTCTTCCGTCACCAGCACAGCCCACCCGAGGCTCGTGACGGAACGGTTCCGTGACGAGCACGCAAGGGGTTAATGCATACTTTTTGATGCTTATAAAAATATATATTTCAATTTCGAAGGAAATATTCACATACAGATAAAAGAAACATTTTTTAATACATTTTTGTTATTAAATCCAAAATGTAAATCATATTTAGATAGTATTGTATGCTGTACTTTTTATGTTTTTTCTATTGTTTAACACTTTTTTACAGTGGTTAAATTGTATCATATAATTATTCTTAAAATAATTTTACCAAAAGTTTTTTCAGTATGTATATAAAATAATTGTACATTTTTATCCTGTTATCGTATATATACTTTACAATATTTGTACATGTTTGCGGAATATTTTAATAATGTTTAATAATTTTTTACATTTTTGAAAACATTTATTGTAAAAATCTCTGGGGTGAAATAGCCTTTTCTTTGCTTTGTTTAGCTTTTTTATACCCTATTTAAAATTATTGTGTATACATATTTTTAACAGCATTTGAACATATGTTTTCCAGCATATTATAAATATTAAAATGTTTCAACATGCTTTACATATTTAAGAATTGTTTATGTTTTTAAATATATGTTTACATTTTTTTTACATTATTTCCTATTTATTTCTATTGGGAAACAGTGTTTTTTTCTTTTTTTCTTTCACTTAGCATCTATTTTTTTTTACCACTACCTTCTATTTTATAGTTTATTTGTGTCATTTTTGGTTTATTTTCTGGAATGCAGGTCGGAGAAAGGTGCTGCTCTTTGTCGGAACAGGTAAGTCCTTTTTACATATTTTTTTAAGGGTTTTAAGGTGTGTTTTTCACTAGGGTATTGCTTTGGGTTTTCCTATACTGTTTAAGTTATGTATTATTAGGGGTGTGTCAAATTTGCGTAGTAGCGCTACACAAAGCTCAGCGAAATGGTCAAAAATCTCCCCGAGCACACAGAGTTCCGCAAACACGCGGACTTGCTTGTTTCGCCCATTCGCAATGCTTTTTTCCTGTTAGCGAACGCTGTTTGCATGCTCGGGGCGAAATATTTTGCGAACACACATTTTAAAAGTGCAAACAAGCAACAATATTCTGCAAAACCGCGGATTGCCAAATTTTCGGCAATTCCGCTTTCTCAGCGGAACGTGGAATTACCCAAATTCCACAAGCGGAACGGAATTTACCACCCAGGCCTAATTAATATGTTGTGTTATATTGTGTTATTGTTGGACCTTTTCCTCTCTTCAGGTTCACCCCCAAACTTTTTGTATTTACCCTCCACTTTTTTGCTGAATTCGTTTTTTATGGCCATAGGGCTCTGTGTACTTTACCAATGCTAACCAGTGCTAATGTGCTTGTGCTCACTCTCCTAAACAATGCTAAGTTGGTTCACACCTGATGACATATTTAATTTACTTCTAAATTCCTTGTAGAGCGGTATCCTATATACCGTGAGCCTGTAAATTAACAGTTACTAGTGGGTCTGCAGCATTTAATGTGCCAACCATTTAGGAGGACCTTTAAAACCTGTCCCAGGTCTGCCCACTCATCCTAAATGCAATTTGAAACTGCCGATTTGACTTGGCAATATAACTCCCTTGCCAATCCTTAAATCCCCCCCCCCCTTAATTGCTTTTAATTCACTCCTAAAATAGGCCTCATGCAAGCATAGGGCAGGGTGCGTTGTAATCAAAAGTCTGGATATGTAATGTTTTATTAAAATTTTTATTGTGTTGTACAAAATATATACAAAAAGAGAGAACAACACGGCGGACATGCCAAGAAACAACCCCACACTGAGCAATAAAAACAACCCACATAAAGAAACAAACATGAACCCGGCAGGGCCCATGAAAAGCCATGTCGAATCCCACAGAGTGCCAATGAGAAAACTAAAGTAAGAGAAGAGGGCAGTGTAAGGAGTAG
This sequence comes from Lissotriton vulgaris, assembly GCF_964263255.1. NCBI lineage: Eukaryota > Metazoa > Chordata > Amphibia > Caudata > Salamandridae > Lissotriton > Lissotriton vulgaris. The sequence goes on along the minus strand of NC_141691.1, from coordinate 232,493,992 downwards.
AGCTACGGTGATGCAGGAGCAAAAAGAAAACAGAGGAGATGGGAGGAAGCGGAAGCAAAAGAGGGGAAAAGATAAAGGGAGAAGAAGGGAGAAAGGGAAGTGATGGTGGGGTCAAGAGGAAGGAGAAAAGGGAGTGGGGCAACAGAAAAAAAGAAACCTGAAAAACTAGTGTCCCAGAGATCTTGTCTGACTCCATAGCCAGCTCCCAACATGGGCCCTTCAGTCCAGGCTTTGGAATCCAAAAGTCCATCAACGGAGCAGCGTGCATGCTGGAGGGTGGAGCCCCTGGAAGACCCCCACTAAAGGAAGGCATGGTAGTGTCAAGGAGCCTGGGAAAATTCCCCCCTAGTGTCCAGAAACTTCTACAGGTGTTCATTCTGCCAAGCGATTATGTGCTTGAAGGATGGCATCTTGTACATGTCCTGGAGCAAGTAGTCATAGGATGGGCAAGCACCAGAATTCCACAGCCAGAGGATACATAACTGAGCAGTGGCCAACGCAACAGGGAACCACTACATCTCCTGGTTGTTGATGCCAGGGCACTGTACCGTACCATAGAGGTGAATCAGCTGAGGTGAGGCTCCTGGTGTATTTCCTTAATCTTTGCTATCACAGAAGCCCAGAACAGAGCCAGCCGGGGACTGTCCAGGAGCAAGTGTGCAATGTTGTCTTCCTCAGAGCCACTGCACCAGAATGTGGGAGAGGGAAGCAGGAAAGACTGGAGGGACTGGTGCAAGCGAAGAGTCATCCAATTCCAATGATGGAGGATTTTGAAGTAACTGAACTTCATTCTGACTTCCCTGAGAGAGCCATCATGAATGGCCAACAGTTCTGCCCAGCCCTTATCTCTGTATTGTGAATCCAGCCTGTTGGACCACAATGCCTGCAGTGAAAGAGAAACATGCATTTAAAATTTATGGCCCATCAATATGCTGATAAGGTTTTACACCTGATCCTTGTATGTGCCTCCTTTCTGACAATAGTTTGCAATGGGGAAGGGCTCCATTTGCACCAGAGGGCCCACATTTTTCCAGGCACAATGTTGGTGGTGCTGGTAATCCCAAAAGAAGTGGAAGGGCAAGTTGTATCGGCCTGTGCCTCTGCAAAAGACTTGCACAATTGGTCCAGAAGGAGATTCGATACAGAATTGAGGCCCTTAGAAATGAGACGGTGCACCACAGAGACACTTGGTAATGAAAGGTGGGATGGACATTCAGTACAGCATGGGTCCTCCACCAGGTATAGATCATGGTGGCCAGGACTGGGTGTGAAAAAATGAGGCGACCGGAGTAACCAGTGTACAGCATCCCAAAGCCATCAAGGAGACCAACCAAAGCATCCTCCATGAGGACCCACTTTGGAGTGTCCCAGGAGGAATGAAGGACATACCACAGAGACATAAGCTGGGAAGTTAGCCAGTAGTCCATGAGGCTGGGGAGATCCTGTCCACCAGCTGCTCAGAAACTTGTAACTTGGCAAGTTTCAACCAGGGCTTATGGCCCCCCCCAGAGAAAGATCTTAATAGTAATGACTTTGGTATGGATCAGGGTAGCATGAATCCAAATGTGATCATTAGAAAGTGGTAATTAAGCATGGGAAAGATCTTCATTTTGATGAGCTGGGCCTTTTCCCAGAGGAAGATATTGATTTGGGACCACTGCTGAAGATCCACCTTGATACAGATATGCAATGAGCCAAGGTTGTTTATGACCATATCAGTGAGCCCGAGAGAGAACATAATGCCTAGGTATTTCAAAGAATCAGGCACCCTTGAGAAGGGATGGGAGCAAAGGACCGATGTGTGCAGTCAGGGCATGATCTCACAATTATCCTAGTTCACCTTGTGGCCAGAGAGGCCAGAGAAACAGGAGATCAAAGAAGTCAGGGCATCAAGGGTTGATGTTGGGCAGGAAGGGGGGACAGGATGTCATCCACATACAGAGACGCCATATGGGTCCCCCTGGGAGCTGGCCCCAATTGTTGTTTTGTAAGTTACAGATAGCCACCGCTTGGGGCTCTAGGGCTATTTATTTATTTATGTGTTTTGTAGAGCGCCTGAATCTCTGCCATAGGGGTATCACTGCGCTGCGGACATGCAAGAGAAGGCTGATGGGGGGCAAAGAATTAAAATAGCACAGTTTTGAGAAACCTTATAAATTGAACATGGTCAGGGCATTGTCTCAGATGGGTGGGGAGCTGGTTCCAATTGAGAGGGGCAAGGTGAGACAAGGCCTTCCCACCCATCCTTGCTTTCTTAAACCAGGGGACCAGGAGAAGGGATTTGGTTCCTGAGTGAAGAGCCCTTGTAGGGATATAGTGATTAAGTTTCTTAGCAAGGTAATTTGGGTCGTTGACATACACAGCCTTATGAACGGTGTAAAGGATTTTAAATTAAATTCACTTGCACACCGGGAGCCAGTTAAGCTGTTGAAGAAGTGGAAGGGAGGCCTTTTTGGGTGGAGCATTCGAGACAAGGCGCGCCACAGTGTTTGTACACTTTACAAAATGTAGATTATTTATTTATCATGAAAATATATTTAAAAAATGTGTATAATATACACTTCTTCTTAATGGATATAGCTAGAAGTGTGCTATCGTGTTTCATGACAGCTTTTTTTGTGTTAGGTGGGTGTGTCACAGTGAAGTCACACGCCAAAATTCTGGGGTTGTTTGCATATCACAGTGTTTGATTATCATGTGGGCAGCTAAAACCCACACTTCCATCTAAATGTCAATTGATTTTTATACATCATTGATCATTGTGCAAAATGCTGTGCCTATATTGTTGATATGATAGCAATTAGGTGGCCGCATCACCTTATTTCACTGGACATGAGTTCGTAAATCACTATTGAACATTTGTGGTTGCTGTTGGTGGTCCGAGCCAAGATGGCCACCAATCACAATGTGCTAGGACATCCACCCGATGACGTCAGCCTGTGTCAAATGCTCCTGAAGTTAGACAACAAGCAGCACATGCTTTCTGAAGCCCGCAGGTCTGAGTATCGTAGATATCTAAAAATCTCCACCTTTCTGCTATTTTGCCCATGCATAATTGGCATGAATTACACCGATCCATTTCTAGTTCCACATTGGCACCAACGCTCTCTCTCAGAACTGATGGCCAGTCAACTTTTCCTTCCAGGAATCACAAATGCAATCAGATAAAGCCTTTGATGGTAGGTCCGTACTCCCCTTTTGACCCACTTGTTGCCGTGTAAAGAAAGGGTTCTTTATTCTGATATGAACAGAAACTGTACAGGCCCGTACTCACCCGTTTCAACCGGCATTCAATTGAATGCTGAACTTGAACAGCAATATTCCAAGTCAGCATTCCACCAGAATGCCTCAATTTTCATGGAGGTTGTGCGGACATTATCTTAGAGATGAGTTGTAACATAACCAGATTGTGTTTATTAAGTTGGAAGTATTACCCTCTCCCAAGCTGATCACCTAACGGACTGTCAATTACATCTTGCATATTCTCAGAGGAGTATCTTTGTCTCATCACTATGCTATTAGATTTTTGATGTATCATTTTTCCTCAAATCTATGCTTTCTTTGGAATGTTTGAGAGACTGTTTTACATCTGAAGTGTAACTCAATCGTGATTTTTGTTTGAATCTGTTTTATTGGTTTTCTTCGCAAGAAAAGAACAAAGCAAATATCTGCATTAGGGTATAGCTTGCCTGCATATTGTGATCAATACATTCCTGTCGCTTCCATATACAGTTTTCACAGTATTAATAAACACCTCTGTACACATTCATGTGCTTCTTAATTTGTGATTCATATAATTCTCTGACATGCTATAAGTGAGTGGCTATTGAACCGCATGGTCTGTCATATGAATGGCAGTAAACGTACCACAGTGAGAATTGCTAACTCGGGAGACGAGAATAATGTTAGGAACAACTACAACATAACTGGGATTGTAAATTCTTTCTAACATGCTGCCGCCCACAGATAGGATCTACCCTCTCCCCGTATCCCACAGAAAGGAAAAAGTGTACATCAGTGTATTTCCATATCTCGGCATGCAAGATCTATCGAAGTTTATGTCAGGCCAGCCACAACCAGGCCTATTGTGTCTGCTCTGGCACTGAAGTACACTCAATTATGACACTTTGTCACTTTCAATTTATTTTATTTCATATGCATTTTACATATTTTTTATTTTCAACATTGCAGCAGGCATACATAAATACTTTTGTCAAAACTTGAACACAAGCTTGAATGTAAGAAGGTTGTCTGTGATCTTACTGGGGCAGACTGACTCTCAGATGTCTACACTGAAGTTGTGTGAAATCAACGATAATAGCTGCAGGCTCTCAAAACTTCATGTGGCCTTCTTAGGGTCAACAGGTCGAATCTCCAACTGGTACTATTTTCTGTGACTTGTGTAGTGAATTAGAGTCAGCATTCTAGTGTTGCAGTATGGTGTAACCCACACTGAACACCCACCCACCACAGGCGTCTTCAGTCAGATGACCCTGCTAATAAAAGGGGCTGAGTGCACGTGCTCATGGCCCGTTAACCCAGTATCACACTGTGTCTGTGTCACTTTATTTAGCAGTATGAGGGCCTAGGGTGCCCATCCCACTGCTTCAGCCCCGCGACTAAGCGCGACTGCCCCCGAGAGTGGTAGCGAACACTGACCGGTGAGAAGCCCTGCAGGGGACAGAGGCGGCCCTCAGCAACCAGAGCAGCTGAGCGTGGCGGGGGCGGCCATAAGAACAAGCGGCATCAATGAAAGGCCCGCAGCCCGTGGAGAGCTGCCGGGCGTAAATGCACAAAGCGGAGGCCACCCACAGCAACAGTGAACAGTGCCCCGCAGCTACAGCACACACACTGTCCCTGGCAGCAGCTACTGCCCCTCCCCGCGCAGCCTATAAACTGTGAGGCTGCGGCAGCGGGGGGAGAAGAGACAGCGGGCAGCCTGTAGCCGTTCAAAGCAGTCAGCACAAACTGAAGCCAGCCCTCCCCCGCCCAGTGCAGCGGGTAAACAGAGAGGCTTCTGCGGGCGAGGAGAGCGAGGAGGAGATAGCGTGCGGCCCACGGCCGTTTTAAATGCACATTAGGAAAGGACATGATGTGGCAATAGTACCCCGGGGAGTGGCCTTGACTGGAAGAGATTCCTGAAGTGCAGGTGAGAACTGTGTGCGGCCGAGACATGTGCCGCCTACGTAGCATTAAAAAAGGTCCCCCCTCCCCCAGCACTGAACGTGCCCTGCAGCATGGCCCGAATAACAAAAAGAATAGGAGACTCCCCGCAAAGGAGAGGGATTGCTGCAGGGCGCCATCTGAGGAGGTGCTTGCTCATGTGGTGATGAATAGGAGGCCTGCTCCCAGGACACCCCCGCACCGCACGGCCACCAGCTGCTGCGTGTGCCCCCCTGCCTGACTGCCGCTCTCAGCCTCGCTGAGCCTGCCGCCTCTTCCCCGCCCCCGCTGCCCCAGCGGGATCGCTCTCCCTGCCGTTGGGCTACCGCGCTTTTCTGTTATTTTTCGAGCTGTTTATGCATTTCTCCGTATTTTTCTCCCCCTGAGCCTGTGTTTATATTTGGTTGTATTCTTGTTTCCCCGTGTTCCCCTGGGCCCCCGCCCCGCTTCCCGCCGCCGTGCCAGCGGCCACGCCCCCTTCCTTTGTGCACCCTCCCCGCTCCCCGCCTCCCAGCTCCTCCCTCCCTGACACTTCGCCATATATGGCGACCGTGCAGACCCGCAGCGTTCACGCGCAGCGGACGCGCTGATTGTGCGCCGAAGGCGCGCCAAAGGCAAGCCCGTCTACGCCCGTCCGTGCCTGGACCATGCCCAGTGCCAGGACCCCTGGCCCTCGCAGACCCCAGCCCACCCGCCGGACGTACGACGCCGCCACCCTCAACGCTATCAACACCGGCCGATTCCCGGGATGCTACCGAGCCACCCCGAGACGCACCCACGGACCCTTCGGCTGCCGCTCCTGCGAGTTCACCTGCATCCGGACCTGCACTACACCCGCACCCACCAAGACCAAGACGAGCAACAACAGCAGCCACCTGAAGTGCATCCTACTCAACACCCGCTCCGTCCACAGACATGCCATCGAGCTCTGGAACCTGCTCGACACCACTTCACCAGACGTCGCCTTCCTCACGGAAACCTGGATGAACGCCTCTTCAGCGCCCGACATCGCCATCGCCATCCCAGATGGCTACAAGATCATCCGAAGGGACCGCATCAACCAGACCGGAAGAGGCATCGCCATCATCCACAGGAACACCATCCGCATCACGACCAACACCAACGACATCCTGACAACCGCCGAACACCTTCACTTCCAGGTCCACATCAACCCCAAGACCACCCTCTGAGGCACCCTCATCTACAGACCCCCGGGACAACGCACACAATTCAGCGAAGACATCGCCGACTTCATCAGCCCGCACGCCCTCCTCTCCGCTGACTACATCCTCCTCGGGGACCTCAACTTCCACCTGGAGAAAAACAACGACCGCAACACCACCACCCTGCTGGACAACCTCGCTAACCTCGGACTCAAGCAACTGGTGAACACCCCCACCCACTACGCCGGACACACACTCGACCCCGTCTTCTCATCCAGCAAGGACATCGCCTTCAGCCACACAACCGGACTGCACTGGACGGACCACAGCTGCGTCCACTTCAGCGTCAGAAGGACCACGCTCCACCACCACCAACAACAGGTTGCACGCAGAACCTGGAACAAGATCACAGCGGACCAGCTCGCGACTTCCCTGAGCAAGAACCCACCCACCAGCGCAACGAACCCCAGCCAAGCGGCGACCAACCTCACGAAGTGGATCAGCGACTGCGCTGACGACCTCGCCCCCCTGAGGACCCCGCCCAGCAGACCCGGCAGCAAGAAAGCCCCATGGTTCAACGAAGAACTCAAGAGCTCCAAGAAGAACTGCCGAGCCCTCGAGAGAACCTGGCGCAGAGACCCAACACCGGACAACATGACTGCCCTCAAGCTCGCCACCCGAAAACACCACCAACTCATTCACACAACCAAGAAAACTGCATTCAAGGAACGACTCGACAACAACGCACACAACAGCAAGGAACTCTTCAACATCGTTAAAGAGCTCTCCAACCCCAACGCCGGAAACAACGACATCATCCCTTCGCAAGACCTCTGCAACTCCCTCGCCTCCTACTTCCACAACAAGATCGCGGACATACACAACAGCTTCAGCACTCTACCGACGCACGCCACGACCGAACCATCGCCCCCCACCACCACCCTTCGCGCCTGGACCCAGATCAGCACCGAAGACACCGTCCGCACGATGAACTCCATCCACTCCGGATCTCCGACCGACCCCTGCCCTCACCACGTCTTCAACAAAGCCGATGCTGTCATCGCACCCCACCTGCGGGACATCATCAACACCTCCTTCGACACTGCTACCTTCCCGGAGAGCTGGAAGCAAGCCGAACTCAGCGCTCTACTGAAGAAGCCATCAGCCGACCCCACCAACCTTAAGAACTACCGCCCCATCTCGCTGCTCCCGTTCCCTGCAAAAGTCATCGAGAAGACCGTCAACAAGCAGCTGGACGCCTTCCTCGAGACAAACGGATCCCTCGACCTCTCGCAGTCTGGCTTCTGGGCCAACCACAGCACCGAGACCGCCCTGATCGCAGCCACCGATGACATCCGAGCCCTGCTTGACAACGGAGAAACAGCAGCCCTCATCCTCCTAGACCTCTCCGCGGCCTTCGACACTGTCTGCCACTGCACACTAGTGAAGCGACTCAGCAACGTCAGAATCCAGGAGAAGGCACTGGAGTGGATCATCTCCTTCCTCGCCGGAAGGACACAGAGAGTTCGCCTCCCCCCGTTCAGATCTGAAGCCACCGAAGTCATCTGCGGCGTTCCTCAAGGCTCCTCGCTCAGTCCAACCCTCTTCAACGTCTACATGAGCCCCCTCGCAGACATCGCACGCCAGCACAACCTCAACATCATCTCCTACGCCGACGACACCCAGCTGATCCTCTCCCTCACCAACGACCCCGCCACCGCCAGAGCCAACCTCCACGAAGGGATGAAAGAGGTAGACGAATGGATGCAGAACAGTCGCCTGAAACTGAACTCGGACAAGACGGAAGTCCTCATCCTGGGATCCTCACCCTCCACCTGGGACGACTCCTGGTGGCCCCCCGCCCTAGGCAGCGCACCCAAACCAACAGACCACGCACGCAACCTAGGCTTCATCCTGGACTCCTCCCTCTCCATGACCAGACAAGTCAACGCCGTCTCCTCGTCATGCTTCAACATCCTGCGCATGCTACGTAAGATCTTCCGGTGGATCCCCACCGAGACCAGGAAGACGGTCACCCAGGCCCTCGTCACCAGCCGTCTGGACTACGGCAACTCCCTCTACGCAGGAACCACAGCCAAACTCCAGAAGAGACTTCAGCGGATCCAGAACGCCTCTGCACGACACATCCTGGACATCCCCAGTCGCAGCCACATCTCCGAACACCTGAGAGACCTGCACTGGCTCCCGGTCAACAAGAGAATCACCTTCCGTCTCCTCACCCACGCTCACAAAGCCCTACACAACCAAGGACCAGGATACCTCAACAGCCGCCTCAACTTCTACACTCCCAAACGCCAGCTTCGATCGACCGGCCATGCCCTCGCCGCCGTCCCCCGAATCCGAAGAGCCACCACAGGGGGACGGTCCTCCTCCTACCTCGCCGCCAAGACATGGAACTCCCTCCCGACCCACCTACGCCTGACCCAGGACCACCTCGCCTTCAGAAAGCAGCTCAAAACCTGGCTGTTCGAGCAGTAGCGGATCCCCCTCCCCTAGCGCCTTGAGACCCTCCGGGTGAGTAGTGCGCTATATAAATGCTTTGATTGATTGATTGAGGAGCCATTGGGCAGGCCTAAGTGAGCCTAGGGCCGGCCCAGCCGGAAAGGGAAAGTGCACGAGGCCCGTAGCATGGGTGAAACTGCCAAAGACCGTGAACAGAAGCCAGAGTAAGGCAGCACTGCCATCTAGTGGCCTTTGTGCAATTGCGCACTCCAGCCAAGGTGCACACAATGGTGAAAGAGACTGGTGCACAGCCCAGGAAGGATTGACTGTTGTGACCTGCAGCATAGAGTTAGGCTGCTGTGGCCCACACAAACAGGGTAACCAGTGGAGAGCCAACCTGCTGGCAAGTAGATGCCCCAAAAGAAAAAAATAAAGCTAACAGGCAACACTGGACAGTGTGAACTGCCACATACAAAACAGAGTGCGCAAGAGACTTTCCATGTTAGTGTGGCACCATGCCAACGCAAAAGGACGGTGCAGGAACGCGCCAGGAGTGCAGGAACTGCACACTGAGGCAGTTGTGGGTACGCTAGCCAGCGAATTGGAACTGCCCCCCACAGAAGAAGGAAGAGCGCAGTCATCAGCGCACAAAAGGGAGTGACCAGGAGAAGGTCGATAGACCGGTGGCGCAACCCTCCAGAAGCACTTAAACCAAGCCAGGAGAGAGTACAGCAATGTCTGGTGGCCACAGGCTATCGCTGCAGCAGTAAGGCGAAGACTGGAGCACCACCACACGAACCAACGGTGGTTCAGGAACTCAGCAACAGGCAAGTGCGAAGGGGCATGAAGCAAATGTGCAGCACTACAGACGACAGTGAAGCACTACCCAGACACTGGGCAGAAGCCAAGATAGTAGCCCAAAGCAGCAAGTCACTGAAGTAACCAAAGAGCGCCTCCAGAAGCACGCCAAAGCAAGAGAACTACGACGGAAAGGAAGAAGTGGTTGAACAGACCACCAGAAGCATGAAGACTCACAGGAAGAAGCCGACCTCCCAGTTGGTCGCAGGGAGGAGGAAGCGGACCACCCCGCTGGTCGCATGGAGGAAGAAGCCGACCACCCTGTTGGTCACAAGAAAGAAGAAGCCGATCACCCAGTTGGTCGCAACAAGGAAGGCGACCTGTCAGATGGTCGCAATGGTGGATGCTGACCGACCAAGAGGTCAGAGCAAGTGTAAAGAGGAAGACCTTGGGAACGTCCACAAAGAGGACCCCAGGAGAGGTCCGCGAAGAGGACCAGAAGGAGACGGATGCGAAGTCCCACAACATCACTTTGACATCAGAAGTATCATGTGACAGAAGGTCGCGACAACAGGTCCAGTCACAGAGCGAAGTCACAACAGTGTCCTAGTGCCGGGACAAGACCAGAGGGAAACGAGCAGAGTGCACGCTGCTCGGAGAAGCCTGGCCAGGATGAGAAGCAAAGAAAGAAGATCGGACCACGTCGCAAAAAGGAAGGAGAGAAACGATGGAGAGTGAGTGGCATGACACTACGAAGAAAAGAGAAGAGTAAGAAAAGATGACACATCCTGAGTGGCACAGAGCCACGACAAAGAAAGAAGAAGGAAAAGGAGCAGAGTAAAGAGGTGTGCGTGACAAGACACCACAACACACACCAGAAGGGGAACACCCGATGGAGAAGGTGAAAAGGTGCATGACCATCTAGGCACAGTTCCAGGAAACACATCAGCACCACTGGAAATACACATTCACAGGCAAACCCGGAGGTCACCCAGGGACGACAGAGGCAAGCAGGCCAGTCCGTTGGTAACAACAACCACCTCTGGGATGGAACGGACCCAGGACCGTGGATATCCAAGGGGCAGAGGCCTCAGGGACAGCAGTGGCAGCGGGTCTCAAGACGAGAGATGGACTGTTGAAGCTTGCTCTGGAGATCCAGGGAGAACAAGGGTAGCATGCGACGGAACAAGTACCAACAACACCCTTTTCAGGTGGAGCTTCGGACACGGAGAGAGGACCTGTAGCAACTCCTCCAACGCGGTTGGAGTGACAAGACAGCAGTCCACCGGTCCAGCGGAAGCCTGGCAGCAAAGGGCCTCCGGGTCGTCCAGTGAGAGGGGAAACCCACGAGAGAGGGGTATCCGTGAGAGGGATATCCTGCAACTGCAGATCCTGTCAGAAACAGACACCAGTTAGACAGAACACCTCAGCCAGGACGATACAGCGGAAGGTAACACACAAATGCCCCTATCATTCCATCTGCACTTTCACAGGATGTGGAACAGGAAAAGAGAGACTGTACAGCCCACCTCTGAGCTGCAAGTCTGCAAAGACAAGAAAAGACACCATTGTCAGTGATTGACCAGCAGCGGAAAAGACTACGTGGGAGTCGCCATTATTGGATTATAATTTTATTTGCGAACTGTATTTCCTCCCACAGGTTTCAGACTTTCTTTGGTTTGACTTTTCACTAAGTTTGTGAGGGTTGTAGTGACGTAGAGTCAGCATTCTAGTGTTGCAGTATGGTGTAACCCACACTGAACACCCAACCACCACAGGCGTCAGCAGTCAGATGACCCTGCTAATAAAAAGGGGTGAGCGCACATGCTCATGGCCAGTTAACCCAGTATCACACTGTGTCTGTGTCACTTTATTTAGCAGTATAAGGGCCTAGGGCCCAAACACTACAACTTGTAAGAGATTACTTTTGTTTTATTTGTGGCTTTTTCAATTACAATCACTTGCATGCAAAGGCGGTTGGCCTTAGCCTTTTTCATTGAAATTCTTCCTTGGAAGAATCCAGATTGCAGTACGTGCTCTGCAAGACAGAAAAGAAGGATATATGATATATGTCAGATGCCCTGCAGATGACGTTTGACTAAATGCAGTTAATGAATATGGTCTTTATAATCCTGCAGATGACTATCACATCACTCAATCACACACTTGTAGGAGGAGGGAATTGTACAGGCAGTAAAGGCTCAGCAAGTGACTCAGTGTGGGGGTATGTTCCTGATGCCACTCACGATCATGTTGAAGATGTTTCATGTTGCAATGAAGATGTTTTTTCGTTTTGGTTTACACTTAAATAAACAAACATAGCTTCTGAAAGGTTCGTGTTCCACTCTAGCTGGAATGGGATGTGGAGGGGCATCTGTTCTCCTCTGCCTTCACCACACAGAGTTCATTCATCCTGCTAGAGCCAATCATTATTTCCATCTAATTTGCATTAAATAGGACCACACCTCACTGTAACTATTGAATACTAGCTTTGTATGCTTGTCAAGTTGGTGTCGAAATTGCATTATTTTTGTGCTTTTTCTGCCTATATCATTAGAGTTAGTTATACACAAAATCATTTCCAAAACAATCATTTAAAACACTTGCCTTTAGAAGATTGGTCAATAAGGAAACATTTTGTATGTCTACTATTTTCTGGCTCTACCACTGCTGGCAAACTGAGCATATCAACTGCACTCCCTCAAGACATCACACACAATTATGTTATGTATGAGACACCAAAAATAAGAATGTCAAAGAAGCTTTTTCTTTTTTAATTGTGAAGCCCGTCAGGCCACTATATTAAAGTTCTCACCCGCAAGATATCAGACAACGTTTCTCACTCAAACATAATAAAGTCACATCATAACTAGTCTTGGTAAAGTTGAAATGAAAAAAGTTCTTTTTTTTAACCAATGATTTGGTGGCCAGCATCATACAACTGCTGGCCAGCAGTCTTTGAAGTCAGCAGTCCATATATTCCATGGCTTATAGATGAAAGAGTGGAAGAGTAGTAAGTCTATATGTTCCGTGGTTTATAGATGAAAGATTGAGAAGAGGAGCAAGGTAGCAGTCCGTATATTCCATTGCTCATATCAACAAACAAATAGCCAAAAAGCCTATCACACGCATACAAAAAGTTGACCGGAGAAATAAATATTAATAAAAGATGGTGCAAATTTGCATCGTTCAGGTTCCAGTGATTATCCATGCTTTAAAATGTAAAAGGTCTATGTACCGAGATCAATTACATGCGAATGCTCAAATGTCCTGCACCAAGACTACTTATGTCCTGTAGTTGAGTATAGATTTGATAAAATTGTAGTTTAAGCATAAGTTTGCGGGAATCAATAAAGAACATCACATGCATAACAGGTGTTGGCAAATTTGCATTAAACAAGATCCTGTGATTGTCCATTCTGAAATTAAAGTGTAAACGGTAAAAACAGTGAAATTGACTATATGTGTATACTCAAATGTCCTGCACTAAGCCTACTTTGTCCTGTAGATGAGTATTGATTTTATGAAATTGTAGTTTAGTCTTATGTTTACCGGATTTTGCACATCCACGACGGCTTGCCTGCAAATCCGGACTGAGAGCTGTGTAAACAATGGACGAAGCATTAAGAACCATTCTTTGAACAGTGTCACACATTCATGAAATATGCAGCAATGTTTATACTGTTGCCCCACAAAGCCTGCAACTCAGGTTTTCTGCCAAGGCTAGATCAAGTGGAGAGTGAATGCCAAACCTATCCAATATGAATTTTCTTTTTAGCTATTTTGGAGCGTTATTATCAAAGTATGTTGGTAGCTTTAAGATTGTATATAGTTTGCTGGGCATGCTTTATTTTTTTTTGCTATTAGATCTTTATCTTCTAAGTAGAACTTTGTGTGCATTAGTTTGTAGGGCCTATTTTTAAAACTTCGATCCTTATTAAGATGGAGGTCGGTCAGACCGTCAACGGCCATGGTATCGGGCAGGATTTATTTAGCGCAAGCAATTACTTAGAGCATGGGTACTCACAAACTTTCTCTCGGGGGCCAAATTTACAGTGTTGTTTGTGTCCGAGGGCCGCACTGGTGGGGGCGGGGTCAGTGGGGGAGGGGGCGGAGCTAGAAGGAAAAAAAACTGACCATGAGGTTGATCCAGGTCCCTGCAGCGGACACCTTCGTCTACTGAGCCACCAGACCCGGCATACACACATTTCTCTCTCTCTCTCTCATTCTTTCTCTGTCACTCTCTCTCTCTCTCTCTCTCTCTCTCTCTCTCTCTCTCTGTCTCCCTCCCTCTCTCTCTCTCCCTCCCTCTCTCCCTCTCACTACCTCTCTCCCTCTCTCCCTCTCTCTCTGTCTCCCTCCCTCTCTCTCTCCCTCCCTCTCTCCCTCTCTCTCCCTCTGTGTCCCTCTGTCTCACTCACTCTGACTGTCTCACTCTCTCCCTGTTTCCCTCTCCCTCTCTCTGTTTCCCTCTTCCTCCTTCCCTCTCTTTCCCTCCCTCTCCTTCTCACTCTGAGGTCTCCCTCACTCCGAGGTCTCCCTCACTCACTCTGAGGTCTCCCTCACTCACTCTGAGGTCTCCCTCACTAACTCTGAGGTCTCCCTCACTCACTCTGAGGTCTCCCTCACTCACTCTGAGGTCTCCCTCACTCACTCTGAGGTCTCCCTCCCTCACTTTCTTTCCCTCGCTCTCCCTCTGTCTGCCTGTCTCCCTCCCTCGCTCTCCCTCCGTCTGCCTCTGTCTCCCTCCCTCGCTCTCCCTCTGTCTGCATGTCTCCCTCCCTCACTCTCCCTCGCTCTCCCTGTCTGCCTCAGTCTCCCTCGCTCTCCCTCGCGCTGCCTCCCTTGCTCTCCCTCTGTCAGCCTCTATCTCCCTCCCTCGCTCCCCCTCTGTCTGTCGCTCTCCCTCTGCCCGTCTGTCTCTGTCTCCTTCCTCCCTCCCTCTTCATCTCATCATGCCTGTGTGTGCCCGGGCTGACACAGCTTCTGGGCACACACACACTTAGCCAGCCAGCTGCACCCGAGCACTTCACACCTCTTTAAGAGACGATTCGCATGCTAATGAGGCTTTGTTCAGCTCTTAGGCCCCTGCAGCCCCACTCTGTCGGAAATCGCCCGGCCCTCACAGAGAGTCTCTGCATTGCGCTGCCGCAGGGGTGTTTGCTGAGATTCTTAAAAAAAAAAAAAAACACTGGTACGATGTCTGCACGGTCCGCGGGCCGCAAGGGAAGGCTTGCCGGGCCGCCCCTGGCCCGCGGGCCGTACTATGAGTACCCGTGACTTTGAGGTATCAAGGCGCTCGTCCAAAGGAGAAATCGAGAACAGAAGGATTACTTAGGGAACAACCATGTTTTTAGGTATTTCCTAAACTGAAGAAGATGACAACAAGTCGGTGGTTGCACTTGCCTTATTAGGATAGGACCACCATGCAGGCAGTCGTAAAATGCTTTTTTTTCTACTGGGACTTGTGCTACATCACTTTTCGTGGGCTCCGGCCCACGAAAAGTGATGCAGCATAAACAGCATTAGAAAAAGGCACTTTGTACACATCCATTCACCGTATGCCAGGCACCATCTGGTGCCTGGCACACGGTGAATGGATGTGTGGGGGCACTACAGTAGCCTTAACAGCAGCCTATGAGGCCCTTTCCATCTGCATGTTCATGGCAATGGGACCACCATGAACAGGCAGTCAGAAAAGGATTTCCTAATGTGTATGGCTGCACAGGTACCACCCCTATTGTAGGATTAGGATTCCGACAGACTTCCCAACAGGATCTTTGATCCTGTCGGAGGTGGCGGTCCTACCTCTAATCCCTGCGGTCAAACTGGTTGCACAGTTGCTCCTACTCTCGTTTCCTCCTCCTCTGCCATCGGCGTAGGCATTGTTAGTGTGTCAATGCATAACTCCTCTGTTGTTAATGCGACTTCAAAACTCTGTTGCTCTCTCCTAAAGGTCTTAAACTCTGATTGTCTCTGTTTTTATTTGAACTTCAACCAATTTGAACAAGTGAAAAAATATATAGATGGTGCCTGAATAGCAATGCCTTACCTAGCAGCACTAAGCTTCTCTGAATTATCAAAGGTCAGAGTGAGCATGAAAGACTGCTGAACGTGATTATTGTTATGCTCTGTCTTTCTTCTTTCCTCCATCTCTTCCAGTCCTCAGCCTTTCCCTCCCTTCTTCTTTCATTCCTTCCTTATTTGCTTCCTTCCTTCTTTCATTTGTTCTTCCACCTTTCATTTAACCATCAAGCACCATGCAATTCCATTTCCCCAGTTTTCCATTGTTACTTTATTCCTTTATTCTTTCCTTTGTCTTCCACCCAACACACATCTCTACCTTCTATCCCTATCTTCCTTCTTCCTTGCTCCTACTCACTGATATTTACTCCTTCTCTTAATTCTACTTATAGCTGCTAATGTTAATGATATTTGTTGAGCTTGCAGATACCCAAAGGTGTCTTGGCGCTATGAATGCAGTATTCACCACCAAGGGATCAGTTCTAGAACTGCCATGTTTTTAACTTTTTTCTAAAAATGGTGAGGGAAGCATCCCTACTCTTACTCACTCTTACTCCTACCCTTACTTCCACACTTATTGTTACTCCTACTTAGGCTACTCATACTCTTGTTTATGATTGTTCTTACTCCTACTTAAGCCTGTTCCTACTCTTTGGTACTCTTTTTTGTAATTGTATCTACTCCTTCTTACTTCTAAATACTCATTTGTACTTATTCTTACCCACGCTTCCTTCCTAGTTATTCCTGCTTTTTTGTTACTTAATCGTATTCTTACTCTGAATAACTCAAACCTGTTCTTACTAATCTACTTAGTCCAATTAATCCAATTTACTCCATAACACTCCTAAATACCCCTACTAACGTCTACTTCTAAGTGTGCCTGCCTGCCTACTCCTACTCCTAGATAATTTTTCATATACCAACTCTTGCCCCCATATGCTCTTACCTAATTCCAGCCAGTTACTTATTGTAATTTCACTTATTTATAGATAATCCTACTACTACGCAAAGGTCTATTCAATCTTACATACTTTCACTTCTATTCCTACCTTCATGTACACACAGTTACTTACTTTGACAAATTTTGACTCCTGCACACTCCTGCCCTTTCTTTCTACTCCTGTAATCATACAATTATTCTTACTGCTTATACTACTTCTACACACTCTACTTCTACTCCTAAATACTCTTACTGACATCTATTTACATCTCTTCTTATACTTACTTGGACCTTTGCTTATCTTTAATTGCTCCTACTTATTTCACCTACTCCTACCTACTCTTACTCCTACTCAACTTACTCTTATATATACCTCCGTTACTCTTAAAAACTCCTTCTCTTTTATTTACCTCAACTTGAGCTTACTCTTACTCCTACTATTCGCCATCTCTGCTTACTCTTTCTCATTCCTACTTCCTTCTACTCTTTCTCATTTCTACATGTATCAATGCACCTATTTCCATGTGTCCATCATCCACACTCAACCAAGCATAAATCCATCCACCATCACCTAAGCATTCATCTGTCAACCGACAACAAAGCATTCATGCACACACATTTCTATCCATGCAGTTATGCAAAAACACTAGTCCATTTAAACATCCACCATCATGTTCACCGAGAGCCTTCCAATAATCCATTCATCCTTCTATTCAACCAGAAAGCCTTGAATGCATTCTCTCAGTAATTTAACATCCACATGTCGACTAATGTGTTATCTGACAGCATGTGTGTGCATGCCTATGGATGTGTGTGTTTCTCTGAGTATTATCTCTATGCACATGGCTGCCTTATGTGGAACGTCTGTTAGTGCATTCAAACTAACCGAGATACGGCCATTACAACAAATAAATAATACACAAAAACCGGGCAGAACTATTGACTTTGCTAAGGCTTGTTAGCAGTGCTTGCTGGTTTCTTTCCCTTGTCAGTTTCAAGGACCAGAAAGCAGGGTAAAAATAAACGAATCCGAGTAAACTCAAAATGGCTTCTGCACAGAGCACAGCAAAATGTATAGACCATTACGTGTGCTGCAACATAGAATAAGAAATATTTAATTACACATAAGGATTATAATTAATGTCCCTTAGTAGATCCTCGAAAGATAACATGTTTAAGCAGGGAAGATATCAGTTTTAATTACTTAAAATGATATTGCAGGATATTGACCATGGAAAATAAATGCCATGTCGTATTTCTTTAAGTTGATACATTTAACTAAGACATCAATCCCCGTTAAGTGGAATTAATTACAATCTAATTAGGGAGCACACCGATTCCCTTCATGGTAGCTTGTAGATATTGACAAGTGTGATTCAGCCGACCCCAGAAATACATAAATCACTCCTCTTCTTAAGAGCAAATTGATTGCTGTTCTAATACCTATTGAACATCTGTAGCAGACGTTTAAATCTCCACCTTCATGAGATAATTAAAATAGTAAATCTATATCTTATGTGACAATAATGAAAGCGGGGATGAGGGAATGCAGGAGTGAAGTATATTTATTTGACAGAGATAATCAGAAGAGAAAGACTCTGTAAGACCTAGTTCAGGAAACTTGGAGTCAGTCTTTACGATGTCTCCAAAGTGTAGATTTACTCATACTCTGGACTGCACAATAAAGGAACACAGGGCAATTTTTAGAGTTTTTTACGCTCTGGCCAGTTTGCAAAACTGTAGCAGAAATATATATCATGTGGTTTAGTCATTAATAATGGTCCTATAAAACATTTGCTTCTGATTTGGAGAGCAATTTCTCTTCAGTGTTTGCTGCGGCACATCTTTGGAGACTGCGCTTGTGATACTGCATGATGATTAGATTTTTGGTGTTTGCACATTGATTCCTGTCTGCTTGAATCAGTCATTTAGCCACACACTTTGCATAGTTTTAGCAGGCGAAGTGTCTGAGTGTTACCATGGTACTGATAATCCTTGGTGGGATGGTAAATCCTGTTATTGGCCACATCGAAATTACTTGGGCCAGTAACTATAGTTACTGACTCCATCAGTGTTACCGGCTCACGTCTTGAGTGCTTGTCTTAGTTGTTCCTCGCTGTAGTTTTTAATTGTCTCTGCGCCTCTCCTGCTAAATAGCCAGTTATCGTTCAATGTTGGAATTCTTTCTTAAAACATCAAAACAATATGTTTTCAACACATGCATATTGTGTTGAAAAATGTCAATATGATTTTACCGGATCTAGTATGCCTTTCTTTTGAAAAAGTGTATTTGTATTCCTGTTTAAACTGTGCACGATTCATAAAATCAGTTTGTATGCTGAGAGTCCCTTGGCCATATCACATAACGTGAACACTCCAAGTGCTAATTTAGACAAAGGACTGTAATTTGTTATCTGAGCAGTGGTCCACCCATGGAATGCCTCCCTAGGGCAGAGTAACGCAAGGCAGGAATTTGTGCTGCCTTGCGTTATTCCAGATTTACCAAGCACTGGAAGGTCAGGCAAGGTGGCCTTGAGTTTCTTTGTCAATCGAACATTAGTGTTGTGTTGCCCATCCATTACCTTGCGTGATGCAAGGGCAATAAACACTATGATAAATATGGCCCCAACTGAGGCCATTGACGGTCTGGTTGGTGGGAAGTTCCGGGCAGTGATGACCTTACTACCGAATTTGAGAACATATAATAAAGGTTGTTGGCACCACATTTGGCTACCCTCTATCAGGAAGTGGTCAAATGTGGGGGACTCCCTCTGACAACTAGGGAGGTGATCATCACAGCCCTCTTGAAGTCAGGCAAAGATGGCCAGGGCTGTATTTATATAGACAACAAGATATTGGCACGTTTCATAATGAACAGGCTCCCACCCTGATGTGTGGCTGATACTAGCTGAGCAGTCGGAATTTCGCCCAGGTAGGGCTACACCTAACAATCTTATGTTGCAAATTATACTATAAATAAATGCTGTTGCAGTCCTTCTAGATGCCGAGAAGACATTCGACTTACTCCAATGCCATTCTTCTTCGGTGCTCTTTGTAAAATTTGCCTCTCTTTTCACATATTGAACTTTGTTGAGATACTATTATCTATCCTGACTGCCCTAAAGGGCATCAACGGCTATCTATCCGATCCATTGCTTTTAGGTTGTGGTACACGGCAGTGATGTGTCGTCTCTCCCCTCGTGCTTGCTCTGGCCTCCGAGTTCTTAGCAAAATTACTCTGAGGCTACCACTTGCACAGAGGACTAACATTTTCAAATAAACAAGTGTTGTTGTCACTTTGTGCTGATGATATCAGGTTCTTTTTCAAGAACTTGGATACACACCTCACCGCACTTATAGATCTCCTACAATGGATCAGAAGGTTCATGGGAGTCTTACTCCTAGTGGCTAAAAAATGATTGGTTCGATGTTGGATGCATGGCCCTTCACCTAAGGTCAGAGAGTGGCTGATAGACGTGGGGGCATATTATCAACAAACAGCGTTAAAATTATTGCCGCTTTGGTGGCAGAAAACTGAGATAATGGGCTTGATAATATGCCCTTGTGAATTCCCATAATAGCCCATGTTCTGGTGTGATATCAAAGGGGATGATGGACGGAGCGTTTGAACAAATCAAACACTCAACCCCAGTTAACTGCTCTGGGTTTAATCCGTCATCATTCTTTAGCTCACTCCACCACCCCAGTTCAGACATGTCCATATGCAAATCAGTCTGACCCTGTGCCTCAGGGGAACAGTCCAGCCCGAAGTGCCAAGCCATGTCTTCCCTGGAAGGGAAACAAGCACCCTGGGACCGGTTTCTGGCTAATCAGCCGTCATCAGCCAGTTTAGCTTGAATCCAGTGGCAAAGTGAGCAAGGGACCCACGTCTGGGCATACCCTGCCAACTTAGGGTGAACAAAGCTAAACCAAAGGGGATGATGTACGGAGCGTTTGAGCAAATCAAACACTTACCCCTAGTCAACTGATCTGGGTTTAATCCACCATCATTCTTTAGCTCATTCCGCCACCCCAGTTCAGACATGGCCACAGTCTAACCCTGTGCCTCATGAGAACAGTCCAGCCCGAACTGACAAGCCATGTCTTCCCGTGAACGGAGACAAGCATCCTGGGACCGGTTTCTGGCTAATCAGCCATTATCAGCCAGGCTAGCTTGAATCCAATGGCAAAGTGAGCAAGGGACCATGGACCTGGCCTGGCAGTTCGGGCTGAAACTGTTCCCATTGGGTGCAGTGTCAAAACTGAATTGCATATGGCTAGGTACAAACTGGAATGGCATGGTGAGCAAAAACCAATGGATTTAGGACCAGATCTCAGTACTGGGGTGAATGTATGACATTGTTCTGCATTCTGTCCATCAATTGTTCTTTTATGCATTTGTCACCCCGCGTGGGACGGGTATGCTCCGATGTGAGTCCCATGCTCTACATGCCACTGGAGTCAAGCTATCCTGGCTGATGAGGGCTGAAAGCCCAAAACCGGTCCTAGGATGCATGTTTCCAGTCCAGGGAGGACCTGGCCTGGCAGTTCGGGCTTGACTGGTCCCATTGGGCGCAGGGTCAAGACTGATTTGCATACGGCTGGGTCCAAACTGGAATGGCATGGTGAGCAAGAAAACAATGGATTTAGGCCCAGATCTCTGCACTAGGGTGACTTTATGACATTGTTCTGCATTCTGTCCATCAATTTTTCTTTTTTGCATTTGTCACCCTGAGTGGGACGGGTATGCTCAGACGTCAGTCCTGTGCCCTCCATTCCATTTGAGTCAAGCTATCCTGGCTGAAGAGGGCTGAAGCCCGAAACTGGTCCTAGGATGCTTGTTTCCAATCCAGGGAGGACCTGGCTTGGCAGTTCGGGCTGAACTGTTCTCATTGGGCACAAGTTCAAGACTGATTTGCATATGGCTGGGTCCAAACTAGATTGGCATTGTGACCAAAATAACAATGGATTTAGGCCCAGATCTCTGTACTGGGGTGAATGTATGACATTGTTCTGCAATCTGTCCATCAATTGTTCTTTTTTGCATTTGTCACCCCTAGTGCTCTCCATGCCACTGGAGTCAAGCTATCCTGGCTGATGAGGGCTGTAAGCTCGAAACCAGTCCTAGGATGCATGTTTCCAGTCAAGGGAGGACTTGGCCTGGCAGTTCGGGCTAGACTGTTTCCATTGGGCGCAGTATCAAGACTGATTTGCATATGGCTGGGTCCAAACTAGAATGGCATGGTGAGCAAACAAATGATGGATTTAAGCCCAGATCTCTGTACTGGGGTGAATGTATGACATTGTTCTGCATTCTGTCCATCAATTGTACTTTTTTATATTTGTCACCCCGAGTGGGGCGGGTATGCTCAGACGTGAGTCCTGTGCTCTCCACGCCACTGGAGTCAAGCTATCCTGGCTGATGAGGGCTGAAAGCCCGAAACCGGTCCTAGGATGCTTGTTTCCAGTCCAGGGAGGACCTAACCTGGCAGTTCAGGCTGGACTGTTCGCATTGGGTGCAGGGTGAAGACTGATTTGCATATGACTGGGTCCAAACTGGAATGGCACAGTGAGCAGAAAAACAATGGATTTGGCCCAGATCTCTTTACTGGGTGAATGTATGACATTGTTCTGCATTCTGTCCATCAATTGTTCTTTTTTGCAGGTTGTATGTCAGTACAACGCATGCTTTTACCCCGCATGCCATTACAACACGGGGATTACAACGCAAGTCGTTACAACCACTTGCGTTGGGGGGCTGGATAGTGGAATAGTTTAATATTCTATTCCAACTCCAGTCCCTGTGGATAGTAGGGAAGGTGTTGGATAGAAAATTAATCTATTCCCTATCCAACAGCGCCCTCCACCGAAAGTTGTTGTAACGACTTTCGTTGTAATCCCCGCGTTGTAGTGGTAGTGCGTGATAATAGTTGCGTCGTAAAGGATGTTCCCCTTTTTTGCATGTTCTGGTGTGAACATGGGATTCTATTGGAATTCTCAAGGGCGTATTATCAATCCCATTATCGCCGCTTTAGCAGCAGTTTCCTGCCACTAATGCAGCGCTAATTTTAACGCTCTTCTTGATAATATGCCCCGAGTTTCTTTCTCAAGAATGCGCTGAACACTATGCACAACTGCAGCCACCCCAGTCACACCGAGTGATAACTAGAACCATTGAGGACATATTTTTTGTCACAGCGTCCCACAACTGTAGGGTTGCAGGCAGACCAACCACCATAAAACCTCACAGCTAATACGTTGTGACACATTTTTTGAGATGAAACCGATGAGTGCATAAAGATTAATGCTATAGTCAAGCTGCCCGCACTTTATTCTCTGTTGCACTTGGCTATCTTTTCTTTAATACTGTACTTTACTGACTTGCTGCTGCTCTGTATTTTTGGGGTTAAGCTAGCCAGGTATTACTGAATACTGTTATGTGTCTATCATCTCTGTTCTATGAAAATACCACCAAAAAAAAGAAAGTGCTAAATAGTTGCTTGCCACGGGCAAGTGCTGCATTTAGTGATGCATTTGGCTGGCAATATTGCAGCATTTGCTGACATATTTAAAGTAAGCAACTAAACATAGCACCATAACATAATAATGCAGCACCATCGATTAAAACAAACCACAGTATATTACAACAAAACATTAAATACAGAATGCAACACAATAAATGCAGTGCAACAAAATAAAATCACATTACTATGACATTGCACAAAAACAACGAAATGGTAAACAGCAAATGTGAAAAGGTGTTCTTGTCACACATTACCACCTCCAGGATCCTGTTTTCATAACACTGGGGTAAAAGGTGTTTAGAGCGAGTGTTTTGTGAATGTGTCAGTCAAAAATGTTTTGTGATCCCGCCCCGTCTCTGCCACTGTTTTGGGCTGACTGTGGTTGTAAATAGTTGAAGAGGAGCTATTTTACTATCTTATTGATAAGTGTTTGCTTGCCACAGAAACTTTAAAGGCAAGTGCTGCTTTTGGTTGGGAATGTAGCAGCAGTGGTTGAAAAATCTAAAGTAACAACAGGAAATAACACAATCCGGGGTGTTATGCAGGCATATGCAACCCCTGCAGTGCAGGTGGGCCTCACAATTGTGGTTCTCATCCATTAAATGGGCCCCAATTCTGCCCAAGACCAATGCATATCTATGTGATAAGGGAGTCTCCAGGGTCCTTGATTTTGCAGGCGACCCCTCAATTTCATTTTATGCCATTGAATCCATGAAATTAACAAGGCAATATCACTCATGTAAAACACAGCTGGACACACTACAACAAAACAGTCAAAACGCAACACAACACACACTACAACACAACATCACATTAAACTAATGCAGCACAAAAGCACAGCAACACAAAAAAACAACACAGCACATCACCACCACAACAAAACGCTACACAACCAAAATGTACACACATTTTTGTCATGCATTACCACCTCCAGAAAAATGCTTTCTACAAAAGGAGTTTGCACCACCCACTACCTTAACTAACCTTAAGGGCTTCTACACCTCTTCTAAGTACGCTTGTATCTTAGGATGTACCCATACATCTCACCAGACACACGCACTAACAAATATATACCTATACACTTACATGAAATAGCACCAGTAAAATAAATGCTCTGAGATCCGACCCAGTATGTGCATGGGAATAAAGAAGAGTTATACATGTGTAGATTATTGCTCAAGCAAATGCAAATGTGCATTTGCTCTTGCAAACATTTGACTCACAAAAGATTTCAGGATGTATTCCTGTGAAAATTGCCACATTTGCATTTCCCAGGAGCACCCGTAGAAACCTTTGTAACTAGGAAATGTATGGCAGGTAATTTCCAAATGTTTTGTGAATTTGGCCCCAGGTGTTAAACCGTGGAATGATTACTGAGGTGCATTCATTTATGATGTAAGCATTTCTGTCAGAAACAATGAATATAGTACAGTGGATGTACATTACAGGTTTGTCAGCAGAGTGCAAACCTGGAGGTGGGGAAGGTAACTGGTGAAACATCAAACAAAACTTCTACAGTACATAATATATAAACTGCATATAGATTTTACGCACTTACAATGCACTTTTTGTGCAATATAAGTTTACAACTTGAGTGCAATAAAGCGATTAACCCACATTCATACGATTTTTGATCAATTTGAAGAGCCCGGATTAGAGCATGTGTCTTTCGTGGCAAGGCATATACATTTACCACTAGGCATCACCTCCCCATCAGCTTCAGAGAGGGAATCGCAGCAAGTAAACAGCATGGATGTATGACGTTACATCGCATACCTTTACATCGCACACCATTACAACGCAATTTATACAACGCAGATTCCTTTACAACGAATGCCTTTACAACGCATGATATTACATAGCAGATGCTATTACAACGCATGCCATTACAACGTAAGTATAGGTAAATATATTCTTTTATTAAAAATGTAATTAATAAATATTTAATTAATTAAATAAATTAAATTATTTTTTAATTAATTTATTTGTAAATATATATATATTTTAAAAATAGTTTAGGTGTTTATAAATAATATTCTAACTCTAGGGGAGTGTAATAGCAGGGTAAGTGCAGGATAGTGTAGTGAAAACAATTACTTTAATTTTATTTTTTAAAGAACTATTTTTAATAAAGAACTATTATTAATAAGTAATAAAATTATTCACAATATTTCTTTAATTTATTTAAATTATTTATTTAAAAACGGAACCCTAAAAATACCCTAGTACCCCAAAATCCTAAAAATACCCCTGTACCCCAAAACCCTAAAAATACCCCTGTACCCCAAAACCCAAACCCAGCCCTGAACCCTAAAAATACCCCTGTACCCCAAAACCCAAACACAGTTCTGAACTCTAAAAATACCCCTGCACCCCAAACCCAAACCCAGTCCTGAACCCTAAAAATACCCCTGTACCCCAAAACTCAAACCTAGCCGTGAACCCTAAAAATACCCCTGTACCCCAAAACCCAAACCCAGCCCTGAACCCTAAAAATACCCCTGTACCCCAAAACCCAAACCCAGCCCTGAACCCTAAAAATACCCCTGTACCCCAAAACCCAAACCTAGCCCTGAACCCTAAAAATACCCCTCTACCCCAAAACCCAAACCCAGCCCTGAACCCTAAAAACACCCCTGTACCCCAAAACCCAAACCTAGCCCTAAACCCTAAAATTACCCCTGTACCCCAAAACCCAAACCCAGCCCTGAACCCTAAAAATACCCCTGTACCCCAAAACCCAAACCCAGCCCTGAACCCTAAAAATACCCCTGTACCCCAAAACCCAAACCCAGCCCTGAACCCTAAAAATACCCCTGTACCCCAAAACCCAAACCCAGCCCGGAACCCTAATAATACCCCTGTACCCAAAAACCCAAACCCAGTCCAGAACCCTAAAAATACCCCTGTACCCCATAACCCAAACTATATATATAAAATTACTTAAATTAATTTATTTAATTTATTTTTAATATTTTTTAAATTAATTAAAAAAATGTTTAAATAAAATGATATACTTACTTATACTTACGTTGTAATGGCATGCGTTGTAATAGCATCTGCTATGTAATGTCATGCGTTGTAAATGCATTCGTTGTAAAGGATCCTGCGTTGTAATGGTGTGCGTTGAAACAGTATGCGTTGTAAAAGTTGCGTTGAAACGGTTGTATACCAAACAGCAGTAGTCACTTTGGTGCCAGTTACTGCTACAGCACTGATTCCTGAGTTTGCTTTATCTAGGAATGGTAAGGGGTACATTGTGTTACCGGCAACATTGATTCTTCCAAAGGAATAAAAACCAAAATCACAACCCAAAGATTTGAAATTATAGACTAAATTGTCCATAAATTCATGCAGAATTTCTCTTATTTATCTGACATTTCAAGGAACCAATTTTGCCGTCCTTAGTCATGATCTCAGGCTTAATCAGTTGTAGTTTATTTTTATAATTACAACAAAACAGCAAGATGGAGTCTGCCTGAATCTTTGTAACCTGCAGGCCTCATGTTAGAAGCACACGTCAGCAGTGTTATTAGTAACATCTTTATGGCTGGCTTTCTCACCAGACACAAGCACTAACAAATACATACCTATACACATATAGAGGGGCCTTGGGTCAGCCCTCTTCATCCATTGGTCTGTTCACATGTCATTCACATTTTCCCTCCACCCATCACAGCATACAGGATGGGGAATGGGTCAGCCCAATTAGGCTATTGGCTTTTTTGCACTGTGAGTGATGGCATTTTTTTTACTGATCTCATATGCAATTCTGCCTAAAAAAAGTGCTCTTAGGTTCTAAGACTGGCGGGCCAATAATGTGCCAATGCTTTTTTTCTTTTGATTCTTTAACTTTTTGTCACTTTTTGTCATCCTTGTGCATTTAGACCATGTGTTTGGATTGCAGTATTGGAAATTCAGAAGTACATTTTTGTACGAACAAGGATCTTATTTTCTTGTGATGTGCATTAAAGTTTAAGGGCTTCTACACCTCTTCTAAGTACGCTTGTATCTTAGGATGTACCCATACATCTAAATTACATGCAGTGGTTCTTTTTCTAAATGTAAAAATATTTTTGGAACAATATTTCTGCCACATTTTAGTGGATTGTTTTATTTTTCTCTTTTTTTTCAGGCTTGCATGCTGTAAAAATATTAAAACATTTTAACCATTGTAGCAGCGTGCCAAGGCCAAACCTATTTGATTTGTCAATTCTTATTTTACTTCTGTGATTAGTTAGAGAAAATTGAAAGGGAAATAGAAATCCTGATGACCTCATGATTCTGAAGTCCATCCATGCAACAGCAGATAGCTCATCATTTATTTTTTAAAGCAAAGTACCATCCCAACTCCATCAATGAACTCACCAATAGAAAAAGGTTAGTTTCAAGACAATCGTCACTGCCTCAGCCCCCGTACCAGGCTCACCTATTCCTTATACCACAGAAAAAAAGGACAATGACATCAACATTTTCTTCTGTGCAAAATACAGTACATCCAACAGCAAGAACAGCAAGCCTACTTCATCTCATATATCCACCCTATCCCATAGAATCTTGAAATGCTGATCTTTCAATGCGCTATCTCTGTCAGATATCCCTGACACACTCACCTCCCTCAAAGCCATTTCATATAAGGAAAGACTTACTTTCCTCCTTCATCAAAACTTTCTTTGGGGACTCTCTCTCCCTCCTACTTACCATTGATTGTCAATGCTTCTCTCAGTAAAGGCATCTTCCCTGAAGCTCTCAAGACAGGCTGGACCCTTCCACCCTAACAAAATCAACACTTGACGCTGATGACCTCACCAACTATCAGCCCATAACTTACCCACCATGTAAGGTCATTGAGAAAACAGTCTCTATTCAACTCCAAGATAAAGTTAATGCTAACCATCTCCTGCATGACTACCAGTCTGGCTTCAGATCATGGTGCAGCACGGAAAATGCTATTTTATACATCATGATCATAGACAATGCCCTTTTGACCACAGATGGAGATTACCCCTGCCGCCTCCGGGACATCTCAGTTGCTTTAACAGTTGACCATGCCACCATAATACGCACCCTGGAGTCTCAAATGGGAATCATCTGCAGTGTTCTTCACTACTTCTCCTATCTTTCCACCAATACTAGTTTGTTCACATGTGTACCTTCATATCCCCAAAAGGTCCCTATTACTTGGGAAGTTCCATGGGTTTCAATACTGTCTCCTGCCATCTTCTGCCTGTAGGTAGAGCTAATTGAGGCTTTCTTCACAGCATCAAGATTCATCAATATGCTGATTATAAACAACTTTACTTGAAAGTCTCCTCTGCTTCAGACATCCAATCCCTCAGACACTACCTGTTCATCATCCTTACCTGGGTGTTCAGTGCCTACCTGAAGCTTAATTCAACAAAGATGGAATTCCTGTTATTTTCCAAGAAGAGCAAACAAGGAACACTACAAACCTGGCTCAATTATATTAACTTTGACAGCTTCGAACATCAACTTTGCTCAATACCAAGTCGTTTAGATTCACCTTGGACACCAACCTCACCCTCAAGGAGCACGCTACCAAAATAAATAAAGACGATCTTGTACCAGCACTCTCTTCTAAAGAAAGGGAAACCATTTGTTTGAGAAAGTGACTTCTGACTGCGTTTTAACCCTTGTACCCTGGCATCCTAGTGGTGGCAATACCATGCCATGCAGTCTCCGAGACTCCACACTACTACCGCTTAAGGGCATCCTGCATAGCACCACAGGTTTGGGCCTGAATACATTTGATGATATCACTCCCATCCTGATGGAACTGACTTCCCCTGCTGGCCTGCACTATCTTCAAAACCATCGGCATCCTTGGCAAAGCCATTATGACCAGCACCACAATTATCTTGCAGACAAGCTCAACATCTCTGGTGGCTCTTGGAAAATTCACAGCCAGAACATCTTTAGACCACAGACTAAGAAGTTTAAATATGCAACAACCCCATATCCATTAGAACTGAAGATTCACCTTTCCTATCATCATTAACTTTTCTTGTATTTGAACTTGTGCAGCACTCTGCTTCCTTTTGGCTATGTTCACTCTATAGAAATGCCACATACATATATATATGCATAATACATACAAATGAATAATTCACCTGCTCTTACTCACCCTGGAGGGCATAGTTCTAGGTGCCATATATGAGTCCCACAGAATTTTAAAATAAAGTTGGCCATGAGACAGTGAAATTATGATGATGTTCCCAATGCTAGGAAGTAACTGCATTGGTTAGGAGTGTAAGTTAGGCTCCACTTTACAAATGGTGCAGAATGTGCTGCTTTATGTATTGGGAAACTTTTAAAGAAAACTTATGTGGCCACAGACCAGAAGTGCCCTGAAATCCTCTGATATGAGATATTTGCATCAGAAACCCTTTTCTTGTGGCGATAGTGGGGTATTGGCTTTTCAGCCAACGTGTAGTTTCAAGCTCCAATAACAGGCTTGTTTGAGAAACTTACGGTAGCTTTGAAGACTAGCATTCTTTGTGATCACTAATGTTTTGGAAGTAGACAGTGGAGTCTGATCAGCGTTAAGAAATATTCTTTATCTGGTGTACTACATGCGCACTTGAAATCATGAATGAAGAAGGAACAGGTTGCACGATTACATGGTTGATCCTGCAGAGCCCAAACAAAGTCAAAACATTTAGGGTGTGTACTTGTCTTATGTGCAAAAATTACAAAAGTTCCCTTTTCATCTGGTCTTAAGTTGGGAGACTTGGGTCTCAGAAGGATCTTAATTAAGGGTAATAAGCGAACACTGGGCTTTTTTGATTTTTCACCGGATTAACAAATTCACAAGTTTGCAATGTTGAGGTTTTTCAATTTATCTACATCAGGCATAAGGTTTAGAGATAGTCTGTCTTTTTTATACAGACGCAAGCCCAATCAGAATACGAATACAAGAGTACGATCGAGGGGAAGAAATTTCTATCCCCAGAACCAACCACGTCCCTACATGAAAACCTGGAGCCAAAAGAATTGGGATTAAATCCTAAAGCTCCAGTGATCAATCTTTCATGTAGATCTTTAAGTTTAGATGAAGTTAAATTGCTGGAAAGAGGATTATGCTTTGCAATTTCGGGACCAGTTGACAAATTTAATTTAGCAAGAGATCTTAGAAGTTTCTTTAGAAAAATTAGGTTAAAAATATTCTTTGAAGGTAAGGAGAGAAGCGATACAGAAAATAAATCAGGACTCAGACTCAAATCCAAATGGATGCCTACTGGCCCGATGGTCAGTAAAGAAATAGATATCTTCGAAAAAGTAATAGAGAAAGGGCTAGAAGATATAGTAACACAAAAAGCCTGGATTAAAAACAATCTAACCCAGAAGGAGAAAACAGCCTTACGATCCCTGGAACAATGTAAGGATATAACGATAAAACCTGGCGAGAAAGGTGGCTGCATTGCCGTCATGGATAGAGATTATTATGAAAGAAAAATGAGAGACATGCTGAGGAATCCCTTGCATTATGCAACATCTAATAGACAAGAATGGTTAGATTTGAAGTCATTAATAATTGAGAGGTTAAACTTTGCGCTGGAAGATGAGGTAATTAATCAGGAAGAATTTAACTATATGAGAAATGATACACCAGTGCTACCTGCCATATATGAACTTCCAAAAGTGCATAAAAATAGTGTAGATCCGCCCATGAGGCCCATAGTTTCTAGTCTGAATTCTCTGACAGAACCCCTATGTCAGTATGTCGACAAATTTATTCAACCTTTAGTCATCTGTCAACAGGCTTACATTAAAGACACATCAGACATGATCAGCAAGATTTAAAATAGACCTTTTAATGGAGATAATGAGTGATTAATTACCTTAGATATAGAGGCATTATACACGAATATCCCACAAAATGACACCAAAATAATGATACAAAATCTTTTGAAAGGAGAAGAGGAAGAGCTGTCTGATCATTCTAGATTCATAGTGGACTGTATAGAGATTATTCTAAAAAATAATATTTTTTTATTCAAAGAAGAATTCTTCAGACAAATAAAAGGCACAAGCATGGGAGCTACTTGTGCTCCGGGCCTTGCATGCCTATATGTAGCGGCCTTTGAAGAGAAGCATATTTTCAATGAAGTGGCTCCATTTTTCGAAAACATAAGAATGTTGTCCCGCTTCATTGACGATGTTTTCTGCATTTGGACAGGAAACGAGGAAGAATTGAAGACATTTATAGAGTGGATAAACTTAGGGGATAACAACTTAAAATTTACCTCCACATATAGTAATCAAAGCTGTGATTTTTTAGATATTAAAATTAAAAATGTTGAGGGGAGCCTGAAAGTAGAATTATTTAATAAACCCACTGACCGCAACACTATGTTGCACTACAATAGCTATCATCCTGCAAGTCAAAAAACAACATACCTTTCGGACAATTCTTAAGGGTCAAACGGAATTGTACAAATAAACATGAATTTGAAAAACACGCGAGTCCTAACTAAAAAATTCATAGAGAGAGGCTACCCAAAGAAAATGATTAAAAAAGGCCTATAAGAGAGCCAAATATTTCTATAGAGAAAGCCTATTTGAACCCAAACGACAAGATCAAGAAAATGATAATAAACTGGTTTGTGTTACTAATTTCTCTAATATCAGTAATAAGGTCAAAAACCTTATAAATAGGAATTGGAATTTGCTGCAGAATACAAATTCAATGCCCTTACCTAGACCTATATTTGTGTTTAGACGCAACAAGACAATAAAAAACTGTCTGGTACACACATATTCAGACAAGTGCAAGAGGAACAAAGTAGGGACCCTAGATGGGACAATCCCGGCTGGGAATCACCCATGCGGTTCCTGCAAAAACTGTAATCTGATAATAAAAGGATCCAAGATCACATATAATGGGACAAGCCATTATAAAAATAATTTAGTTAATTGTAGGACTCAAAATGTAATCTATATGATCCAATGCCCGTGTAAGAAAGCATACATTGGAGAGATTTCAAGAGAGATAAGGCTGAGGCTCAATGAACATAAGTCTGCAATTCGGACGAAGCGGACAAATGCCCCCCTAGTGGAACACTGGGAATCAGCCAAACACACAATAGACGACTTAAAATGGTGGATTGTAGAGGTTGTGAGACTAAACAATAGAGGGGGTGATCTGAATACGAAACGCGAAAAAAGGGAGCTATACTATATGTCTAAATTCGATACATACAGGAGTGGTCTAAATAGTCGAGAATTATGGGACAAAATACTTTAAGTGAGATCTGGATAAACAATATGTAACTAGTAAAAGTTTTCTTGAAGCATAAAGGGGTTAACGTCTAAACTTAAAACTCAAGTTTAAACGGTGCATTTGTCAAAAATATATAAATTATGTTTCTTTGAAAGCCTTTCCAAAAGAAAGCACAATGAGATCTGTTCTTAATTCATGAATAAAATTAAATAATGAAATTTTCATTGAATAACACTGGCCTGTACATAAATCAAATGGTCAAGTGATCCCAACCGTATACAGTGTATTGTTAGATCAAAGGGACTATGATAATTCACCACCATATAGTTAAATCAAGAGGGATGATGATCAAAAGATATATGAAAAATCTGATAAATCGATTGAACACCATAGAATATTTAGACAAGAAGAGAATCTTTGTGTAACCCCATCTGACGATGTAAATACGATAGGAATTATAGTCGGAATTTACACTCAAAGATGACCCCTGTTAGCACTGAGGGCTTTATCATCCTTCAGACTTGGCCTCGATACAAAATAAGAAAGGAGTGGGGCCCATATAACATGAATAGGAATAATCACGAATAATAGAAAACATTTTCTCTTTTTAATATGGGTCTACAAATAAAATAAAATTAAAAAACGGGAAATACAAAATAAAAATCGGTTTCCTAGAAAAAATAGAATAATACCAGCTGATAATATATGAGAGGAATATAACGATAAATATAACAGTAAATGGATGAATTATACAATCGCTGTCATATATGAAAAAAAGGTGACAGAAATGATAGAAATCAGGTGAGCATTTACAACTGAAAGATTGCAGCCGTAAATTCAGCGAGATCTAACTAGAGCAATTTGCGATATTGCCAAATTGGCTAAGAGCCCCGAAAAAAAACGGCCTTGGTAGAATTACAAATGAAAATCAAATCAATCGTGTAAATGACTAGAGGCAATAGAATCGTTACCTGACGGAGCGTTTCTGCACCAAATATAGGTATGAATCCGTCAAAATACCCAATACAGACTGTCCTTGTAGAAACATAAATGGTATATAGAATTGTAGTATATTGATAATATAGGTAATTGATAAAATCTTAATGTGTCTCATTTTCAAATAATAACAGGGAATGATGAAATATAGCTTAAATAAACAAAATCTAATAATCACAAGACACTTAAAGATGGCCGCCGCGGAAAATGCCCGTAACAAACCGGAGTTACCTAGAATCCCCAGATGTAGTCAATTAGTAAACAATGAGTAAACTAGAGACAGTATAAAGAGGGAAAGGCTGAGAGACCCTTTCTACTGCAGCCATGAAGGACGATGCGTAAGGCCTTTCGTTTTCGAAGAGGAGAACAAGTAAGTGAAATAGGGAGCCTTTGAATCAGTTCCTTTAATATAAAATTCATGAGGTATTTTTCCCTCTTCCCATAGATCGGAGTAAAGCACCCTGCAAGATCTCCTTAGTGCAAACCATGTGGCAGTAAAATAAGAAGTTTACTTCCCCCCTTTTTATACATCTGATTTAAGAAACGTGAGTTAAGAGGTTAATATATGAATACTCAGTACTGATAGGGGTAATACAGCAAGGCACCATAGGAGTCTAGTAGTTAATTTAAACTTGTTACCCCTTAGAGCAACAAGCTTAATACAGACGGCCGTCCTTCCGACCAAGGTATTAGAAGAAATAAGGTAAGAGGGAAATGCATAACGGAGTATCTATAAACCCGTATTTAGCAACTAAACTGAGTGAGATCTAAAAAATAGAGGTATGAATCATCAGCTTTTAAATATGAAATGTTATAGTAACCCGTGATATAGGAACCCCACTTATAATAGAAGTAGGACACTATCCGTGTTGAGGATCCTCACTTGTAAACAGTAAATAAAAAACAAGACCAAATACCTGTTTACTAAGGACAATGTTGGGAAGACAGGTATGCCCCAGAAACATGGAAAATGAATAGAAGGGGATGCGAGAAATGACCTTCAACAATAGAATTGACTGTATATCTATAAAGGACCAATTAATTGATCTGCTATTGATTATAAAATATACATAACACCCAGACAAGTTCTTTACAATGGGATTGATAACTTTAATCAAATAAAGAGTTATGTAGATGAATTGAAATCGTCTTTCTGGAATATACGATCTAACGGTATGATTTAACCATTAAACAGTGACAATTGAATGTATCACCAGAAGGGCTTATAGTAGAAAAGATTTTTCTGAAAAAAGATTGATGAAAAGCAAACCCTGGCCATTAATAACAGGTAAAAACTGACTAGAAGAATAGAAACACTAGTTCCAATAATAGGATGTGGATTGTATCTGATTGGCTCTGTTTCATTCTGTAGAAATGGTACAGATACTGCAAGAGTTTGAAATCGCTCATTGACTAAAGCGACCAGCCAAGAAGCAAAGTTAGGTAGGTCTGCTTAACTAAACAAGGTTGAGTCCTATAATACCTACTTAGATAAATGGGTAACAAAAGCTGTGGGCAACATTATGAGTTTGCGGATCAACAAATACCGTATAGATATGTATCTCGACATGTTTAGCTTAAATGTTCAGTATGATAATTTGGAGCTGATGTAAAGTATATTGTTTCAAAAGTTTTTTTTAAATGATACACAATGTCTTGTTTAAAAAAAATGTAAAAATGGAGTGGGGAAACGACACGGGTGGCTGTGTCCCAGAATTGATTATCTCTGTAAAAAGTCGATGGTAATAGAGTTACATGTCAGGTTGGAAACGGTCTATAGCCAAGTAGATTCGGAACTCATAAAAACCGTATGATATTCATTATGATATATATTTGTCAATACCCACTGATTAAGTGAAAAAGTCACCCAGCAAACCAATTTGAAAAAAGAATATTTCATTTATTTATTGTAAGGTTTTTTCAAATATTTTTGTCTTTTTGTAGTGTTCTTGTTATTTATAAAAATCTTTTTTTCATGATGCCTGGATTTTTTTGTATCCAGGCATCAGCCACGCACCACGCCGGATCCGCTGCGATGTGGTTCTGAAAGCGCAATACCGAGAGGCTTTCGCATCGACCCCACAATTACGAAACGTTCAAGAAATTGATCCCATATTACGGAATCGAGCCTCCCGGCCGACCTATAAATAGACCGCCTAGAGCACCGTCATCAAATAAAGAGATTACAAAAGATTATATTATCAACATATAGATGCTATCAGTGATAAAAGATGATACCCTAGGAAGCATATGCAACAAAGACAGAGCTATATCTGGACACCAATTTCAACATCGGAACGGCTATTTACAAACATTCCGGCGGATTCATGACCACGGTCTCTAAATTATGACAGAAACCTAGAAAACGCGACCATTAGAATATCGGGCTATTTGAAGACCACTTGAGTTTCATCCAATTTTATTGTCAAGAGCTTGCAGCTAAAATAAATACCCTTGTCTAGTTTGCATATCAAGGTCTAGATATCTTTGGTTACAGCAATACACGGCCACCTGAGGAAGGCTACATTGGCCGAAACGCGCGTTGTGAACAATCTTGCCGTATTGCTAACACTATTTGTTCTCTTTTCATCTATTGTCTGTCTATAACTGTTTTAACAATTTATGTATGTGATTTATCAACTAAATGATTAACTGCTATGTAATAATATGAAAAAAAGATTTTTATAAATAACAAGAACACTACAAAAAGACAAAAATATTTGAAAAAACCTTACAATAAATAAATTAAATAATCTTTTTTCAAATTGGTTTGCTGGGTGACTTTTTCACTTAATCACTGGGTATTGACAAATATATATCATAATGAATATCATACAGTTTTTATGAGTTCCTAATCTACTTGGCTATAGACCGTTTCCAACCTGATTTGCTTCCCTATGTATAGCAAGTACACTATTATTAATATATAGGGGTCCCCTACTTTCAAAAATAATAGAGTTACATGTGCAATAAGCATTTTACTTCTTTGTTTTTAATTTAGACTGTCTTTTAAATGAAAAAAAGTGAGTCCTGAAGAAGGTGATGACTAAAATCACCGAAACGCCGCGTCGACATATTTTTCTTTTGTGTAATGAACTTTTTTTAATGAAATGTTTTTTATTAATAAATACAATGTTTTTAACTTGCGATACATGTAATAATAAGTAATACAATAAATACCAGAGATATATTTTATCCTTCTGTTTCCTCACTTTCATTGTTAAACCTTATGCCTGATGTAGATAAATTGAAAAACCTCAACATTGCAAACTTGTGAATTTGTTAATCCGGTGAAAACTCTAAAAAGCCCAGTGTTCGCTTCTGACCCTAAATTAAGATCCTTCTGAGACCCAAGCCTCCCAGCTTAAGACCAGATGAAAAGGGAACTTTTGTAATTTTTGCACATATATAAACCCTCTCCCTTTTCAACAAAGGGTTTCTCCCAACATTTTGTTGTGTACTTGTCTTATACATAGAGATATTTCTTCAAGTTTTCAATGTTAACATTCCAGTCTTATGCCATAATTAATATTTGTTTTTCACTATAATCATACACCTCACTGTCACTTCAGAGTCCTAAAATCATGGTGGGGG
Organism: Lissotriton vulgaris; assembly: GCF_964263255.1. NCBI lineage: Eukaryota > Metazoa > Chordata > Amphibia > Caudata > Salamandridae > Lissotriton > Lissotriton vulgaris. Next base: position 232,457,083 of record NC_141691.1, on the reverse strand, counting down.
GTTTAGGGAGAGAGAGGGAAGGAGTCATAAAGACTGGTGACACTCACTAAAAAAAGAGACTGTTTTGGGAAATAAATCAAATGTCTACTTTAAGTGTGCAAGACTCTAATTTTCACCACCACCAAATTACATGACATTTTAATTTTTGTATGCAGATATCAGATTTCTTATTAAGAAAATAAGAATGTGCTGCTATGTCACAGCAACCAAGAACACTCAGTAAGACTATGAAACATTTAATGCCTACCACAATTTTTACAGGTACAACTATAGGAATGTGGACAACCATTACTTTTAATACAGTCCTTACGCTTTTGATTAGGCGGTTGTTTTAAGAACGTGTTAGGATGGGTTTACCAAATGTCGTTCACAGGCATATATCCTCATACTTCCACAAATCTGTAGAAATAAAAAGACAAAACTGGGTGCTATTGTTTAAGGTGCATTTATGGCTGTTGCCAGCGCACCCAATTCATTTCAGCTCATCAAGAACCTTGATCACTTTATCAACAATGAACAAGAGATTTGATTGGGTAAACATCCACAGATTTCTCCGTGTACTGTATAGAATGCCAGTTCAAAAGAAGATATATTTGAGGTACAATATTTCCCTTACATAAAAGAATACTTGAGCATTTCCAAGCAATAGTCAATAAAAACCAAAACTAGTCATGAGGGTGACTAGATCAAATTACAATTTATTGTTCTGGACAGAGTCCCACAAAATCCAAGAGAGTGGGACTGTGTACACATACTCAGGGCCTTATTTTGAGTCTGGTGGTCCAATGAACTGCCCAACCCACGATGGCGGTGAGGTTACCATTACACATGTGGTCGATGTCCTTTAACAAGTTCGGTGGTCAGACCTCCATAGGACCATTGCTGTTGCCAGCGATCTACGATCCCTGAAAGTCTTGCAGCAGTCTGAGGCCCCTAATATGCTGGGCATGCTGCAAAGCATTTTAGAAGTTTCCTCGAAGTGAGCTTTCCATAAAAAGTGCGGTGCTGAGGAAACAATGGGGCCCTTTAGGGTTCCCTGGTGCCTCTGCACCAGGGGATGCATGCAGGGGGGCACATGGTGTGCGCCCTGTCTGCATACACCCCAAGTTCCTGCAGGATGTGGACTTGACACTCCATGGCCTGCAGGAACATGCAATGGCATTCCCATTGTGGTGCGTTGTTAAGGATCACATAAGAGTGTTAGCACAGCACCACTGTGAGCCAGCTGCTGCAGGACCGCCCGACCTGGATTCTGCCAGAATCCGGTGGGCAGTCACATTATGGCTTTGGTGGTGTGGCAGCGGGTCACTGGCGTGGAGGCCCCATGCCACACTGCCAAATTCATAATAAGGCCCTTAGAAAAATGGAATCTCAATATATCATAACATTAGAAATATGCAAACTGGATTGTCTAAACAGCAGCAAGTACACTTATATGTTTAGATATTGATGAAATAAGAGTATCAGCTATAAACTGTGGTTTTTAGTCCCCTTTTGTGAAGTAATTATTTCTATATTTTATTTCACAGTGCACTTATTTGGTGGTTGGCAGTTTAAAACAGATGTTATGGAAAACTGTATTTCTAGCTCAGGACCAAGCAAACTATTTAATTGAGTGAGCAGGAGACATAAACAACTCTATAACTCATCCAACCAAGATAATAAGTTGTAGGATTCTGGATGTATGTTGATTTTCACATGAATTCATATGGTTGCCCACTGTGCCATCATACGTATTGTCTCAACGGGTCAACATACCTTGCAATGATCTCTATTTATCACATTATTTTACATATGTTTACAATTGTATTGTAAAGTTTTTTGTATATAATGTCTGGTCTAAAAAGGATAATATGGCTTAAAATTATCTTGAAACATCATGATAATTTTTTACGTGCACATAAATCAAGTAAATCATAAGGTTTTTGTAAATCAAATAATTGTTGCAATGTTGGAAATACTATTACTAATAATGAGTCTGTGACTCAATATTGATTAGAAGAAAGACTAGGAAATTGCATGCATCCTCATTTTCTACGATCACATAGTATTTATCATGTACGTGGCAAAATGATGCCTATCAGTGTTAAAGGCTATCAACAGCAATAAATATACGTTAACCACTAGCCCTTAGTGTCGCATTTTTTTTCTACAAAGTTCTGGAAGGTATGGAATTATAGGTAGCTAGAAAGGCAGACAGACGGACAGATAGATATTAAAAAAACAACAGTAAATAAACATGTTTTCAAATGCATAGTAATGGTAAAGTAAATGTAGAAAAAATAAATGTACAATTAACAAAAATATATATATTTAAATATTAACTGTTGGAATGTGGTTCATTAGTAGGTGTAGGTAGGTGCCACTACTAATAAGGCCACAATCACAATATAAGGTCCAATCAAGGTCTCCACAAATTATTCCAGTGCTCAACTCTTGGCAGCTGACTTCAAGCAGGCCGGCTTAACTTAGGAGACAGGTGGGTAAAGCATTTAAAAAACAATACATTGAATAAGTAATACACAACACCAATTAAAATAAATAGGATATATTTTTATAATTAAAATGACACCAAAACAACAACAATCCAATGTACGGAACTGGAGATATGAACTTGTAAAGATAAAACACTTTCCAGCGCCTAAAAGCCAAAAGCACCACTTTCGGATATCTGGGTGCACTTGTATGATACAAAGTGAAAGTTTCAGGCCAACTGCGATGGAGTGCGGGTCGGATACACTCAGTGGGAGAGCCTGTCTAGTTTTTACCTTACTTTTTTTGAGCTTTTTCTCTCGATGCCGAGCACACCTCCTCGTCATGTCGACTTTGGATTCAATGATGGCGGCTTGGCTCAGTGCAATGCCTCTGTTAACTCCTTGAAATCTCATCAATGATGAAAAGCTGTGGAGCTTCAGAGGGGTAACACTGAATCTCATGCTGAGTCGCAGTTTCACATTGCCGGTTTGACTCTGGTTCATGGGTCTTCCCCTTATGGAGCTGTTAGAGCTACTAAAGATTCTCACATATTCAACATACTTCTGGATAGTCTTCCAGGAGGTACTTTTGTGGTTCCAAATTGTCCATAAAATCACTCCAAGGTTTTAAAAACTCTGATTTGCTCCATGGGATGTTGGGACTACATCTCCCACAACGCATCTGACCAAATCCTTTAAAGTTCAGCTGAAGGTGGTCAACTGGTTTCTTCTTGCTGGTGATGATGCAGGTGAAGCTCTTTTAACATGTTGCTTTCAGGGAGTCCGCTCCTTCACTTTTCAAAGCATTGCAAAGTTCTTAGATTTCTGATTCACAAAATGTGCAGCAGGTGCAGTCATTCAGAGTGTAATCCTCTTGGTGCAGGCCAGGGTTCCAGTACGGCAGTCTTTCTTCTTCTTGTAGTTTCAGGCAGGGATCTGAGTTGCTGGGCAGCTCTCCAATATCTAATCACTGTTCTTGGGTGACAAGCAGGGGAGCACATCTGACAAATGGGGTGCAGGGTGCCTCCTTCAGATATGACAACTGCCTCCAAAGGTGTGGCATGTTCTTGTCCCAGAAAGCACTATTACTTTAAAATCCCAAATGGAGAAACTCTCTCTTGGAGGTTAAGATCTTCTCACATGGCTGGGTAAGACCCAGGAAAAGACACTTCCATTTTACTTGCATAAGTTTCTTAAGTTGCCTTCTTTTCTACAAGATGACTTTTGACACACATTTGCATGCATGGCAGTGCAGAATTAGTTTCTCTGAAACCACAATGCTTACATTTCCACTTTGTAGGCACAATATCACAACACTGTGAACATTTAGTACAAGCCACATCCTGGCTGAAGACGGCTGATAGCCAGAAACCGGTACTAGGATGCTTGATTCCGATCCAGGAAAGACATGGCTTGGCAGTACGGGCTGGACTGTTCCCATGAGGCACAGGGTCAAGACTTATTTGCATATGGCCATGTCTGAACTGGGGTGGCTTGGTGAGCAAAATAACGATGGATTAAACCCAGATCTGTGACTGGGGGTGAATGTTTTGCCATTGTGCAACATTCCGTCCATCATCTTGTGTGTTTTAATATTATATTTCCACCTGACTCACTTTTAAATGGAATGCATCCTGCCCTATGGGCTACAAGGACTACGTAGAGGAGGACCTACTCAAATTTAAAAGGGAGATCTTTACCTGTTAAAAAGTATTATTTTGACAGGTCTCACTGCTGGTTTTACACTGCAGCATGTATGTATTTTGTGGCACAACTGATGCTTCAGTGGACAAGTGGTATTTAACTTCCAGGCCCTGGCCACATTTTATAAACAATATACTAAGGGAGTTAAATACACACAAGCAGGCAAGTTAAATGTTCCAGTTAGTAAGCCAAATTAACCATGAAATTGAAGGGGGAGCACAGGCACTTTATTCTGGTTTAGCGGGGCTACTGTGCACTGAGTTCTAAAGCGCTCAAAAATAGTGGCCAGAAAAACGCAGAAATCTGAGGTGAGTATGAATCAAAGGTAGATTTCCTATTCTGGTGTACAAGGTAACTCACTAGGCACTATCATGGCCCTAAAGTATAGGTCTGCATAAAATAGTTATTGATATCCAAGAAGTGAATTGTGCGGTCACATGAATATCCGGTCACCAAGAAAATGTCCGCTCTAATGCATATTGTAATTGTAATTGTAAAACATTTATAAAGTGCATGGTTAACCGAAGGCATCCCATTGCTAGAGGCCAATGCGCATGAACTAAGTGCATGTTTATGAGAACAGAAAGGTTTTTATGTGCTTCCGGAACTGCAAGTGATTGGTTTCACATCGAATGTCAAGGGGGAAAGAATTCCACAACCTTGCTGCGTTATATGAAAAGAGGCGACCACCTGTGCGTGCTTTCTCATTCTTGGAACAGTCACCATCTGTTTATTGCCTGATCCCAAGGCTCTTTTAGAGTGGTAAGGGGAGAACATTGAATGAATAATAGATGGACCATTACCTAGCAGTACCTTATATGAAATGCAAAGCGCCTTGAGCTGCACTCGCTGCTGAATGGGCCAGTGTAGAGAGGCCAGAGCAGTCCTTGCTGACTGTTGGTTGGGAATGTTCAAAAGCTGCTGAGCTGCACAATTCTGCACGGTTTGCAGTTTCATAAGGGTAGTGTAGGGTGCTCCTAAGTAAAGGGCATTGGCAAAGTCGAGTCTGGAAAGTATAAGGGCCTGGACCACCGTTTTCCTTGCAGAGAAGGGGAGCAAGGGAATGATTTTCCGTGTCATCCTCAGCATCCCAAAGCAGCAACCTGCAACCTTCCGTGCTTGCCCCCCAAAATCCAGGTTACGATACAACCAGACCCCCAGATGTCTTGATATGTTCTTTGAGGGAGGACCAAAGCAACTAGGCCATGGTAGACTTACATTAGGTGAGGGAGGTTTACCTAAAAACATCAACTCCGTTTTGGACCTGTTGATTTTCAGAAATGAATCCTCCATCCATGCTGAAACTTTTTCAAGACACCTGGCCAAATCAGGGCCAGTGTTGTTGAGCTGGTTGAAAGAGACAATCAGCTGCGTATCATGGGCATATGTGATAATCTGAATGCAGAACGGCTCCACAACACCTCCCAAGCGGCTCATATATACATTAGAAAGAGAGGGGCTCATGGATGGTCCTAGAGGAACCCCACATCTGAGTGGCAGAGAATCAGAGGTCTACTCTTCCATGGAACACCTGAAATGACCTGTCCTCCAGACGGAGTGAAGCTACTTAAGGGCCACATCATTCACTCCTACATCTCTGAGTCTCTGAATAAGTAACTGATGGTTGACCATATCAAAGGCTGCGCTAAGATCCAGAAACACAATGGCAGTTCAGCCTCCGTTGTCTAAGATTTTCCTGGTTTTCTCTACCACTGCTAAGAGGTGCCCTGTTGAAGCCTAAACCCAGTTTGGGAAGAATGGAAATGGTTGTTGCTTTCCAAAAACGCCAAGAGAGCAAAATTCACATGCTTTTTGGCAATTTTACTACTTCCTGGCAATAGTGAAATGGGACGATAGTTCCCTAGCACCTTAGGATCCAGGTTCGGCTTTTTTAGAAGAGCTTTAATCACTGCTTGCTTCCAAGGAGGGGGGACCAGACCTGTTAAGAATGTAGCATTAATCATGTCCAGGATAACAGGGATACTGTGTAAAAAATGTGATTTAAAATGGGGGGCGGAACTACACCCCTGGTGGAGCCTGATTTCAGCTGGCCAAGAATACCTTGTAGGGAGAGCTAATCCGAGAGAGTCATATCAGCTAAAATGCAGTCATCAATGCATTCTCCAATGTTGATTAATGGACCATTGAATTGAACTGAGGTCTAAGGAAAGGAGGTGTAAATATCTTGAATTTTAGTGGAGAAAAGGGTTGCCATTTGCTTACAGCTAGATGGTATATCATCACAGGGAGTAGGAAGAGGGAGAGGTTTAGTAAGAGATTTCACTATGCGAAATGTTTTATGAGAAGAGTTAGAAGCTGAGAGAATTTGACCTTCATAATGAAGGGACGGGCACATTTAATTTCTTCCTTAGGCCTTTTTATGTCCTCCCTGTAAATCGTTGTATTGATAAGGGAGAAGTCTTTTCTCCATTTTCTTTCGGACCGTTTACAGGCTTGCTTAGGTTTACACAGTTTGGGGGTGTACCACGCTGTTCTATTTGCTCCACTTTTATCATTAATTAGCTTGTTTGGGAGCACAATGTCTAGGAAGGAAAATTTATCAAAATTGTGATTAGCAATGACCAGGTTAGATTCAGATATTGGTCTGGTGTCATTAAATACTGATACCCAATGTTCTACTGGGAGTTTTGACCATAAACAAGCCAGTTTAGTGGATTTTACCAACGACCTGCTACTGACTCGATGGGCCCAAGAAAAGGGAATAAGACTACTGATCTGTCCAGGGCAAGGGAATAAGGCTTCCAGCCTGAAGATCATTATCGTTGGAAAAAATGGGATCAAGCAGGTGGCCTTTAGAGTGGATATGGCCTCTCACTTTTTAATTAAATTGGAGGGCTTCCATGCAATCTATCAGGTCACGTGTGGCTAATAAAGAGTCATCATCAAAGTGCATATTAAAATCTCCCAGAAAGGAGTTGTTAGACAGGGGGCTGGCTAAGTTAGCTGTAGTCACAGGAAGGTCCTTTCAAACTTGGCCCAAGGTCCTTGGAGAACGAACGGTATATTAGAATCCCAGAAAAGGTACAGGTGTGGGAGAAACCAATGGAAAAAAAACTCTTGCAGTCAGGTATTGGGATCGCTGACGTGCGACAGTTGAATCTGATTTTATAAACAATGGCTATGCCACCTCCTCTGTTATACTCTCTGTCAAGTCTTTGAGTGGTATATCCAGCGGGGAGAGCTTGTACGAGGGCCGGGTCTGCCTCACTCGTTAACCATGTTTCTGTTAAAGACAGAACATCTGGACTCTCTTCCTCTAACAATAATCATATTGCCATGGCATGTTTAGGAATTGAATGGCAGTTAAGTAGAAGCATGTTAACAATGGTTGGTGGGATCGGAGTTATATGCTCTTTAATAATGGGACGTAAGTTAAAAGAGCAGTGGGGGCTTTGGGTTGCCATGCCATCAGGACACATGGGGTGGATACATGTACTCCTTACCACCCCTCTATACTGGTAGAGCTGGTCGGCTGTATCAGCAAGCGATTCCCTTGCACAACCGGCAGGGGTCCTGGCACATGGGACCAGTCGGGCGCAGATGGGCGCAGACGGGCTTGCCTTAGTCGCACCGCCTGCGCACATCCGCTGTGCGGTCGCCTCATCAGCCCCTTTTCTTGTTGGGCGTGCGCGCTCCGGCGTCTGAGTCAGTAACTAGAATGCTGACCTCAGAAAGAATGTTTTTTTTTAATTAATGGCGACCCCAGACGACCCCAGAGCTATAACACAGCTCCCCAAGAGTTCAAGGTGAGATAAGGTGCAAAGTGCAAATCGCAATTTAAAAACCCCTCAATAATACGACCAATATTAAAAACAGTTTTAGCAATTCTAGTTTGGTATATGTGAGCAGTATCAGCTGGACACCTCTCATGTTCAGTAAACAGCACCTCAGCGCGGTCGCGTCATCAGCCCCTTTTCTAGTTGGGCATGCGCGCCGGCGTCAGCGTCTGAGTCAGTAACTAGAATGCTGACCTCAGAAAGAATGCTTTTAAAAAAACAATAATGGTGACCCCCGGAGCTATACCACAGCTCCCCGAGAGTGCAAGGTAGGATAATATGCAAAGTGCAACCCACAAGCAATTCAACCAAAAATAAAACAGTTTTAATAATTCTAGTTCGGTGTATCAGAGCAGTCTCAACTAGACACCTCTCGTGTTCAGTAAACAGTGCCTCGCACATGTAAACTTGCTGGGAAGATAGGATATGAATGTTTTATTCGTTCAGTGCATTGCTGTTATTTTTGACTATACTGGAAAAAGTGTCACCAGGTAATTACAGCTTATAAATAGTTGGTTACGGTGAAGTGTATTTACAGTATAATATAAGATTTAATTTTACATCTGCGTCATGATTAGCAGTATCAATTCACCTCGTTGCTAAAATGTTGCCATGCAAATCATATATCATTTTTGGGGCACCCATGCCTCTCATAAATTTGCTTTTCAGCTAGCATATACCAGTCCATATTAGATTAGGGGATTTATATAGCGCATGGCTACCCTAAGGCTTCCCCGCACTGACGATGAGAGCTGTGGTAAGAGATGGAGACAATTAGTGGTTTAAAGGAAATAGCCAGGTCTTCAGTTTATTTCTAAATGCCAGTTCACTTTGCAGCCCTTTTAGGCCCAGAGGTCACTCATCCCACAGTTTTGAAAAAGATCTGCCTCCCCTTCTGGATTTTTTAACACTGGTGGTGCGGAGGAGGGGTTAGTGGGAAGACCTTAGTGGTCTGATGGGTACATGCGCCACGATCAGATGTCAGAATTTTTCTGGGCCTTTTTTATTTACTGCCCTGTGAGCGATGCACAGGGATTTGAACTTTATTCTAGCAGCTACTGGTATGCATAATTTCTTCTTATCAGATGGGGAACCCGCCCCTAGAGACTCTGATGTTCCTTTCCCCAACACAAAACCCAAGCTGCACAATATCTTTGAAAATTTAGGTGGGGACTTCTCCTGGGGACGTCTCCTCCATGACATGTTCAAATTTAACAATTTTGGTGTGTTGATGTATAATATTGACTTTGTAAGTTAAGAATTTCCCCAGGCAGTGGTGGGAGCCCTTGCCAACTCAAAGTTGGGCTAAACCAATGATTCATCTATCGGTTTACACAAGTACCATGGATCAAAGGAAGCCCAGAATGCCGCCACAAGCAGTGGTGTTGCAAGGGTGTCCTGGGAACAAATGCAGGCAGGCAAAATATGTCTCTTCTCCGTGTTTGCATAGTAAAAGACTGACTTAAAATGGCTGCATTGAGCCACTCACACCTCGCTGCACTCGGTGCTACTGCACCTCCTGCCTGCATGAGCACCACACCCCTGGCTGAGCAATTGGTACTGGAGAGAAAGCTATCAGTTTATCTCACCATCCTCGTCTGATCTGTATCTGCCCTCAGTGGCTAAAACGATTAATGGTTCTCCTCCCCCCCCCCCATCTTTAAATGCTTGAACAATACTGAAAATAGGTTTTTAGTGAGAAGATATGTCCGTATTATGGTCACGTGACTCGTCTGGCTGTTGATTCTGAAGTCCAGACGGAAGCAAGGGGTTGTAAACTTTCTGTTCAGGTGTGTCAATTGTGGAATGATTTATCCTCCTCTCCCGCTGCATCAGTTGCGCAATCTTATGACATTTTAAAGGGATAGGACACTGGAGAGGATGTGGCCTAACAGCTAGAATGGTTGCTATTGAACCTTGGAAACTGGTTTCGACTCTCTGCAAGGTCACGCATCATCCTGTGATTCTGGGAAAATCACTTAATCTCCCTGTGCCTAATAAAAACAGAGATTATTTTGCCCGTTTGTGACGCAAATGGTGCTCATGTGAAGCCCTCTGATACCTTCGGGTATAGTTCACACTATAAACCCACCCCCCAAAAAAAGGATATGAATTATTTTTTGATTGAGCTCTCTCTTCACTTCTGAATGTTTGTTTCTCACATTTGTTTTTCAACTACGCCGTTTGGATTTTAAAATCAAATCACAATCACATTTAAGATCAAAACGTGAAGTAGACTTGGTCAGCTGTTACCAGAACATCATTTTAAGATAAAACACGAGCCATTTGAGACAATTTTTTACAACCATGGTGAGGGGGAGGGACAACTGGCGCCAGCCCATTTCTCCTGTTAGCGCCACCTAAAACAGAACCAACTGCTAATCATGAAAGTAGGGAGCGGATGTAGCATAACGGCAAGAGCTGCCGACCTTGGAGCTGGGGAACCAGGTTTGAATCTCAGTGTTAAGAAAACATCCTGGGATTCTGGCCAAATATCCAGGTAAACGAATGTGTCCTTAACTGATGCTCAGGAAAAGCGCTGGTGCTGAGCACTGGAAACCCCCAAGCACTGACTGACGCTGGTCCGCCTGAAATTATAGCAACTTTGTGGATACAGTTCGAATTCTTGGTTCTATTTCCAGAAACAAATGCAGAACACAATTGCCTCTGCCACAGAAAGCTGTTGGCTTGGTGGAAAATATAAATAGAAGCAAAAGCAACAAGAACTTTAGGGTAGATGAGATATAGTTGGGCCTAAGGTTTTGATTTAATTTTTGGTGGCGAGAGGCAATATGCATTGTCACTCATCGACCAATTACAAGAAGTGGTCAGGATAGCACCAATCAGATCGTAGTATCTATTCATACCACCAATCACCTACATGTTGAAATCGAGCGGCAAATGTTACCACCATTTTTTAGTAATAGAAGATGGCAGTGTAGCACCATTTTTCCTAATAAAAACAACATTTTTGAATTATCTTTAATTAAATGATTAAAATCTTTTGGTGTTGCCTTATCAAGAGTTTGTTTTCTGGTTGGCTCACAGCAGCCACATTATTATTTCCTGGATGGCTCAACACAGTCACATTGTTCTTTTCCATTAGCAGGGCGTCAGTGGAGACAGTTAACCCAAAAACCACCTTTAGCATACATCTTAGCAAAATACTCTGAGGGTGAAATCAGTAAAATTAGAAAACCTGATTGTATAAGTGTCTAGGTTGGAGTTGCTTTAATTTACTGGTTCATAAGCACTGCTATGCAATTTCAGTAATAACGTTAATGATCAAGGTCGCAAAGCAACACGAATGAGGTCGAAAGACATATTTGAAACTAATTATTGTTAGAACATTTTCTGTTTATATATTTATGAACATCCGCAAATTTCAATAGAAGGATAATTAATGCATGAATAATACATTTGATTCATTTGTCATAAATCAACAAAGAATAACAATTATGTTTTGTAATGGCAAAATGCATCATTCGATTACATTTGTCATTTTAACCTCTTTCTGCATGGTTGCCAAAGTCTCCCTACGTGTGTGGGTTTAAGAAAAATCTAATTGTTATTTTGTAAATTAATTGTTCAGTGGGAAATAGGCAGTGCTTTACTATAGCATCCGTTTCAATGAATCCTTGAGTAGAATTATTTTTATGGGCAAGGCCACTTGTGCCTACATATGTGCATGATTCCAAACCATTGCTTTTGTGTTCTATTGTGCAGTGCTCGGATACGCCCTAGGTTAGCTTCTACAACATAACTAGCAATGGACACAAACGTATACATGTAACTTTCGCAATGTCTGTGACATTCTGAGAACCAGTCAATGTAATAAGCAAATGTGTGGATTGGGTCTAAGTATTAAGGTGTTGACTACAAACAACTCTTTTGTTAACCAGTGCTGTGCAACTTTTGATATATCGTTTTAGCTCATACAGAATAGGTTATGCTTGTCAGTATTGCCTGGCATGGGGGTTGTAGACAGGGTAGTGCTAAACGAACTCTTTGTCTACCTCTTTTTTTTTCTTCCCACTTTTTTCCTTCTATACATCCCTTTCTCTCTTATGCTTTATCCTTGTCTTTCTTATTTCTGAGATCATGACTTTTGGAAGGAACTCTAGTGCCCCACAGCCTGCCATACTGTTAATCTCTGCCTCCTTTTGATATAACTTTGTCACCCTAAAAGCAAACTCTCGGCTCCTTGTGGAAAATTCAAAACTACAAGTCACAGAATACAAAAGGTGTTGGATTAAAGGATTGGGATAGTTAAAGGTAACACACATGAAATGAAGCTTTTGCATCTCTTTTTTTCCAGCAAAAATTGACAAAATGTAATATATTGGGACCAATTAGCAAATTTCATTTTGTAGTACGCTGTGTAGCAGTTCAATATTACTACAAACTGTAACACAAAATGCTATTCACAAACACTCAAGCTGAGGTTCCACCTACGCCTCTCCTATCTTTTTCTGTGCAGAAACCTACATCCTGACTGTGGAGCATCCTCAAAATTAGGTGTATGTTTTTGTAGTAAATGTGGGAGAAAAAGAAGGGAGTGACTGGACAGTTAGGAATACTTACAACTAAAGGGGAGGGGTTTAGGGAGGTGAAAGAGAAATTTAAGGAAGGATAGGGAAGAATTTAGGGGCATATTATCAAGGGGGTTTATCTCCGCTTTTTTGGCTTTAAAAGCCAAGAAAGCAGAGATAAAATTATCTCCCTATTACCTAGCTGTCGCTAACACCAGTTAGCGACCATCTTGGGCCCCACTTTGCATGTCAGAGAAATGTATCACTAATGACATGCAAAGTGGGCGTGCCAAGATGTTAGCGACTGGAAACAGTCGCTAACATCGCTATCTCCTATTACCAACTTTTGGAGCTATTCGTGCTAAGCGCGAATATCTCCAAAAGCTAACACCTGCCTTGAGCAGTTCTTAGCCATGTTATCCAATGGGAGGTGGATAACATGGCTAAGAGCATTAGCTCGGAAATGCATGAATATCACAGGCTTTTATAGCGATATTCATGCATTGCGGCCGATTTTTAGCGCATTTGCGATAAACCTTGGTAATACCAAGGATTATCTGCGATAAAAATCGCCGCAGGTCGGCGATACATTTTTGTCTCTAACCAAGCAATAGCGATAATTATCCCTATTGATTGGTAATATGCCCCTCAGTGTTATGCACCAACCCATAAAAGTGTAAGTCCATTGCTCTACACAAACCGCTCTACTAAAGTTACTACAGCCAAAAAGGGACCCTAAACAGCAGTACATTACTCCAGCTTGGAGATGGAGTAAGTGCAGCACCGCATATGGCCAACCACTCCTTCCCCAACACTCTCCCATAGAAAACAATGGCGGGAGGGACTTATATTAAATCCCTAGCAGAAATATTGTCAAATTAAATTGAATCATTTAAAATTGTTAAAAATATAAATAAATATGATTTAATGTTAAAAAAATGACAAAATGTAAAACATTTATTATTTATTTTAAAATATTTTGAAAATCTTTTTGTGAATTTAATAATTGATGCAGCATTACTTTTGATTAAAATAAAATTGACTTATTTTAATGAATTCTATGCATCCCTTTTAATAACTATTAATGCATAATAACCCAAACAATACTACAGGCAGGAATATATTTTTAATTTAAAGTTCACACAAATATTTTTTGTTTAATTTATTATATTTGAATTATGTAAATATTTAATTCAAAATTACACCAATAGAGCTGCATCAAATTTTCTTTATTTTACATTAAAAATACATATATAACATTAATTGATATTAATATTTAACATTCAAATATTTGCATTATTTGTATTTAGACCTGTTTACTTTTTCCTATTTTTTTAACCACAGGGAGACTGTGTAACTAAAAGACTGTTGTATGACTGAACTTGGGGAATATTTGTTTAGAAATGTTTTGAAATGTCATTTAGAACCAAGTGCTGGAGATTTGCATAACAAAAATTACAGCACTAGCAACACACTTGTTAATGAAATGAGTGATTGTTTTCACCTCCACCACCCATCTCCAACTGAAACTCATTTCAATAATAACCAATGACAACCAGGCTGAACACTTAAGAAATGAGCTCATGCAACAAATAACTTTAGCTGCATTCACTATGTCTCTGAGGAGGAATTGTTTGAGAAGGAGGAGACTGTTGTGTGACGTTTAGAGCTCCAAGTGAATTTTCCTGATTCATGCCCTTATATAGGTACAATTCACATTGCCCTTTTATAGGCATAGAAATCAAGCCCTTATTTAGGCATAGCCCATGCTACCCAATTGCAGGCATGACTATTTACACCCGTACCAAACATCACAACGATTTCTTGAAATATCGGCTTAAGCAGTTAGGGAACTTCCCCTTGCTTGAATATTGATTTGTCCAAGAACTCATGTACTTTGCAAAGAACAACTATTCCCTAGGGGTTCTTTCCTGATGTTATTTTGACCGACTTTACATCAATCTATGACATTCCTAAACACCTTCAAGGTATAAATATACCTTCACTTGCTATGGCAAACTACGGGGGTTCGGAGCAGTTCTACTATCTACTTGCCCAACACAGCTCGCTACAGCAAGTGCAGGAGGAAGCCGACCCTCCAGCTGATGTGCTGATCCATAGCCTGCCCTTCTCTCGCCGAGAATCCAGCTCCAGTGTTTCTCTACAAACTCTGTTGAAACGAAGCATGCACGATTGACTGGGTGAAATACTTACCTATTGATTCCGCGACTAATCCCTTCTTTTGAATTCGAGAAAGTTTCTAGTGACCTCTGAGCTAGCTGGCACTCACTATTAAGTTTAGTATATTTGATAGAGACCTAGCAGCCGCGGCCGGCAGTGGGAGTACCTGCAGGGGGGTAATGTGGGGAGGGGGAGGTGCAGGGTGGGGGTTAGTAATGTATAGATTACGGAGCTTCCCAGGTTAGTAAATATTTAAATAAATAAAATGAATTTCGTTGAGTACACTGCATCACCAAATGCGATGCAGTGCGCACAACAAAATTTGTTTTATTTATTTAAATGTTTACTTACCTGTAAAACTCCATAATCCATACATTACTGCTCCCCACCCTGCCCCTCCCCCTCCCCACATCACCGCCCTGCAGGTACTCCCACTGCCGGCGGTGGCTGAGACCTAGTTGACCTCAGTCCTACATCTAATCTATACGATATATTATTCCAATACGCAGAGCCTATTGGGAATATAGGAACTACACTACATGGCGCCCAACGTTTGGTAAGGCACTAATTTAACGCTAGATACTAAAATAACTCATTTGTGCTTTTCTCAGAGACCCCCTTTTCCTGTAAAATACTCCAATAGACGGCTGGAGTGGGTAAAGGGATAAAATATTCACCATAGCTGAGTAGGATGAAAATCCTATATATTAGTTTTTGGTTTGTTCAGCGTTGAAGGATACAGTGTTCCAAAATATTGTGCACCTTATCTTTGTTCCCTTGAAACTTGCTCTGCAAACTTTCATTAAACAAACATGGCCCTCGATGACAATACTGAGGCCGGTGGAGCTACAGGCAGCAATGCTGCACAAGTTTTGAACTATGCAGGTTTCCAAGAGACCGACGTTGATGCAATAGGCATTCCAGAAACTTTAAGGAAAGCCATCACTATGACACTTATAAGAAATGGCCTATCATCTAGAGGTGGTAGGGTAGTTTTTGTGATAGAGGCACATGTATATCATCAGACAGAGGTATTCCATTCATGGATAGTCTTCCCTGAAGCAAATCCAGTAACAAAAGTGTTTCACTTCTACAGAGAAGATGAAGCTCAAGAGGAATACATTCCTTTCAAGGATGTTGAAATTCCACTAACATACCAAGAGCATGCGCTCTGGTTTAAAGACACCCTAAAACATACACTTCACATTACAAGGCTTGGTCCACTAGGTAGACCTAGAAGCAACATGGCTAGCTTTAGCCGACTACAGACCTGACCCTGACGCAATGTCAGACGATGAATTACTAAATATTATACAGAATTTAGTAGCATTATATAGGTAAAGGTCTTTATTAAAAACGCTCGTACTCCTCTCAAAAAAGAAGTGGGAGAACACTACACAAACTTCTAACAAGAAGCGTTCTCAGTCCTGAGGTAGGTCTCCGCAAAAGGAGACCTCTGAAAGAAAGTATAACATCAGGAATAGGGATAATTTTAGAAAATCTGATAGATATCAAGATACTGATACACATTCCTCTCGTACCTTTCAGACATCCTCACAGAAATCGGAAAAAAGAGGACGATCAGAACAAAAAGAAAAACCTATGAAGTTCCAAAATGATCAACACGTTCCAAAAAATAAGAAAACTCAATTCACTAAAAAGAAGGTAGCAGGTCTAAAGATCAGACATGCCGAGGATCTTGAGGACACAACTTAAGAACGGGGAATGGGCTCAAACAATATTGGACAGCGCAGCAGAAGTCACCATACCTCGCAAGAACTTGAAGGATCATCTGAAGACAGTGGACTTGAATGAGTACATCCAAGTTGAAACTGCAGATACCAGGGTTAGTGTCCCCCATAATTTATATGAAGTAACACTACGGATGGATGGGGACATACCTAGAAAAACAAGAACACTCTTTTGGGAGAAGCTCTCTCAGGGTTATGACATTCTTTTAGCTGAACAAGACTAGCCACCTGGATTTGTCAGGGTGTGCCCACATGGCGAAAACATCATTATGCCAGCTTTCTCCAATCATATTCCAATTCATAAAAAATATACCTATGGCACGATATAGGCAATATCCCAGGCTCGTGCATTACATAAAAATTATGTAGGAAGGGATGAGGATTCTCCTCAACATAAAATCCAGTTAAAAACTCAACCAACTGCGCAAAGGCAGTACCCATTAAGCAAGAAGCTAAAAATCAAGTCAGGGAGATATTAGATCAAGTTGAATACCAAGGGGTGATTGAAACATGCACCTCGTCAATGAACAATCCTTTGTTTCCTGTCTCCAAACCAGACAATACATATTGTCTAGTTTTGGATTACAGACATTTAAACTCTTGTTGCGAAACTTTTGCAGTAAAAAATGCACACAGTGCAGCACTAATGAATAACATTGTGCGTAAAAAATACAAAACCACATTAGATATTTCTAATGGTTTCTTCTGTCAAAACATTGCACATGAAAGTAGGTATTTGACTGCTTTCTCAATCATGGGGACACAGCATCAATTCTGTTGTCTCCCCCAGGGATTAAAGAATAGTCAAGGGTGGTTTTCAGCCAGAGTAATAGAGTTACTTCAACAATATGATGATGAGGCATTATCATAAGTCGATTACATCTATCTAACAGACGATGACTTGGATAGGTACTTGAACAGACTGAACACCATTATTTTGGGATTCGCCTCTGAAGGGGATGAATTCAATTTTAAGAAAACAAGAATTGCCCACTTAAACGTCCTTGTCTTAAGATACGAGTTATCAAGAGAAGGCAAAAGCCTGGCAGCAAACTTTCTAGAGAAATGCGCGCTGCTTCAACCTCCAAAAACACTGAAAAACTTACAGTTGATTCTAGGCTTCCTAAATTCCGGAAGAACTTACATTGTAAATTACGCAGAAAGGGTTAAACCCCTCTACGAATTAATCAAACCAGATTTCAAACCAATTAATTGTACTCAAAAACACACAAAAATTTGGCGTTCAGTCCAAACGGACATGTTGGCAACAAAACATTTGCAAACACGCGTAGCCGTATGCAACTTAGAGATCCGAATCATCCCAGGAAGATGCGGATTCACGTACCGATCTTTATTGAAGGAGAAAAAATACCAATAGCTTACAAATCTCGCTTGTACACACAAGCTGAAATGAAATTCACTTCTACAATAAAAATTCTGACAGTGGTTCAAACTGCAGTAGCAAAAGAGAGAGCCCTCGCACAGGGTAAGCGCATAATGGTCGTTACTCCTGTACCTGCCTTAGAGGCAGTGACGAAAGCGAGCATTCCAAATGCCAAGGCTTTACATCCGAGATGGATACAATGGGTTACTTCTCTTGCTGTAACAGACGTTGAATACGTTTTCGACCCTTATTTGAAAACACAAGAATTTCTACAATATGAACAAGAATGTCCTCTGCCTACTGAAATTCTGCCTCTAGAACAGTATGAATGTATAATTTATACTGAAGGATCAGCACAGCCCGCTATTTGCGGTAAACAAGCTTATAGTGCAGCTTGCACGATCGTTAAAGGTCGCTGCTAAGATGGCAAATTCCGATAAATGGTCACTAAAACTCAATCTCTAGGAGATTGTACAGCTCAGCGAGCTGAACTACAAGCATTCAAGATGGCGTTTGGAAATAAGGAACGCAAATTCCCCACACTAATACTGTGCAATTCATATTATTGCGTTCAATCTTACAATGAATACTTGCAGAACTGGATTGAAAATGGTTAAAAAGATGCAAAAGGTGACAAAATCAAGCATAAGTTGCTTTGGGAACAGGTAGTTCAGTTACGACAAGAACTAAAAAAGCTCACATGATCCATACACTGAGTCATCCACATGATGGCGTTCACATACTCAGGAAGCCGCAAAGGCAGCTGTGGAAACGGCTTCCGTAGCTGCAATCACTCGTTCAAAAAACGAAAAAAGACGGCGAAATAATGCTAGCTGGCAATGCCGCAAGCAAAGGCAGCGGTGCAGCTTTACCTCAAAACAGTCCACTTAAATTCTCATACATAATTGACGCAAACTCTGTTCCTTTTTCTCAAATTCCTGGATTGGGGGATTGAGTAATTCCAAACAGGAAACGTATAGTAGCTTTGATACACGAAGCACATTTAGGAGAGGGTCTGATACATCAGGGGATCTCTAAATCTATACTAGAATTAAAAGAGACATACTGGTGGCCAGGGATGAATGGTCACATTCACATATTTGCAATTAATTGCCATGACTGCAACAGAGATCGCAGCAGAAAACGCCACCAGATACCTGACTTCAGTGTAGCCAGCCCAGTACAGACACCATTGTTAGACAGCATTAGACTTTCTACACGCAGACGTCCCTATGGACAGATGTGGTCCCATAAATATTAAGACAAGATTCATTTGGATGTGGCCTCAGCGCTTGGCTGATGCTCGAACTGTTGTAAAAGATTTGCGAGACTTTATCGGCACATACGCAGTCGGCATGCTACATTCTGACCAGGGTCCTGTGTTTAGCTCTCGAGCTTACAAAGAGGCCATGGCCAACAAGGGTGTTGCATTGTGGTATTCTAGTCCATTCCATCATGAGGGAAATTCGGTAGTGGAGAAAAAAAACGGGACAAAAAGCAATCTATAACAGCTAGGGTACTAGGCTCAGGTGACGGGTGGGTCAAACATCTGATAAGTGTCCAACGTAGTTTTAACAATCTGCCAAGAGGTTCTCTAGGGGGTATCACTCCATATGAAATCCTTTTTGGAACTCGTATGATTGTGCAGGACCTCGATTGTCACACTTCAGTGGTGGAACAAAAACCCTTTGACATCAAAG
This sequence comes from Lissotriton vulgaris, assembly GCF_964263255.1. Classification (NCBI taxonomy): domain Eukaryota; kingdom Metazoa; phylum Chordata; class Amphibia; order Caudata; family Salamandridae; genus Lissotriton; species Lissotriton vulgaris. The sequence goes on along the minus strand of NC_141691.1, from coordinate 232,437,560 downwards.
ATCGTTTGGCTGTTTTGCAGGACTTAAATGAAATAAGATCCAGACAAAGTAACGTACTCCTGAAGCCAACAACCACTGAAGAGAAGCCATCCCTCCTAGCAAGACCTGTCTGGATTCCAAAGATTGGGGATCTATTGAGAGAAAAGATTGCAGACAAGAAGGAATTTGGGCCTTATTACAGACAACCAGTACCTGTCCTAGCCATCCACGGAACAAGAACACAATTACTGCCACCCCTTGCTGGTAAAAAAGAGAACAGGTTTGTGTCCATCCACCTGGTCAACCCACATCATGTGGCCGATCATAAATAGTAGGCCAAGTGGACTCCAAAGATGTACCAGACGCCCTAATCTGTCTACTATTCAAGAGGTTCAAACTGAGAGACTCATCACCTTTGAAGAATCTGCAGTGCGAAAAGAAGGACCATGCAACAAAGCTATGGAACTTGTACCTCTTGAGACCCAAATAACAGTTCATCAAGAAACACCTGTCTACAATGAAATAGCAACTGACTATACAAATGTAACAAGTGATCAAGTGGTTCCCGCTACTTCACCAAATCCTGATGCAATCCCTACAATTGACAGTACTGCCTCTGGCTATTTCATTAACTTTGATACGCTTTCCGAGGATCCCGGCAAACCTGAAACGACGCCAGGAAAAAGAACTTTCAAAGAACAAGCGACAGAAATTTTTCATCAATTGGAAAAGACTTATCTGGTTTCACCATGGATTGAACTTTGGATTGTGTTGGGTGTACTTTTCCTTCTACTTTGGCTGACTCTTCTATTTACTTTGGGTATGCTGATAAAGGGAAGATATGTTAAAAAGGACACAGCAAGTAAGAACATCAACTTACTCCTCAAGCCACACAAATCATCTCATCTTAAAAAAGAGACTTGTTATCAGTGAACATCACAGCTGTTCCTATTCCAGGTGGTATAGCTTGGGACAGAACTGAATATGACATTCTTGGTCCGATGGAGCTGTTGAAGATTCCACACCAATTCAAGATTTCCTTGAGTGACTTTGTTTCATCTAGTACCTTTTCTGCTGAATGGGACATCCAGACTGTTAAGAATATGATGTCAGACTTAGAAATGTCTGCAGACTTTACTAATCATGAATACTTAGAAGGATCATCAGATTATGAATAAATGTATTGTTATAATCACTATGGTCATCATTTCTTGCATAAATCTGCAAATCCTAGAAATGTATTAACTTATAACCAATGGTAACATTGTCCTACGCCACCAAACAGTAGCTCAAAAACATTTAATGGCAAATTTCCACACTTTTCGGGGTATAATGTTTCAAATCCAGAATCATTTTACTTTAAAAATGTTAATTGGACCGAAATGAAAAGTATGTTCACAAATACAAAGCAAATGTATTCTGCTGCCTTTTATGCTCAGCTGTCCACATTAGGTTTTGACTTTTGGAAAAACACCATTGAGACAAAAACTGTCTGGGGCACAAAATACCCGCAAGTACAGGGATTAGAAGCTTTATTTAGAGCCTGCATCATCCCAGAACAAATAATGTTTTTGAATGACACTGTTCAGCAGACATCTTATCTTGGGTTAGCCAAGATAAAAAGATTCAAACAAACCGTCCATACCTAAACATACACCTGATAATAATAACACTTCGGAGGGGCTGGTTGACATACATACTATTTTGCTTCACAACAGAACAGATACTGATTGGAAAAATGGTTAATCTGGCCCACAGACACAAACACCTGTCTAGATAGATTCCTGAATAAGACACAAGGGTTCACATTCACTAGGCCAGATCCGAGATGTGTTCAAAGACAGCATCCAGGGATAGTAACATCATACAGTGTAGGGAAACTGTGCCTTGAGTGGCTACACAAGTCTACATTGAAGGAAGTAAAACAACACTTATCTTAACTTAAAGATGGTTCTGACCTGAGGGACTTCTTACAAGGACCTAAAAAACCACATCATAAACGTTTTATATATGCCGCTATCTATGCTCCATTTAATGAAGCGTGGAAGATTACGCAAGCTGAGACTGCAGAACGAATATGAGAAATTGATCGTATTAATTTAGAGAAATCTCTCTCTGTAGTTGACAATGGGTTAAAAACTCTGTCATCCAGGATATATTCTTTGGACAGCATAGTATACTCTACCAGAGACATAATGGACTAGGACTTGGTCATGTTGCAACATGGTCAGTCGCAATTATGTTCTGTAATGCCATTAGGCTGGACGTTACAAAACCTTTGTTCAGGCTATGTGCCTTGGTGTTTAATCAACACAACGTCAATATTTTCTGAATTTAATCTCACAGATAAACAAATCAAATTGTGGAGCAGACTATCTGGTGCTGAGCATTGAAAAATTGGAAAGATTGCCATTTACAGTCGCTGAAAAAACAGCCATTGAAAGGATAATACATGGTACAATCACACTGCCTGTTACCATTTTCCATTTTCAGTATTGCTTAAAACATATACCAGCAGGCCTATATGAAAGGTTGGGTAAAGAATAAGTCAAGACATCCTGTGAATTACCTTATACACAGATGTTGGAGTGGGGGAAAAGAAGTGTTACTTAGTGGCAATAATTGTGAAAACGCACTAAGCGGTTCTCTCCTATGTCAGGGTATAAACTTACATGGGGCATGCGATGGTTCCTCAAACAATTTATCTTGCCATCTGCAAGGTTCACGAGCGGCAGTGATTCATCCAATTTTTAGGCAACTTTCTAATGGAAGTTACATTATGTGCCTATCTCGTACCTGTGTCAGCCAGGGTCACTTGCTGTATGCATGTATTGTTTCCAAAAATCAAGACAGACAAGGAGTCACCTTTATGCCTTTTACTGAACATCTCTTCTATACGAATTGATACTTTGAGCAGAATGAAAGCCATTCTTTTACGTAATTTGCAGCTTGTTGTGTTTTAGATTCAAATGTAAGGTTTGGAATATTACAGCTTTTTTTAAACAAGCTGTAATATTCCAAACCTTACAGTTGTTTTCCTTTTCAAAGCCTTTTGCTTTCAGTTTCAGGCATGCATTGAATGACTTGTGATTTTCGAACCCCCGCTGTACCGTGGTCCGGAACACACAGTCCTTTGAAACAAGTGACCACGATTTGCAAGTCTTAGTTGTATTTCTGTGAGGCGGGCGTGTTTTGATTCTGATGGATCCATAGATTTGTTTCTGCAGAGCTGCTCGTAATGCTTCTCACGCAACTTGGTTTAGCATGTTCGGAAGTGCCAGTCCCAACAGCTGACTCAGAAGTCTCAGTGGAAGGCATACTCCTACCCCTCATATAACATTTTAGGAAAAAAACATGTTTTTAGCGCCTTCTACTGGAGTACAGTAAAGGGAGAGGGAAAAGGGTGGGCAGGGTGAATATGCCTTTCAGCCTTCCACTAATCACAGGTCTGGTTAGGGGAGACAGCCATTACAACGCAGGATTTACACCGCGCTACCATTACGACGCAGCAATCACAACACAAGTCGTTACAACGACTTGCGCTGGATGGCGCTATACACTAAGGAATAGTATGATTTACTATTCCAACACCTTACCTACTGTTACGTAGGCTAGAGTTGGAATAGTAAATTATACTATTCCTAAATCCAGCGCCTGCAGCGCAAGTCGTTCTAACGACTTGCGTTGTGATGGATGCATTGTAATGGTAGCGCAGTGTAAAGCCTGCGTTGTCATGACATACATCCACAGGAGGACCTCCGCAGCTTTAGCCCTTTGTTCATTAATGCAGCAGCTAGTAAGAAACTCCTGTTTTCTCTTCTAGCAAACACACCAGTGCATGCCTTCACTCTTCCAGGGCACTCAGATCCCAGCATGCTGCTGAATTCTGAGGTTAGACTAGTGCCTTCTTTATCTACTACACATGCACAGAAGTAAAGCTGTCCTGAAGCTGTTTTGGACAGTGCAACAGTACTGCACCAGCGTAGCAAAGATGGCATGGGCCCTTGTGCAAGCATGAAAAAAACAGCAATTACCTATGTTCCGTGGGCTCAGGTGCCACTGAACCGGAAGCACCAATGGTAGCTGCGCCGCTGCTTCACTAGAGAGATGAAGTTTTAATAACCGCTGCAGTTTCAGGATGTTTACCTGTTGGAGACATCCGTTTTCCATTGAGTTTAAGTAAAGTGTAGTCGGTGTGTTTGGGCAAATGGCATTGCAGCTAAACGTTGCTTCATTTAAGTGTTGCATAATTCCTTTCAAAGGTCGAACATGATTTTGAATTCTATTTCCTGGTGATCTGCACTTGTTTTTCAAACTTGGCCTTGGTGACCCGCACTTTTCATTTTAATTTAAACTTGCCTTGACTCTACCTGTAATGGGCCTTTTCTGAATGGCCTTCCTTAGACATGGTGTGAGGTGTTATCTTCACCCACCCGTCACCGCTTCACTGGATGGTGTTAGTTGGCACTTAATATACCAAATATTAAATATTTCATTCAAGGCCCTTTGAACTATATAGCCCAAATTAGATTTATCTGAGGTTTGACTCTGTAGTATGTGTGCCTCCAGTGTTTTTTTCTGTTCTAAGTCAATTATACCTGTTTAGCTTGTGTTATATTTATTGTCCAAACTAAAACGGAAAGGTAATGGGCAGAATGCTTGCAAATGTGTCAGTGTTTGCAAATTGCTCAGGTCATCTTCCAGTTACTTGTTTTCTTCTCTACTTTTCTATTGCTTATGAGCAGCAGCTCTATACATAGCACACTTGTGTGTGCCCCTGTAGGAACATTTCAGTTCAAACCACCAAAGAAGTGATGATTTAATGCTTGCTGTGAGAAGGTGGCCTGATATGCAGTGCTCCTGCATATCAACCCCCAAACGAAAGGAGATAAGGCTATCCTTGCCCAGGTAAGCCTCTATTACCTAAGTGGCCATATAAGGAAGGACCAGCTCTGGCTTGGTTTCCCCCTGTGTCATGGTCCACTAGGCAACCCCTCACCCTAAGGGTATCTGAGGGTCTCCACCATAGGGAATCTCTGTTTCTGGTGTGTCTTGGGAAAGAAGAAGGCTGATGCTGGGTTGGAGTACTGAAGTGAGGCTCCTCTACCTTTGGGCTCAACTTCCTCCAATCACCATCCATCATGTGTGCCTTTCTTTCTTTAGCTGAGATGCACTGAGCTCTCAGGGTCAGCCTCTGGCTACCTAAAGCTGGAGGCTGAGTCCCTCTGTTTGGCTTACTGGAGGTACAGGTCAGGTCTGGGGTTTTTAGGCCCCATGTTTGGCTGTGCCCACCAGTGTCCAGCTGTGGGAGTTCCCTAACTACTTTTAAGGGGGATCCCTCAGGAGTCTGTTCTATTTTCACTTGGCTAGGTTTACCAGCTTCAGTGATCCTAATCTGTTGATTAAGGGGTTCTTTTGGACAGGGGGCCCTTTTGGGTCCACCACTGGCCTCCCTGACCTCCACAGCCCTGGGCTGACTGAGGCAGGGTAGAGAGGTGCAGGTTACCTGCTCCAGACTGGGTCCCACCTGGGAAGGGTCCACTGCCATCAGGGGCTCTGCCAGGCTAGGCCTGACTACCTCTGGGGCAGTTCCTTCAACAGGGGTAGAGTCAGTTCCCTGAGGAGGCTGGCTCTCACCTAGTGTCTGGGAGGGGGAAGACTCTTCTTCCTCCTCAATGCTCTCTGTTTGAGTGGAGTGATCCATTGTTTCAGGCTTCACAACCTCACTATCTGTTTGAGTAGAGGCTGAGACCATTTCAACCTTTTCAGGAGGGCACTCAGTCTGTGTTTGGGCTGTGACTGTCACAGCCCTCCTATCCTGTTCTGGAAAGTCTGTCTGAGCCTGGGCAGTGGCTACCACTGCCCTTCCAACCTTTTCAGGGAGGAATGGTGCTTGGACTGGGGCTGTATCTATTACTGCCCCACTAACCTGTCTGGATAGGCCTATCATTCTGGAGTGAGTTTCTTGCTCCACCTCAGCCCATGCTGAGAGTTCCAGGTCATTCCCCAGTAAGCAATCTACAGGTAGGTTATCTGTCACTGCCACTCTCATGGGCCCTGTGACATTACCCCAACTGAGCTTGACTACTGCCATGGGATGCCTTCTCTTCACTCCATGAATGTCTGTCACCTGATAAGTAAAACCAGGGGTCAGTTGAGCAGAGGGGACCAGATGGTCACTCACCATGGTGAGGCTGGCCCCTGTGTCTCTGAATGCCTCAACTTTCCGACCATTCACTAAAACTTCTTGTCTATACTTTCCCAAAATGTGGGGTCCAGTAGTGAAGTTGGCAAACCCCATGCCAGTCTCACAGACAAGAGTGTGGTCAGGGAACCTGGCTAGGCCATAGTCCTCCTGATTGCCCAAAGTAATGCCCACCACATTCTTGGGGGCACTCCCACCACCTGGGGGATTACCACTAGTGGTAACAGGAGGTTTAGGAGTATTACCTGGGGGTATGTTTCCCTTATTACCATTTTTAGGGCAACTGACATCACTTTTGTAATGACCCACCTGTTTACAGGTATGGCAATAAGGTTTCTTTTGTTCTGAAGGAGTGTTCTGGGACCCACCACCCTTGTTGGAGTTTTGGGGCCCTTGGGAAGTCTTCTCTGAGGATTTATCCCCACCCTTCTCTTGAGGCTTGGTTGATTCCTTTTTCTGGTCACCACCCTGGTTTTTAGGCCTAACCCTGGTTCTGACCCATTTGTCTGCCCTCTTACCCAATTCCTGTGGAGAGGTCAGATCAGAGTCTACCAGGTGCTGATGTAATAACTGGTTCTGACAATTATTTAAGATTTGCTCCCTCATAATTAGATTATACAATCCTTTAAAATCAGTAACCTTACTACCCAGTAGCCAGCCTTCAAAAGCCTTAGTGGCACAATCAACAAAGTCAGTCCAATCTTGAGACTGAGTTTTCTGGGTGTCTCTGAACAGCATCCTGTATTGTTCAGTGGTTAAACCAAACCCATCAACCAGTGTATTCTTCAAGATTTGGTAATTGTTAGCATCCTCCACCCTTGTGGTGAGGAGCTTATCTCTACCTTTACCATCAAAGGAGAGCCACAAGATAGCTGCCCACTGACTTTGGGGAACACCCTGCACAGTGCAGGCTCTCTCCAAAGCAGTAATCCATTTGTGGATGTCATCCCCTTCTTTAAAGGGGGGCACTATCTTATTCAGGTGCTTTTTATCAAAACTCCTTTCCCTATTGCTAGGATTATTGCTGCCACCAGTGGGGACTGCCCCACTCAATTGTTGCTCTCTAGCAAAGGCAAGCCTTTCTTTGGCCAGGGCAAGTTCTTCCCTTTCAATCCTCAGATTGGCTGCCTTTTCCTTTGCCTCATACACTCTCCTCTGGGGAGATGTCATTCCCCTTTGAGAGGAACGTTGAGAGCCATTGGTATGAAGGGATCTGTTAGAGCCTCTAGATAGAGACCTAACTCGTCCATTCCCAATGTTAAGCTGACCTGAGAGTGGCCCCAGGGCTCCCCTAGAGTCCCTCTCATGTCTGCTTAAGTTGGTCCGGGTTAGTCTACTGACCTCTACCTGTCCCTTATCTGCCTCATCCCCAGACAACTCATCCTCCTCCTCAGCATCATCTGCCTCATGGAGGGGATGGATATCAAAGGGACCCTGTAAGGAGGGCAAACTTCCTTCTGGATTAGAAGGGTCTGGGTTACCAGCCCTACTGGCATCATAAGCCTCTAAGAGACCAATCAGAAAGGAAGTGGTGGGGTTAGACCCCTGTTTTAGTTTCCTGAGAGTACACACTTGTCTCATCTCATGGAAGCTAAGAGCAGCATATTTAGAAGTGACCTGTGGAAGGTCCACTGACACAAGGGGATACTCAGAGTTTCCTCCTTTGTCTGACATGCTGATTCTAGTGTGGTGTAAGTGATGCACCTACCTACACTATGTGTTTACCTACTGATCCCTTGCTAAGAGTTGCAGCCAAGGTGTGCTAAGCCTTGAGGAGCTACAACAGCTGGTTCAGTAGAACTCAGAGTATTCTAAGCTTTAGTTATATGTACCTAACAGTCCTTTATGTGATCTTTCAACAAGATATTCTTAGGATACGTGTGGTAAAACAACAGCAAGCTCAAATCCCACCGCTGCCACCAATGTGAGAAGGTGGCCTGATATGCAGTGCTCACTATTCTAGTGAACACTATGTATCAGTCCAGCAACCCTTATTGATGATTGGTTGTAAGTCAACCTTATAGACCAGCTATCCTAGTAGCGTGGATACGAGCAGTCTAAGGCTAAAGACTCGAGAGGGAGCGTTAAGCCAGCTGTTTACCACACATATACCCCTTGAATACCAAGTGAAAGGACACCACACAAGTGTTATGAAAATAAACAGTTATTTATTTAAAGATCACAACAGCCCTGTACTCTTTATGAGGACAGGGTACTAAGCACAAACCAAAACTCTTACAAAAATACTTAAGTTAGCACAGTATATACAAATGCCCGAGGGGCACGGAAAACCATATACTCTGAAAGTGGAATGCGAAATTCCTAGCAGGTAAGTACAGTACTAATAGCTTTTGGAATCGCTAGGACTTGACTAGGGAATCGTTAGATTATGTCTAGGAGGCCTAGGGGACTCGGGTGCAGTGTGTGCACTCTCACGCGAGATGCGGGACAAAAGTCTATGGTAGCTAGGAATTAGAAAGTTAGTGTTCTCGGGCGAACCCGACCTGGTAGGGAGAAAACGAAAGTAGATTCTGACCCTTGGATAGTGAGGCTATGCTGGGGCACCGAAATGCCGAAGTTACCTAGCCCAGGGGCTGCAGCTGCATAGGTCTGAAAAGACGTCGGGAATCCTCGTAGACGGACCAGGAGCCGGAAGAAAAGATGCTGGCCGGTGACCAGTGAAGAAAGTTCAGTCGGATCCAAGCCTGGATCTTGAAGATAGATGACACCTGAAAGCAGAGGGGACCAAGTTCGAGACTACTAGCCAGTAGTCAGTGGGCACCAGGAGAGCACCGGATGGTAGCCACCTCGACTAGGTGAGTGGGTGACGCTTGACTCGAAGATCTCACGGACCAGGAGGCGTTGTCGGCGACCAGGATGGAGGATCGAGCTGTCCCACGAAGATAGAAGCTGTCGGCGTCGCTGGACCCAGGATTGGGCAACAAAGCCTTGGCAAATTCAAGCCCACGCGGTGGACCTAAAATGGCGTCTGGAGTGGACCAGGAGGGTCCGGGGTGCCTCTCTTGAAGAAGGAAGCAAAGGCCAGCCTGGAGCAACCAGACCAGCAGTCGTGAAGTCGTTGGGCGTCGTTCAGAGGGCCACAAGCCAGCCGGCTAGTAGCCAAACAACGCGGTGCACAGCAAACAGCAGAAGGGCCCCACGCAGATCGTGGAGATGCAGGGGGGCTGATCTTGGGTGCTGGAGCTGCGCAGGGTCGGGGCTTCTCGGACCCCAAAGCACTCACCAGTGGAGGACACGGTGGGCTTGCAGTAAAGATGTCGTGCAGTCTTGGCGATCGTCGGTCCCTTGAGGTCTCGTCGCACTCACGGTTCTCAGCTGGGCTGTAGAGGTGAGTAGAGGTCAGAGGTGCCAGGGAAGCCGGGTCTCGTCGAGCTGGGTCGTCGGATTCGTGATGAAGGACTTGCAGCAGACCGCAGTGTTCTTTAGGATGGTGCCTGCGGATGCAGGGTGACTACTCCTTAGCCACAAGGGAGAATCTTGAAGAAGAAATCGTGAAGTCCTTTCGAAGAAAGTGGTATCTTGATTCCAAAGATGATCTAATTTTAACAGGGGGCCCGCTCCCATCTTTATACTAAAAAAGGGGGCTGACCCGGTGACTAGGTCCTGCCTATGGGTGGGACTAGGTGGGGGGTGGTTACACCCCTCAGCCATGCCGGACTTCCCCAGGCCAGGGGCTGGTGTGCCCCTGGAACTGGTTCAGACCGGCCTATGCGTAGTGAGCACCGGGGTGCCACTCAGCAGTCACCTTCCTGTAAAGCCCTGCCTACCCAGGATACACAAAACCATGTCTGGGACGGTGCTAGCACCGCCCCTGACAGGAAACCCTTTGTCCAGGCTCCCCTCGCTGGAAGGACTCCCAGCTGCAGGGGGTCAGACTCGTGTCTGTGGTGGCAGCATCCATTTTGTGGAGCTGAGGCTTCAGTTAACTTTAACCGGGGTTCACAGTTACATACATGTCGTGTCCCTCTAGAAGGGTGGAATGCTAACCCCGTCGCCAGAATTGGCGAGGGGTTAGTATTCCAATTCGTATGACACCTTACTCGACATGTTTTGATAAAGCAATACCAAAGTTAGCATTTAACCGCGAGGATTATAATGCACTTAAGAGTATATGGTATGCGATATCATGGAACAGCTATTAGGACTTGGTTCCGCAAGCTGCAGACAGGCTCAGCTCATGCCAGAGCACCATCTCACACGATTCCAAGCACTCTGCCTTCAGGATTGTCAAGGCCTGCCATAGGAGTGACTGATAGGAATCTGTGTGTCCATTTTAGGGTTAGGTATAGGTATACTACACCTACAGCAAAGGGTGATTACACGACTTTGCCCCAGCTGTCATGCAGCCAGTTGTGTCAAATTTAGGAGGCCAGCCAGGGGTGGCATAATACATGCTGCAGCCCCTGGCAGCCCTGGGTACACCTATGCCCTGAGTTACAGGGTCTGATAAGGTGGCCCAGTACCAATTGGAAATGTACCTAGGGTACATGGAATCCATTTTAAAGAGAGAGCAGTAGGCCTGGGGTCCTGATTGGCAGGGTCCCAGGTCGACTATGTCCAAAACCAGCTAAAACACAGGGCAAAAAGTTGGGGGCAACCATAGTCAGGATGTACCTTCCTACACTTGCCACTGCCACTTCTAATCGCTCTGAGCCTCCTACCAGTCCACTATTTTTCCACTCACAGACAGTGCCTCGCCAGAGTGGGATAAGTCAGATGCAAATGAGACTTGTTTCTTCTGTCCAAACCCATAGTTCTTAATATGGTAGAGTTGTTGTACAGTCTTAGACCTGATCATGAAATATAGCTTTGCTGTTTCTAGCAGAGCTGTTAGACAGCCTTAGGCCTGAGCATGGAAGATAGCTTTGCTGTTTCAAGAAACGTGATAATGCAGTGCATAATGATTCAAGAAGAAATCTTACGATAAAACTGCAGATTAATGACTCAACTTGTAAAAAGGAGTACACTGGGATCCATACATTTTGTCATTTTCCCCTTGCTTGCTCTAAATGTATTAATTTGAAATCTATCTGGTTGACTTGTTGAATATACAGAATATAACCCTGCCTGCCCTCTCAGCGCGTTGTTGCTGTATTAGGATGATTCACTCCGACGTTCTAAAAAGGTGCAAATAATATTTTCTACCTTCCATATGTGATATCACAGCACACCAGTGTATTTTATGTGCAGTTGTCGTAATGTAATGATAATTAAGGGCGATTCGCGAGAACAAGGGGACGACACTCGCCCCGGGGATAGACCGGTCTGAACAGGCAGGAAATAGTAAATGTCAAAATCAAAAAGGACTAGCTATGTTAGGGGGAGGGGGGACTCAATGAAGTACGCGTGCTGGCAAAGCCGATTAGTTTTTTCAAGAAGCCCTCACCCACCAACCTAGTTGGTGACATGCTTCATCATCGGGCCCACCACAGTGACACCGAGTGTGTCCCGGGTGTGCTTCAATGCCAGTTTACTGCGGAGCTGGTATGTTCGCTGGGTGTGCAGTGTAGTGAGTGAGAAAGTGAAAGTTAAAAAGCTATACAGTGGGTCCCAGTACCCGAGGGTAAATGGATAAACTTTAATTACTGGGCCCCTGTTAGCTACTAAAAAGGCAAGTGGACGTGTTGGAGTACGAATTATTACCTCCCGCGTCCTGTGTGGTCTACATGTTTCAGCCAGGCCTTTTTTAATTTAAAACTGGCTTTCCTCAGGACCAAGTGAGTATGTAAAAAAAGTGCAATTAAATAAAAATACTAAATTATAGTGATTGTGTTATTTCTTGGCTATGTGTCGCACTCCCTAAGGTGCGTTATATGTTAGAGGCGGATTCCCTCTTCCTTTACTACACATAACATATACAAGACATAGACAGCCGTACAGGGTAGAGTCATATTAGCATGATATGATAATTTCCACATCATTTAGCCGACTTATAAGGTGGGTGATCAACCTATATACGGCTAGGGTGTGCTCATCCGCTAGACATACCTACGGAGGCCTCACTCCCAAATATGATCACTATGTCATTTGTCCCATCCAGACTCCTCTTCTCAGTGTGACCCAGCCTAAGCTATTTCATACCCTTGTACACCATATCTGCACCCCAGCCTACATACACGCAACTCCGTATACAGCATACTATTTAAATCGCTGTATACACATAAATGTACTTTGGTATGCCACTGTTCTTTCGAGCAACTCACCCCTGCTACTAGCGCCAAACAGCGCTACTTTTGGAGCAGTTTCCTCCCCCCAGCCTTGCAAGCAACAGTCTTTCATTACGCCTGTGCACATGCCCAAGCTCGCAAGCAAAAGACTTCCATAACGTCTGCACACATGCGCAGACTCGAAGTCACTCCTTGTCCTTCGAACTCCACCATACGCATGCGCGAGAAACACTGTTCATTTGAGCATGCGCCCCATGGCAATGACGAGGCATCTAGCGCGAGTGCATTCCTCCTTCTATTTCCACACTTACCTAGGTGAAAACAATAAGCGGGGCTACTTAAACTCAATCTGCAGGCCTCCTCTTCTCATTTCGGGCACCGCAGAAGGACGACAGGTCCAAGGAGGATCTAGACCGGCAATTCCGTGAGTAAATCCAGCACACAACTGCAACAACTGGGGTAAGCTGTTGATATCTTTCTCCCGATTCTAACAGGAGGGGGGAGAGAGAGAGAGTCAGTGGATTCAGTCTCCCGGGTTATATGAATAAACAAAGTGGAATCCACTCAAAGTGATAGTGATCCCTAGAGTAATGGGGAACACACAGTGTTGTTTAAATGCCCCTCACACACCAACAGGCCCCTTGGTGTCATGCTTCATCATCGGGGCCTTCGCACCCCTCTACGGGATGCGGCGTGCTGCGACTCGCGAATACGCAGGAGCACTTGAAGTGAACTATGTGGGGGTGTGTGTTTGTTACAAAAGTGTGAGTGAGGTGAGGTGAAAAAAGGGTGGATGGTTAAAAAATACCTGGCATGTGGGAGGAAAAAATACTTTATTTAAATCCCCGGCTGGTATTATTAAAACAAAAGTGCAGGGCGTGGTTTAAATAGATACGTATTAGGGTATCCAGACCACTGTATCAAGATGTCAACATGTTTCGGAGGTCACAGCCCCCTTCTTCAGGACAAGGGTTAATGCACTTACCCTCCCCTTACTCACATGTAAAATGTAAAAGTGTTATTAAAAATTATTACCACAACGTGTAATATTCCTAACAATGTTTTAATGTTAGTGAATGTCGTTGCGCCCAATTGGCGTTAGAACTTAAAGTTCCCAACTACAAGACTTCATGAGCCTAAGCGTATATTGGGGGATCCTTCCTTTCTGATCAGAAATAACGGTTACTGCAATGGCTAATCGCCTGCCTTCCCTCAACATACACCCCCACACATAGTTCACTTCAAGTGCTCCTGCGTATTCGCGAGTCGCAGCACGCCGCATCCCGTAGAGGGGTGCGAAGGCCCCGATGATGAAGCATGACACCAAGGGGCCTGTTGGTGTGTGAGGGGCATTTAAACAACACTGTGTGTTCCCCATTACTCTAGGGATCACTATCTCTTTGAGTGGATATCTTTCTCCCTACAGGTCGGATGTAAGCAATTACTTTCACAACCTTGTTTCAGGGTCTCTTTCTCTGCCAGGTGACCCAATGAAGCTTTTTACAGCAAATAGCCTGTTTGAGGAAAATGTACTTTACTTACCTGTACCTCACCATGCTAATATCCGCTGTTCTAGCTCACCACTACAATCGGTTTTAAGATAAAACCCACGCATTTTCAGGACCTGTTAAAGCCTGACAACCTGAACCATTACCTAATTTGTGGGCAATTTTTGGATGGAGAACAAGAGGCCCCAACCTCCTTTGCTGCTCTTTCATCCCGGCTACGACCCAGCAAACAATCGTGTTAAATGTAAGGAAAATGGTGATATTTTTTTTTGATTGGAGTTAGGGCTATGTTTGAGGTCACCCTACATGGTGGTTGGGGTGGGTGCACATTCTGAACATTGTACCCTCAGTGGATGGAATTTACTAATACTGAGCCTTATTCCTGTGCTTTGGGCAATAACGTTTTTTAAAGGCACTATCTATTCCTTGTCTTGTTCAAGGCCCTCAAACAGTGTCTGTTTCAGTGCCTTCAGGAACCACTATGGCACACAGAAGCAGGCAGTATGGCTGTATTTTAGCAGTCCTGTTGTCCAAAGCAGTGACGGTGCGTCCATTGGGCGTGTTGCCCCACTAGCCACATGGAAGACCATCATGCTAACATTCAATCTAGGATTCAAAATAAATATTCTGAGCGCACTCGCAGTCTGCGGCATCGCTCTAGCTCAGGCAGCTCTACTGGGACAAGCCCGACTGAATTGGACATCGGGGAAGGGTGTGGGGGCGGGACTGCGGCAGTGAGTGACAGCGCAGCAGAAATACTAGCACAGCAGAAGTGTGCGCATGTACATTTTTGGGCTAGTCATTTTTATGACTGGCCCGTTCATGCGCACACGCAGTAGTACCTTCCCTCCTCCTCCCCTATAGCGACTCAGACTGGCGAGGGACCCGGGCCCCGGGTCTCATTATGGACAGGCAGTAACACTGCTCTTAGCAAATCCTGGTGCAGTGGCCAGAAAGGATTGCGCAGTGCAACACGCACCCTACCCTCCTCCCACAGAAATTGCCCTAGCAAAGAATTCACCAGCTGGAACCATCTAGGCTGGACAGGGCCTGTGGGGGAACAGTGAGTAACCAGGGATTGGTATATCCAGGGGATCTTTTTTTCTTTTAGGTCCCCCATAAAGACTTTTCAAACAGATCTGCCAAACAGAGTCAAAGGCATAAGGGCCCAAGATTTAAGGTCTGATCGCACTCGCTCCTACACTGGGGCCACATTCCGTTCTCAGGAGATCGCCGGTATATCTGAAAGGAACACCCCCCAGGTATTTCAAGCGCCCCACCGCCAACTGGATCGAGGACACCCATGCACCCACTCTCATTCCATCTCCCAGGGCCCACAATGTAGATTTGCTGGGATTCATATACTAAACCGACGTCTCCTCAAAGATCTGCATGATGCGCAGAAGTTGCAGCCCCGTCCTGTCCACCGCTGTAATAAAAAAAAGTAAATCCGCGTAGAGCGCGATCTGGTCGGACAGACCTGGGGACCATTCAAATCCCCTAACCTGCTCATCGATGTGTACCCATGCCGCCAACAGCTCCATGGCGAGGGAGAAGAGGTATGGAGTCAGGAGGCACCCCTGCCGCGTACCCCGTCCTATGGAAAGCGTAGAGGAGGACGCGCCTGCTACCCAAACCGATGCCGTGAGCTCCGTGGAGAGGAGTGTTATGTAAGAGAGGAAGCGGGGGCCAAGATTGAGTCTCTGTAGCAGCACGAAAAAATAAACCCAGCTTATGGAATCAAACGCCCTGTCCATGTCTGCCAGGAGAAGCGCCGCCGTCTGTCCTGTCTTCCGTATGGCCGCCACCGCCACATGTGCCTTCCTAATGTTGTGCCTGGGTCATAGCCCCTGCCTGGTCCGAGTGTTCAAGAGCACAGATGTGGGGCAGAAGACGATTGGCCAGCGCCTTCACCAGGATTTTGGCCTCCACGTTTAAGAGGGAAATGGGGCGATACGAGGCATGTTGTTCTGAGGGTTGGCTGGGGTTATGGAACACCACTACCTCTGCATGCTGCCAATCTGGACGGAGTGAGCCATTTTCCCAAGTCTCCTCCACCACCGCCCTGTAATAAGGAGCTAGCTGCACATTGTATTGATGAAAGAATTTGCTAGGAAACCCATTGGGTCTAGGTGTCTTACCGGGATTGAGCTCTCCCAGGGCTGCACCCAGCTCCTCATCCGTCAAGGGGGCCTCCAACGGGTCTTGCACCTCATCAGGCACCATTCTGGGGGGCAAGTCTGCAATGAACTTGTCCACGGTGATTTCTGACAAACATTCCCGAGGGTCGTAGAGTTCCGTGTAGTATGCAGCAAAACTCTCCGCTATGGCGGGGGAATCAGTAATCGGCATTACAGCCGAGTCCAGAATGCCCGGTAGGGTCTGGGCTTGGAAGGCACCCTAACAGAGTCAGTGCAACATCTTGCTAGACTTGTCCCCCCATTCATATACCCTGCTGCACATCGCCATTTGTATCGCTTTGTTCGCCCTAAGTTGGCAGGGTATGCTCAGACGCGAGTCCCTTGCTCACTTTGCCACTGGATTCAAGATAACCTGGCTGATGAGGATTATTAATCCGAAACCGGTCCCAGGATGCTTGTTTCCGGTCCAGGGAAGACATGTCTTGGCAGTTTGGGCTGGACTGTTCCCATGAGGCACAGGGTCAGACTGATTTGCATATGGCCATGTCTGAACTGGGCTGGCAGAGTGAGATAAAGAATGGTGATGGATTAAACCCAGATCAGTTGAGTGGGGGTGAGTGTTTGATTTGCTCAAACGCTCCGTCCATCATCCGCTTTGGTATCTCTTTAT
This sequence comes from Lissotriton vulgaris, assembly GCF_964263255.1. Taxonomy (NCBI): domain Eukaryota; kingdom Metazoa; phylum Chordata; class Amphibia; order Caudata; family Salamandridae; genus Lissotriton; species Lissotriton vulgaris. The sequence goes on along the minus strand of NC_141691.1, from coordinate 232,420,869 downwards.
TCGCCCTAAGTTGGAAGGGTATGCCCAGACGTGGGTCCCTTGCTCACTCTGCCACTGGATTCAAGAAAGCCTGGCTGATGAGAATTAAGAATCCGAAATCGGTCTCAGGATGCTTGTTTCCAGTCCAGGGAAGACATGTCTTGGCAGTTCGGGCTGGACTGTTCCCATGAGGCACAGGGTCAGACTGATTTGCATATGGCCATGTCTGAACTGGGGTGGCAGAGTGAGCTAAAGAATGGTGATGGATTAAACCCAGATCAGTTGACTGGGGGGGAGTGTTTGATTTGCTCAAATGCTCCATCCATCATCCCCTTTTGTATCACTTCGTCCAGCAATAAGGCGGCACAGGTCTGTTGTGCAAAAAGCAATTACTGCACATGCTGATCCATCCCTGCCTCCCAACACCGGTGCTAGAGTGCCTCCACATCCACCTCTGCGCAAGTCAGTTCCTCTCTACGCTTCCTTCGGGCCGCCGTGCACCAGACTATGTCAACCCCTCACAGGGTAGGTTTCATCGGCTCCCACAACGTTGCGGCGCCAGGAACAGACCCCTCATTGGCCGTTAATTACTGGGCAATTGCTTCACTCATATGAGTCCCATACTCTGTATTCTGCAAGTGCCAAACCAACAATCGCCACCAACACGGTCATTTTCCACTGCTTATATGCAGCTCAAGGGACACCGGAGAGTGATCCAAGAGGCCGTGAGGCAAAATCTCCACCGGCGCTTCCCTATCGACTGCCACCCGAGGAACAAAGAAGTAGTTGATTCTGGATAGTGAGCTGTGAACCGCCGAGAGGAATGTGAACCCCAGCTGATCACCATGCATACGTTGTAATACATCAATCCAGTCCAATCCCGTCATGAACGAGTGCAGTTTCATGGGAAGACCACCCCAGGGCAACCCCCAACTCTGGTCCTATCTTTGGCCAGGTCCATAACATCATTCCAGTCCCCACCCACCACGGATAACCCTCTGGCATGTCGGCTCACAAGGAATGCAGTTTCTCAACCAGATTCCATTGCAGGGGAGGTGCATATACACTGCCCATCATCAAAGGATCCTCCCCTATCCTGCCCCGGATAAATAGATAGTGCCCTTGCGTGTCAGACCACTGTTGTAGGTGTACATAGGGGACCCTACGGTGTACCAGGATCGCTACTCCTCTTGAACCCCTTGTAAATCTAGTGTGGAAGATCTGCCCCGCGCTTGATCTTATCCAGGGCCCCACGCATATTCCAAATGATGATGCGGAGACAGCACAGGGTCATTCGGCTATCACCTGACCTTCCTGTCATGGTGGGGTCCCATGCTCCTGCAGAGTGGATATTCAGCTGTGGTGGTGCATATGTATAGAACAACAAGTGTCTGGCAAAATTGCGATCTGAGAACTAAAACAACCCCCACCCAACAAACCCCCACCCCATTCCTCAAAAACACTGAAGCATCTGTCGCGGTAGGGCAGGTCCCCAAGCCTCAAAGGGGGGATGAGGACTGCCCCAACCAATGGATCTCCAACTCACAGCCCATGTTCTCTGGGCATGTCTCCGACCAATGCAATCTGGGTGGAGAGACCAGCCCACTTCGTGACTCCCCCTAATAATAGATTTACAAAAGGGGGTGGTGATGAACAGAGTGTCTGAATTGAGCAGACCACTCTTACCCAGTCCAAAGATCAGGGCTTGATCCATCACCGTTATTTATCTCACTGCCCCATCCCAGCTCAGAACCTGGCTATATGCAAATCAGTCTGTCCCTGGCCCAGTGCATCATGGGAACAGGGCAGACTAAACTACCAAGCCAATTCTTTACCAGAAAGGAGCCAAGCTACCGGGGACCGGTTTCTGGCATTTCAGCCTCTTCGGCCCGGCTTGCTTGAATCCTGATGGAGCAGTGAGAAAGGGACTCATGTCTGAGTATACCCTGCCACACCTATAGTGGCCAAAATCGATTTACAAAAGGGGGTGGTGATGAACAGAGTGTCTGAATTGAGCAGACCACTCTTACCCAGTCCAAAGATCAGGGCTTGATCCATCACCGTTATTTATCTCACTGCCCCATCCCAGCTCAGAACCTGGCTATATGCAAATCAGTCTGTCCCTGGCCCAGTGCATCATGGGAACAGGGCAGACTAAACTACCAAGCCAATTCTTTACCAGAAAGGAGCCAAGCTACCGGGGACCGGTTTCTGGCATTTCAGCCTCTTCGGCCCGGCTTGCTTGAATCCTGATGGAGCAGTGAGAAAGGGACTCATGTCTGAGTATACCCTGCCACACCTATAGTGGCCAAAATCGATTTACAAAAGGGGGTGGTGATGAACAGAGTGTCTGAATTGAGCAGACCACTCTTACCCAGTCCAAAGATCAGGGCTTGATCCATCACCGTTATTTATCTCACTGCCCCATCCCAGCTCAGAACCTGGCTATATGCAAATCAGTCTGTCCCTGGCCCAGTGCATCATGGGAACAGGGCAGACTAAACTACCAAGCCAATTCTTTACCAGAAAGGAGCCAAGCTACCGGGGACCGGTTTCTGGCATTTCAGCCTCTTCGGCCCGGCTTGCTTGAATCCTGATGGAGCAGTGAGAAAGGGACTCATGTCTGAGTATACCCTGCCACACCTATAGTGGCCAAAATCGATTTACAAAAGGGGGTGGTGATGAACAGAGTGTCTGAATTGAGCAGACCACTCTTACCCAGTCCAACGATCAGGGCTTGATCCATCACCGTTATTTATCTCACTGCCCCATCCCAGCTCAGAACCTGGCTATATGCAAATCAGTCTGTCCCTGGCCCAGTGCATCATGGGAACAGGGCAGACTAAACTGCACTGGGACAGGAACAGACTAATTTGCATACAGCCAGGTTCTGAAACTGGGATGGTGCAGTGAGCTAAAAAACGGTGTTGGATCTAGCCCTGATCTCTTGACTGGGTGAGAGTATTCTGTTTAATTCAGAGACTCTGTCCCTCACCACCCCTTGTTGTAAATATTTTTGTCCACCCTAAGCGTGGAAGGGTATACTCAGATGTGAGTCCCTTGCTCATTGCACCATCAGGATTCAAGCAAGCCGGGCCGAAGAGGCTGAAATGCCAGCAACCGGTCCCCGGTAGCTTGTTTCCTTCCCAGTGTAAGAATTGGCTTTTGTAGTTTGGTTTGCCCTGTTCCCATCATGCACTGGGACAGGAACAGACTAATTTGCATACAGCCAGGTTCTGAAACTGGGATGGTGCAGTGAGCTAAAAAACGGTGTTGGATCTAGCCCTGATCTCTTGACTGGGTGAGAGTATTCTGTTTAATTCAGAGACTCTGTCCCTCACCACCCCTTGTTGTAAATATTTTTGTCCACCCTAAGCGTGGAAGGGTATACTCAGATGTGAGTCCCTTGCTCATTGCACCATCAGGATTCAAGCAAGCCGGGCCGAAGAGGCTGAAATGCCAGAAACCGGTCCCCGGTAGCTTGTTTCCTTCCCAGTGTAAGAATTGGCTTTTGTAGTTTGGTTTGCCCTGTTCCCATCATGCACTGGGACAGGAACAGACTAATTTGCATACAGCCAGGTTCTGAAACTGGGATGGTGCAGTGAGCTAAAAAACGGTGTTGGATCTAGCCCTGATCTCTTGACTGGGTGAGAGTATTCTGTTTAATTCAGAGACTCTGTCCCTCACCACCCCTTGTTGTAAATATTTTTGTCCACCCTAAGCGTGGAAGGGTATACTCAGATGTGAGTCCCTTGCTCATTGCACCATCAGGATTCAAGCAAGCCGGGCCGAAGAGGCTGAAATGCCAGAAACCGGTCCCCGGTAGCTTGTTTCCTTCCCAGTGTAAGAATTGGCTTTTGTAGTTTGGTTTGCCCTGTTCCCATCATGCACTGGGACAGGAACAGACTAATTTGCATACAGCCAGGTTCTGAAACTGGGATGGTGCAGTGAGCTAAAAAACGGTGTTGGATCTAGCCCTGATCTCTTGACTGGGTGAGAGTATTCTGTTTAATTCAGAGACTCTGTCCCTCACCACCCCTTGTTGTAAATATTTTTGTCCACCCTAAGCGTGGAAGGGTATACTTAGATGTGAGTCCCTTGCTCATTGCACCATCAGGATTCAAGCAAGCCGGGCCGAAGAGGCTGAAATGCCAGAAACCGGTCCCCGGTAGCTTGTTTCCTTCCCAGTGTAAGAATTGGCTTTTGTAGTTTGGTTTGCCCTGTTCCCATCATGCACTGGGACAGGAACAGACTAATTTGCATACAGCCAGGTTCTGAAACTGGGATGGTGCAGTGAGCTAAAAAACGGTGTTGGATCTAGCCCTGATCTCTTGACTGGGTGAGAGTATTCTGTTTAATTCAGAGACTCTGTCCCTCACCACCCCTTGTTGTAAATATCCCCCTAATAATAACCACCACGGTACCATAGCACCCAATTGACTGCGTACATTAGGGTTCAAGAGTGTGTCGCCCTGAGGTAGAGTCCCCCCGAGAGGAGGCGCTGCAGGACTGGAAGCACCGCTGGGATCTGGATTGTCTGCTGCCCCTCTGTTGTTGACCCCGGGGGCCCCTCCGGACCACCTCGCTTGATGGAGAATCGGACTCCCTTCTCGGTGGCGTATGTGGCCTCACCTACACCATCTCGTCCGTCCATTTGAATACCTCCTCCGGGGAGTCAAAGAAGTGGGTGCGGGAGCGAAATATCACCCGCAGGCGCGCCGGAAATAATAGGGCGTATGGAAGCTTACGGTCTCTCAGGCGGGCTTTCTCTGCCCCGAAGGACTGGCGCTGCTGCTGGACTTGTCTCGTATAGTCATGGAATATAAGAATGCATGCATTATTGTATTGAAGAGGTTCCTCAGCCCTAGCTTTCTTTAGGATAGCATCCCGATCCAGGTAATTTAGCAGTTTGGCAATAACTGGCAGGATGCGAGCCGCCACCAGGGAATCCCGCACAAGCACTCTGTGGGCCCTCTCCATGACAAAACACCGTGACATGGCCACAGGGGGAAGCCAGCTCTCCAGCCATTGCATAAAAAATTGTTCCATGTTGCCCTCCTCGCATCCCTCCGGAAACCCAAAAAATTGGAGGTTGTTGCATTGGGCCCTCCCCCCGCATCTTCCACTTGAAGCGCAAGGCCCTTTTGGACTGTCTCCATCTTTGCAACCTTCTGCTTTAATACGGTGACATCATCTTGCACCCCAGAGATCCGGATCTCAGCCTCAATGATACCGGTCACCTCGCTGTGCAGATCCTACCGCAACAACATGACGTCCGCACCAACTGACCCTACTTTGGTGTCCAACATGTCCCTGGATTGGGTGATAGCAGCCATGAGGTCTGCATTGTCCGGTAATACTCACGGCAGGCCTCCGAAGGCCCCAGCCGCCGTCCCTGGACCAGTCAACTTATTGATAGGACCTTGGTTGGTTGATCTGCTGCCTCCTTTGTCCTGTGCCATGACTTCCCCCGAAGACCCTACACAATCCCAAGAAGAGCCGGGCAGGGTGCAGGCGTGAAGACCACCAGCTCCCGCAGTCCAACCTGACCGCCGAATGGGCACTGACCAGAAGGTGTTACAAATACACAGGGCCAACAAGACCTCTCAAGGGCCCCACCTCACCAGGGGCTCCCGGACACATGTGTGCAGTGTAGCTGACTGCCGGGATGAGGTCCCCGTAGATAGATAGGAGCGTCACACAATCACCCCCGTTGTGCGGTCCCACCAGGAGCGGCAACAACCACTGGTCCCAGGGGACCGGTGCAGGCCCACGCTGCCCGACGGACTGCTGGTGTGGGTGCCCCTGCTATCCCGGGTCAACTCTGGGGGGGCAGAGGGGCAAAGAGCTAGACAGCCGATGTCACAGCCCCCCCTTCACGGCTCCACTGTGCGACCGGACCCCCATTACCGCTTCACATATAGGAGAGGGAAGCTCTAGGGGAAGCGAGCCAGGCATCCACACACCAGGCAGCCGCCAGCACCGGCACCACAGACAACCCGATCCGGAGAGGACAGAAGCTGATCACAAAGCACTGGAGCTCCGCCCCCGTGGCCTGATTCAGTCGCCGATCCCCCACCGAGCCCCCGGGAAAATGTGGGCACCCTGTAGGTAGCAGGCCAGCCCCACGCGGTCCGACCGACTGCCGATGTGGGAGCCCCAAGAGTCCGGAACAACTCAGAGAAGGGGGCGAGTAGAACGGATGGCAGGCCTCCCAGCCACCTCCCCCACTGTCTGGCTGCACCGCCGAATCCCCCACGCAATGCCAGGAAAACAGGGGGAGGGGGACCCCACCGCAGCACTCCAAGCCAGCAGCCCGCTTCAGCAACTACCAGCGCCACCAGCCGCCCTCACCGCCAGGGGGGCCCACTCGCCTCACATGCGCGGCCCGATCTGGCTGCCGGGTCTCTTCCACAAGTTGCGTCCCGTGCAAAGCTGCAGAACAGCGGAGCAGCGCTCAGCACACCCGCCGGCTATCCAGGCTCTCCGACAAAACCAGTGCTCTCTGATCTCGTCGATATGCCGGCGGACGTGCACAATATGTCGCACGCCCCCCCAGCCGCCTCCGGAGGCCCCAAACGCAATTCCTCGGCTCCACTACTGGTCATCAGCCCTCACTCCGGGCGCGGTCCAATCGCGCCACTAAGGATCGCCACAAGCACCCCAAACCACTCAGGGCGACAATAGGTGTCGCGCAGTGCTGCTAGGCAGTCTCAATAGGGTCTCAAAAGTCAGGGGAGTCAGGATAAACGTCAGATATTCGATGAGCTCACTTAGCACATGTCCGCCATGTTGGCTTGGCCGACCCTAGTAATATTGTTAAAGCACGCACGCTCCTAATGCCTTCCCAGTTCCCATCTATTTTATGTGACCCGGCCCGGCGCTGTGGAGCAGCCTCTGGCTGGCCCTTGTAGTTTGCAGCTTGTTGTGTTTTAGATTCAAATGTAAGGTTTGGAATATTACAGCTTGTTTTAAACAAGCTGTAATAGTCCAAACCTTACAGTTGTTTTCCTTTTCAAAGCCTTTTGCTTTCCGTTTCAGGCGTGCATTGAATGACTTGTGATTCTCGAACCCACGCTGTACCGCAGTCCGGAACACACAGTCCTCTGAAACAAGTGACCAGGTTTTGCAAGTCTTAGCTGCATTTCTGTGAGGCGGGCGAGTTTTCATTCTGATCGATCCATGGATTCGTTTCTGCAGAGCTGCTCTTAATGCTTCTCATCCCATTCGGTTGGGTGTGCAAGTCCCAACAGCTGACTCAGAAGTCCCAGTGGAAGGCATACTCTTACCCCTCATATACCATTTTAAGGAAAAAACAAGTTTTTAGTGCTGTCTAGTGGAGTACAGTAAAGGGAGAGGGCAAAGGGTTGGCAGGGTGAATATGCCTTTCAGCGTTCCTCTAATCACAGGTCTCGTTAGAGCTCATGTACAGGAGGACCTCAGCAGCATTAGCCCATTGTTCATCAATGTAGCAGCCAGACAGAAACTCCTCTAGCAAACACACCAGTGCATGCCTTCACTCTTCCAGGGCACTCAGATTTATCTACTATGCATGCACAGAAGGAAAGCTGTCCTGAAGCTGTTTTGTACAGTGCAACAGTACTGCACCAGTGTAGAAAAGATGGCACGGGCCCCTGTGCAAGCATGGAAAATTGGCATTTCACTGTGGTAGGGGTGTCAAAAAACAGCAATTAACTAGGTTCCATGGGCTCCGGTGCCACTGAACCTGATGCACCAATGGTTGCTGCGCCCCTGCTTCACTGGAGAGATGAAGTTTTAATAACCGCTGCAGTTTCAGGATGTTTACCTGTTGGAGACATCCGTTTTCCATGGAGTTTAAGTAAATTGCACAAAGTGTAGTTGGTGTGTTTGGGCAGATGGTATTGCAGCTAAAAGTTGCTTCATTTAAGTGTTGCATAATTTCTTTCAAAGGTCGACCTTGACATTGAATTGTATTTCCTGGTGATCTGCACTTGCTTTTTCAAACTTGGCCTTGGTGACCCACACTTTTCATTTTATTTTAAACTTGCCCTGACTCTACCTGTAATGGGCCTTTTCTGCTTAGACATGGTGTGAGGCGTTATCTTCACCCACCCGTCACCGCTTAACTGAATAGTGTTCGTTGGCACTTAATATACCAAAGATTAAATATTTAATTCAAGGCCCATTGAGCTACATAGCCCGAATTAGATTTATCTGAGTTTTGACTCTGTAGTATGCGTGCCTCCTATGAGATGAAAAACAATTACCTATGCACACACACTATTAAATTCAAACACAGAGTGGTGTAATTGTCAGTCCGGTCAGTATAATCATAAGAATTAATGTCCACTTCTTCTTGTGTGAGCAATTTCTTTCTTTTTATTGCTCAAGCTACGCCACGCCAGCGGCCACAAGTGTTTCGTCAGAGTGCAGATCGCTCTGACTCTTCAGGGCTTTCTTGTGATAATGGCGTGTATTGTAGTCCCACTTAACCAGTAATAATTACAACCCGGTAAAGGTATCTTTTCTGTTTCAAATGAATATAGATCCTCCCTTGAGTCTTCTGTATACAAAAAATTAACGTGTTCTATGCGCCATATTTATGTGCGAAAACGGAACAGAAACAGTCCATGTGTACAAAAGTCAGTGCTATTGTCTTGTCCGGTTTCCGCTTCTTAAATCCGTGCTACCGTAGTTTCCGTGGTGTGTACGGTAAAACGTCCGAATATGCCTGGACCTCCTGTTCCGCCCAGCCGCGAGTCTGGCGTCTCTAAGCGATGGCGATTTATGAGATGTCTCTTTCTGTTCTAAGTCAATTTTACCTGTTTAGCCTGTGTTCTATTTATTGTCCAAACTAAAACAGAATGGTAATGGGCAGAATGCTTGCAAATGTGTCAGTGTTTTCAAATTGCTCAGGTCGTCTTCCAGTTACTTGTTATTTTCTCTACTTTTCTATTGCTTATGAGCAGCTGTTCTATATAGGGCACGCTTGTTTGTGCCCCTGTAGGAGCATTTCAATTCAAACTACCAAAGAAGTGATGATTTAATGCTTGCCACTGCCCACTTCTAATCGCTCTGGGCCTCCTACCAGTCCATTTGTGTCCCACTCACAGACAGTGCATCGCCAGAGTGGGATCAGTCAGATGCAAATGAGACTTGTTTCTTCTCCTCAAAGCCATATTTCTTAATATAGTATAGTTGTTATACAGTCTTAGGCCTGAGCATGGAAGATAGCTTTGCTGTTTCAAGATACGTGATAAGGCAGTGCATAATATTCCAAGAAGAGATCTTACGATAAAACTGCAGATTAATGACTTAACTAGTAGAAAGAGTACACTGGGATCCATACATTTTGTCATTTTCCCCTTGCTTGCTCTAAATGTACTAATTTAAAATGCTATCTGGTTGACTTGTTGAATATACAGAATATAATCCTGCCTGCCTCCTCAGTGCGTTGTTGCGGTATTAGGATGATTCACTCCGACGTTCTAAAAAGGTGCAAATAATATTTTCTACCTTCCATTTGTGATATCACAGCACACCGGTGTATATTAAATGCAGTCGTAATGTGATGATAATTAAGGGCGATTCGCAAGAACTAGGTGTAATGTCATACTTTATTAACATGCATCTCCTTTCTCAGAGAATCTAGGTTCTCTGCTCAGGATAATTCTTAGAATAGGAATGTCATGTAATTCTTAGAATAGGAATGTGATGTAGATTCTTGGTCAGTTACCACCTTGGGCTGTTTGTGGATGAGGCGATTAAATTGCTCTTGAAGACTATTTCATGTTTCCTGCTTATTTCATCTGCAAGACACCACATTTATATTGGCGACGATCTTACCTCTGTGCCTCAACACACAGCCGACCCTGATTCGTTTTACCTCCCCAGCGGCTGTTCAACTTAAAAGAAAGCGTTGTCTTCCCAGCGGCTGTTCAACAACATCATCGACGCATTTGGAGAACGGACTGTACGGTAAGGAGTGCAGCGGGAGGATATTTGAAGGAAAAGGGACTTTAAAAAAAAAAGGGAATAATAAATAACGCGCCGCGCGTAAAACTACAGTTTGAATATTGCTCGCGCTCCTCGCGCACTAGAACGCGAAAGGATTTAAAAGACGCAGATTCATGGATGCGCGCCTCAGTGACGTACTCTCTGCGTGTCAGTGACGCGCTGCGCATAACTGTGTGTTTCAGCGACGTTACGCGCTACTTCCTTGTTTTGCGTTTCAGCTTCGTTCTTTGCGTGTCATTGACGCGCTGTCTCCTAGTCAAAGGAAAAAAACGAGGATTATCTTACTGTTCTATTCCTCGATTCTTAAAATAGAACAAAGCATTGTTAGAGTGAATGAACATAACTTTGTCACGCAATAAGTTAAAAAAAAAACAAAAAAAAATGAAATTGTTATGAAAAGAACAATCACTCTGAAGCTGTGTCTAGATTTCTATTATGACATAAATAAATAAGGCAGGAAATAAAGCAAAATAGAAGCAAGTAAGTCATTGTTGCGCAATAATACTCAATACAAAAGCTATTTTTTTATATTTAAGGAGAATCTTTAAAGGTGAATACATTATAATATTTACGAAGAGGAGCTTACAAACTAAACAAAGAAATCTACAATTCACTTAAAGAAGGTTATTTCTACTTTTAATTAAAAATGCAAAATGTAACGCAACCTGCGTTTTTCTTGACAAGTCCTGGTGAACCAAACGTAAAATGGCAGAAATGGAAGAAAATATTTGCAAACTACGCAAGAGTGTGTGGCACAAATTTAAGTGCAGAAAGGAAGCACTCATTATTATTACACTGCTTAGGAGGAGAAGGTCAAGATGTACTGGAGCATTTACCGGAACTTACAGCATCTGAACAGAGGAACTTGAATGAGTATGAAATAGCCATAGAACAATTAGATCGTCATTATCTTCCTAGATTGAGCACAATAATGGAAAGATACCATTTTGGATTAAGAGGACAAAAGAGGGATGAGTCTGTTGAAGACTATGTATCTGTACTAAGAAAATTAGCCTCTTCTTGTAAATTTGGCCAAACGTTGGAAGAAAGAATAAGAGATCAATTTGTATTGAAATGTGCTCACAACAGTATTCGGAAGGAACTATGGTTGAAGGATGAACCACCGTTAGAAGAGGTCCTTGTTATAGCAAAACAAGTAGAACACATGACGAAGTGTGTGGATGAATTAAAAGGAGAAAACGAAAAGATGGTTGAACCAGAGAAGAAAAATGAATCTAAAGTTGAAGAAGTTGTTTGTCAAGTCAAGAAGGAAGAAAAAGTAGCTAGTGGGAAAAATGATAATGGAATGAATGGATTCAATTCAAGGTTTAATATGTCTAACAAATTTTCTTGTTTCAGATGCGGAAACACTGGTCTTTTAGCTAACTCTCCAAACTGTCCTGCATTGAAGTCTATTTGTAATGACTGTGGAAAAAGGGGACATTTTTCTAAATGCTGTAGGACAAAAAGCAACAAAAGAGACAATACTAATAGGAAATGGTCTCAACCTCAGGTGAAAACTGTGACTTTCCAGATCAGTAGTGGTCCTTTAGAACATCCCACACATTTAGTTAAAGTGGGTGATGCCATGATAGAGTTTAAATTTGATTCATGCTCTCAGATTACCATGATTGATGAAGATTTGTTGCATAAGACTTTTGGAAAAAATGTCAAACTTTTCAAGAGTGATATATTACCTTTAGGGTATGGCAGCAAACCAATTAAGATTTTGGGATATTTTATGGCTACTATGGAGTTAGGATGTCGAATTATTCCTGGTAAGATATATGTTACCAATTTTGGTGTTGCTTTAATTAGTTGGAGAGACCAACGTGATCTAGGTGTTACACTTAATCCGAATGCCTCACCTCAGGTGCAAATACAACAAATGGAAAACTTGTCAGATATGTTTGCAGAAAAATTTCCAAGTGTATTTAAGGATAAGTTAGGGTGCTTAAAAGGTTACAAGCATTGTATAAAGCTAAAAAAAAATGCGATCCCCATAATAGCACAGGTAAGAAGGATTCCCTTAGCTGAACAAGGAAAAGTGCAAGAGGAAATTGAAAAGTTGATTGCAAACAATATCATAGAACAAGTAGAAGCAACAGAATGGTTGGCGCCAATTGTAGTAGCCAAGAAGCCAACTGGCGAGATTCGCTTATGTATTGATTTAAGAGCTTTAAATAAAGAGGTGGTAGTAGACAGATTCCCTTTACCTAATATAGATGAGATCGTAGGTACATTAGAGGGGGCAAGGTACTTTACTACCCTGGATCTGGCCTCTGCCTACCACCAGGTTGAACTTGATGCCTCATGTCAAGATTTAACCGCTTTTATAACTCCCATGGGTACTTTTAAATTTAAAAGAATGCCATTTGGATTAATATCAGCTGCCTCTGTATTTCAGAGAATCATGACACATATTCTTAAAGGACTTCAGGGGGTAAAATGTTACCAAGATGACCTCTTAATATATGGGGCCAACATGCTAGAACACAATGAACGTGTGTGTGATGTGTTGAAAAGATTGTCTGAAGCTGGTTTGTCTCTCAAAAGGGAGAAATGTAAATTTGGTTTAGAGGAGGTGAATTATCTTGGTCACTGTATTAAGAGTGAAAGTGTTTTTCCAAAGTCAGACTTAGTTACTTCTATTGATAACATGGCTGAAACAGTCAGTAGGGATGAGTTGTTATCCTTTCTTGGAATGGTAGAATTTTATGGAAAGTCCATTTTACATTTTGCAGATAAGACAAAGAACATGAGGAGACTCACTGCTAAAAGTGTTACATTTGAGTGGTCAGTTGACCGTAAAAAAGAATTTGAGCAGATAAAGGAGGAGTTAAAGAAAGCACCATGTCTACAAGCGTTTGTCCCTGGTTTGCCTACATATGTATTCACTGATGCAAGTGATAAGGGACTAGGAGCAGTTTTGGTACAAAATAAGCATGGATATGATTCTCTAATTGCTTGTGCCTCTAGGTGTCTTCGTGGTCCGGAACTAAATTACTCCGTTATTGAGAAAGAATCATTGGCTATCTTCTGGGCACTTAAAAAATTTAAGAATTTAATTTGGGGCACTAAATTTATTGTCAAATCTGATCACAAACCTTTAAAAGAAGTTTTTTGTAAGAAAGGATTAGATTCTATCTCCTCTAGGATTAGAAGGTGGATCATATCTTTGCAGGAGTTTGATTTTGAGGTACAATACTTACCTGGTGTTTCAAATAAAGCTGCTGATTGTTTTTCGAGGTTGGTGAAAGGTGATAACATATGTTGTGATGAGGAGTTCATAGATGAAGATGACTTTCTCAATGTTTGTGAAGTCACAGAGGGAGTAGTAGGAAAAGATGAATGGAAGGAGGAATTACTAAAGGATGAAGAGTTGCTTAAAGTATTATCTTTGATAAGAGATAATAAACGTCTACACAAACCATGGTCACTGGTCTCTCAGGAGTTATCCATTACTGATGGCATGTTAACACGTGGTCTGAGACTTGTGCCTCCTTCTTCTTTAAGGAAAAGGTTATTGATGCATGCACACTCTGGACATTTGGGCATAGTAAAAACTAAGGAGATGTTACGTACCCAATTTTGGTGGCCTGGTATGGATTTAGAAATAGAACGCATGGTTAGAGACTGCGTTGAATGTTGTGCAAGTGACAAGATTCTAAAAATCAGACAAATGCCAATGGTATGCAGGGATTTACCCAATCATCCCTGGGATGAATTAGCCATTGACATCTTGGGTCCCCTCACGGGAGTATCAGATACACCTTACCTGATTGTTTTAATTGATTTATATTCACGTTGGATTGAGGTATATGCGGTCAGTGACATAACGTCTGATTCTGTTATCAAGTTCTTATCTGCTATATATTTATGAGGGAGAGTTTTCCCAATAGTATTTTATCAGATAATGGACCTCAGTTTTGTTCTACCACATTTGATACTTATCTTAACAAATGTGGTATAGTACACAAACGTTCTTCATTATACCATCCTGAAACCAATGGTGCTGTTGAGAGGGTCAACAGAACATTAAAAGAATGTATTCAGCTTGCAAGAGCTAATGGGTTGAATTGGAAGGAAGCACTAAAAGAAAGAATTGATGCATATCGTTGTTCCCCTCACTCTACCACTGGAAAATCTCCTTTTGAACTATTCAAAGGTAGAGTTTCCAACACAATGTGGTGTCCTGGTTGGATGAATTTGAAAAAGGGGTTTGTTGACAATCATGTTGGTGCTTGGAGGGAGAGAGAATTAGAAAAGCAAACTTGCAGAAAAACGTACTTTGATAAAATTAAATGTGTTAAATTTCATGAGGTAAAAGTAGGTGACCTTGTCAAAATAAAGGCACCTGTTGGAAGAAGATCTTGGTCAAAATACACCAATGTTAGACCTGTTATTAAAGTTTTTGGCAATGCCATCAAAACACAGGATGGGAGGATTTGGAATAAAAGTTGGGTTGTTGTGGTTAAGTCAAGGAATGTTGCTCATGCTGACTCTGATCCAGACTCTAATCTCTTTGGTGCTGTCAATCCTCCTCCGGTTTGTTCTAACAATCCACCTAATTATCGTATGAGGAGTCAGAGATTACGAAGAGCTCCAACTTACATGAAAGATTACGTGTAAACAGTTTTATCCTTACTTTTGGTTGTTCATTCTGTTTATCTTTTTCTCTTTTTGATTCTTTGCGTTTTAAGTTGTTGTAAAGAAGGGAGATGTGTAATGTCATACTTTATTAACATGCATCTCCTTTCTCTGAGAATCTAGGTTCTCTGCTCAGGATAATTCTTAGAATAGGAATGCCATGTAATTCTTAGAATAGGAATGTGATGTAGATTCTTGGTCAGTTACCACCTTGGGCTGTTTGTGGATGAGGCGATTAAATTGCTCTTGAAGACTACTTCATGTTTCCTGCTTATTTCATCTGCAAGACACCACTCTAGGGGACGACGCTCGCCCCGGGGATAGACCGGTCTGAACAGGTAGGAAATAGGAAATACCAGGAAAGCTCTGCCGTCACCCGAAACCAGCAAATCTAAATTGTGTGATGTTCTGTTCCTGCCCCTACTGCAGAGCTGAAGGCTCCATCCTGTGGAATAATTTGTTTCCTATGGCTTTCATTTAATTGAGCACTCGCTTGTTTAATGCTCTCTTTGGTCTGGACTTTTAGCCGTGCTCCTGGGGGAGTTTAACAGTTCTTTGCCGGTTGACTGAGCATGTTGCGCTCTAAACTGAAAGTTGGTATTTAAAATGACTGTGTAGGGAGGAAGTCACCAACGGTACTGTAACGTAACAATCTAATAATGCATGCCAGTGGTTTTGGTTACTTGAAGAACGATCAGTGCTGTGTACAAAAACAACACAGTTAACCTCAGTTAAGTAAATAGAGCAGGTGGGTGATTTAGCTCCAAATGCTGTGTTCTTTGGTCAAAAATAGTTCATTGGTCAAAAATAGTTGACATGTTTAAGAAATGAGCAGAACGTAGGCCAAGATGCCTGCATGCTTTTGAAAAATCTGAGAAAAAATAAATATTGTAATTTATTATTATTTTGCACATGGAATGGATAATCACATCGCAATGCCAGCTTGATCAGACGTTCAGTGGAATATCAAGCGTTGTTCACAGTGAAATTTTGTGGAATAGAATGCTACAGGTACACACACGGCATGCACAGAAGTACACACACACTCATACAACACTCACACAAACACAGAAATAAACACACACAGGCAGACACAGCGGGACCCCAGTGGGACGCTCACAGCCCCATTAAGAAATGGCAGGCCACCATTAAAAATTATCCAGCGTTAATGCCTGAATCCTGACGTTGTGAGATTGAGAAAAGATTACTATACGAATAAGTCCCAATGTTGCGAGTCTTCCTTTTGCACGGGGATGCCACTGTAAACAGAACAAGCATTGGCATAGCCAATAGGTCTCACCTTTGTGACCGTATAAATGTTTAGACATGCAACACTTGATGTTGTTGCACCAAGGATGTTAATGTTTTTCCTAGCAAGAGATCAGAGTTTTGTCTAATGGAAGTTTTGACTCATGGAAAGGTAGTGCAGAAGGTTAATGTGCCTGCTGCAAAGAACATGTACCTGATGCAGATCACTAAATGCACATGATGTAAATAGGTCAGTGAATCACTGCATTTGTCAGAGAGATCATGTTCTTACTTGCAGTTTGTAAGTAAAAATCCTAACATACAACAGTGAGCTATTAACTGTCATCTAAGAGCTGCATGCAAACTGCAAGGTAAAAATGGTAGCGTTTTGTCCCCCCCCCTCCAGTCTTTGTTGATTACCCTAATATTTCAAAAAAAAATTGTTACATTTATATTTTCGGCACCTGGTAAAGCGTGACAACCTGAACCATTACCTAATTTTTGGGCAATTTTTGAACGGAGAACAATAGGCACCAACCTCCTTTGCTGCTCTTTAATCCTGGCTATGACCCAGCAAACAACTGTGTTAAAGGTGAGGAAACTGATGATATTTTTGTTTAGATTGTTAGGGCTATGTTTGTGGTCACTCTGCATGGTGGTTGGGGTGGGTGCACATTCTGAACATTGTACCCTCAATGGATGGAATTTACTAATACTGAGCCTTATCCCTGTGCTTTGGGCAATAACGGCTGTTAAAGGCACTATCTATTCCTTGTCTTGTTCAAGGCTCTCAAACAGTGTCTGTTTCAGTGCCTTCAGCAACCACTATGGCACACAGAGGAAGCAGGCAGTAAGGCTGTATTTTTAGCAGTCCTGTTTTCCAAAGGTGAGCTGTTGGAGATATTGCACAAGTTATATGTATGTGTACTGAAACTTGATATTATTTCACCAAATCTTATATGTTGTACTTTCACTTTTGACAGGCTTCTTTCATATTGGTAAGGACAGCATCGGCATGATGAATACGGTATAACAATTTATGACACTGTCATTCCAGCATGGCCACTAGAAGAGAAACTACATATAAAGAGATTAGGACCTGATCAGCCTGACCTACAACTGTAACAAGGTACCCAGGACAGAGGAAAATCTTACAAACGTACATTGTCACCCACCTTGTACACAAAACCTGATTGGCTTACAGGGTGCCCGTCAAGAAACAAAATGTTCTGCTTCCCCTGCTTGCTGTTTAATGGCGAATTTCCTTGGTGAAGAGAAGGAGAGATAGACTCGAAGCTTCTGTCTGAAAAATAAAGAAGCATGCACACACAAGAAAGCATATGGAAAACCTGACGAGACTGGGAATGTTGGGAGGCGTACCGATTGAGAAGCACATAAACGATGCACACCGCCAAACAATACAGAAACACAATGAAGCAGTTGATAGGAATAGGCACATACTATCAACAATAATTGATTTCATTCATTTCTGTGGTGCGTTCGAACTGGTATTGCAAGGCCATGATGAATCAGAAGGTTCCACAAATCCTGGAATATTCTTAGGCCTTGTGGATTTAATAGCAAGCATGTGCAAGGAAATGGTAGCACATTTAGCAAGGGCTTCAGTCTTTATGGGCACCTCTAAAACTATACAAAATGAAGTCCTTGAGTGTATGCTAGAAATTATGAGAAGCAATATTGTCCAAGAGTTGCAAAACACAGACTTTGTGGCTATTCAGGCTGATGACACCACTAATGTGGCCACACAAACACAGTCCGTATTAGTCTTTCGGTACCTGGACAATGACAATAATGTTGTGGAGAGGTTCTATGGTTTCACTCATTTAAGATACTCTACTGCAGAAACCATTACTGCAGCTATACAATGGCAACTGAACTTCATTTTTCCAGAGGTGCATAAAAAAAACCGTATTGCACAAAACTATGATGGTGCGGCTGTAATGAGTGGAAGCCTTGGTTGAGTACAGAAAAGAACTAGAGATCTGTAACCTTATGCTCATTATGTGCAATAGTACGCCCACCAACTTAATCTTATTCTGCAACAGGCAGTATCAAAGATCACCGAGACACAAATTTTCTTTTGAGATGTAGGAGGCATGGCAGCATTCTTCTCACGTTTCCCAAAAAGAACGGAAGCACTTAAGGAGATTGTGGACAAAAGGGTTCCAAGGGGATCCTCAGCTTGTTGGAACTTTAACATACGTACAGTCCAACTAATATATCAATATAGGGAGGACCTTGTGAAATGTTTTGAAGCCATAGAAGCCAATGAAAGATTTGATTCAAACCTCACAGTGAAGCCCGTGGCTTTGCAAGAACACTAAAAAATAGAGAGTTTCAGTTCTTTCAGTTTTATTTCAAGACATAATGTCAGCTGTCGAGAATTTATACAATGAGCTACAAGCACGATAGATTGATACTGTCTCTGTGAAAAGAAATACCGCTATGTTTGTCGAATGCATAAGTAAAGTAAGATATGAGGTGGACAATTTAGACAGCCAACTGCCAGAGGCTTCTACTTTTTCAAATCACAGGAAAAACATCACCACTCTGGTCCAAAATGCAAAGGAGATATGTGACATTGTAATTGTGCATGAAAAAAGAACGTTTTGCTTTCACAAAACATTTGGGGGGTGCCACATTACTGGAAAGTGAATACTTTGAAAAATATGACGAATTCTTCCCTGAGCATGCTCTGCATGAGGCTGTGGAATCTTATCCCATGCTACCAAGAGGACCTGAAAACTGAATTGACTGTACTGTACTCAATGCCTGTGTACCAGAAGGCCAAAGATGCCAAGTCTTTGCTGGCTTTAATTCATAAACTTAATATGGAAAAGACATTTACAGAGACAGTGGCTTTACTAAACCATTGTCATTACCACTTCTATGACAACAGCAGAGGCAGAACAATCTTTTTCCGCCTTAAAGAGGATTAAGACATTCCTGAGGAACATCATGCTTGAGGAAAGACTAAATGCTTTGGCAATGTTCTCTGAAGAGAGCAGGTTAGTTCAAAATATCTCAGACTTTAACATTTGAGTTATTGAAAAGTTTGCTGCTCTTAAAGACAGACGTGCTGAATTTAGATACAAAAAGTAAACATATGTTGAATGGTGCTAGTTTGCAACCTGTTTAGTTGTTTGTTAAATAAAAAACATCTGTGAGGTAATCAGAAAAGCATTATATCTCAAAGTCTGTTCTGAAGCTCTGTGGTTATACTGAATAAGCAGCTACCTATGATATATGACATCTCTTTAATAATGTAATAACTGCACGTTCACAATTGCTTTATTAACCTTCCTGCTTTCTCAAAATTGCTAGAAAATACACAATTTTTCCAGTCTTTCTTCAAAATGTTCTCAGAGGGATAACCCCACCGGACACTCTTAGGTTGTTCAGGCACGCTTTCGCTATGGTGAAGTATGACAATCATTTTACGCCTCACCACTTTCAAAAGTCACCGTCTGTCACTGCCCCAGAGAAATCTATGTTTAGTTCAAAAGTTACTCAGCAACATTAAATTCCAGAATACAACCCATATGTCCAAGGTTTACCTTCGATCTTATTAACTTTGTTACTATTTGAAGTCAGCCAGGGGGCAAGGCTGGGACTTGTAGGCATAAGGGCAGTACAATGTTGGATACTCTAACTGCAAGGTATTTCTGAAGCCTTTTTTTCACTCAAAAAAATCTTTGAGCATGATAAATCTGGATATTTTGCCATCTGAGGGTGCCACGTCCTCGGGAAAGTCTCAGGACCTTTTCTTCATCCTCTGGAAGAGGAGAAAATAACCATGGTCAAAATTTGTTGCACTTCTAAAAAAAGTTCTCCGAATAACCCCTACATTCCCTCATCCTCAGGGCAGGCATCTAGGCTCCAGATCTGTCTTCAGACAGAGCTCCTACAGGGACCAGTCCTCCATGAACAGTAAGTCTTTATGGAGTCACTGAGCCCTTCTGCCTTTTGTGCTAATGTGAGTTACAGAACAATGGGGGAACTCGAACATCCACCGGACCCGGGTAAGATAGAGTACAAAAATAATGGTCACAGTGGAAATTTGTTTTACCAGGAAATCAAAACATCACCTTGATAAAAAAATTAATACAATGTATTCATGTTCAAAATATGCTTATGTTCATATTTAGATGACAGCACAATTATCTGTACATTTTTAAACAAGGTGCTCCAAGAAAGGGAAGGAGAAGGTGCTCAAAAAGGATGTGCACTTGTGAGTGTTGTAGACAATGAAAGGCGATGGGCAACATATACATCAAAGGCTGATAGAGGCCTATCCAGCCACACAAAGGCAAATTATACAAGAAACATAGTATCCTCGTGACACAGGAAATCAATTTCTGCTGTTTGTATGTGACTAAACAAGAAAGACTGTTGACGTTACGACCCCCTTGTTGTGTATGTGTTATTTTATCTTTAGCCTGGGGTCTTCCTCAGGACATGTGGAGACACCTAGGAGTAATTTAACTGGTGTTATTAATCAGGTGATGGAGAATATGAGTGTAGTTTATTATATGAGAAAGGCAATGAATGTTACCATTAAAACCACCTAGACAAATCTGGCGGTAGAATTTTAAACAATGGGCCTGTAGGCTCCCTTTGTGCTACCATAGCAGCATCTTGAATCCAATTATTAGACCCTTGCAGAGCAGTTCCTGTGCCTACGTGCAAACAGTATTCTGAATTCAGGAGTCATTTGGTCTTCTTTATCCCACCACCCAGTCTTCATCTTTTGAGAAGTTTCTCCAGGCTGACAAATGCTCTGAGGTGACAGTCTTATCCTATGCATTAGCCGTCACAGGACTGGTGCAGTGTAAAAAGTAATTAGCATATGTAGATTCCCTCCCAATCATTTCCTTTTTCCGGAACAGGCCCAATCACTGGCAAAAGAACATATTGTGTGGGTAGGCCTGTCATTTCCTAGCTGGCCAGCAGAGAAATTAACTTGGTCCAGCAGGAAGAGCAAAAGCCAACAATCTAATCAGGAACTGAGTCAGAGAAATATAATAAATCTTCAGGTGGCTGAAGGAGTTCAGATATGATAAAAGTGACATTGAACCTGCCCTCAGGATCCATGTTTACTCTAAAATTAGAGAGACATCTGAGTCTCTAGGCCTAAGTATAGCCAAACTGTACTGAGCTGCATATTTTGCCCATAATATATAATACAGTATAGCACCCACCATTTTCAGCATAACACTAAAGTCATACACTATGAATGCATACACATATATTAGAAGGCCTTAACCAAGTCAGCATCAATGTCTGAAGGGTCCCTTTTGTGACATCGTTTTTTATCTCAACTGATAAAAGATAAAATCCAGAAACACATGTGTCTAGAGATGACAGGACTAATCTGCACCAACTTTTGTGGAACACTCCAGCAAAATACCAAGTAAGCGCACACTGCAAACTGCATTTACCATACTGCCAAGGGGCTAACTGTGCTGGGAGGTCAGCAGTGTGCTCCCACCCCTTCCTCCTTCTGTGAAAGGCTGCCTGTGCGCAGGTGCAAGGCACAGTTGCATTGTGGTCCTTCTTGCTCAGCCCACTCAATTGTCTGCGCATGTTCACATAGAACACCTCACCCCGACTGTGCAGCAGCGGACCTTGTTTTAAAAGACAGCCACTGGCAGCTAGTACTCCCAATCCATTCTAACAGAGTTTCCTGTGAGTGAGACTCAGTTAGTGAGACTCACTCACAGTAAAAGTCCAAAGGCCATGTGGTATATAAGCAAAAACCCCAGGTAGTCAAACGGGTCAGAACCTCTTTTCTACAGCAGCCATGTGGGCTTTTTGAGATACCCCAGTCAACATAAGTTAGTCCACTTCCCTCCATCCACATTGGTAATTAGAGCTTTTTTCAGAACCTGGACCTTAAAAGCTCAGTCAGTTTTACTTGTAGCAAAAGGGTTTATGAGAAACAACATAGATATATATGTCCATGTGGTTTCAATCTTTTTTCCAGGGGAGTACAGTTGCATGGACCACCAAGCACTCTAAGCATGAGACTGGTAGTAGGCCCTATTACTAAGGCCCTGGTATTCAGTCTGCAATGGAAAGTTGGTCTTGCTCAGTCTCAACACTATGGATAGATGTGGGTGAGTATTCAGGACAACTCAAAGTAGGTGATGTCTGGGTAAAGTGAAGTACAAGTATCGCAGTTTTAAACTGTAGGCATTACCAAAACAAAACACAATAATACATTGATCATGTAACACAACATAGAAAAAAACTAGAGCTCCTGGCTACACACGTTGTACATTGATCACAAACACTGGCATAACTCTGAGAGTAAAGGCACAATACCATAACAATGCAGATATGGCACTGATAAAAATTGTAAGTAATGTTTGCAAATCTAGCAATACTGTGAACGCTAAATGATAGTGATTAATATGCTGTAAAAGGGGAGAGCCACAATCCTCTGCTAAGACTGAGTTACTTTGTTATTAGTCATCTATATTTACCTTTTGCGGCCATGAAATGTATGAACACAGAAAACAATACAAACACAACAGAAATCTGAGGGCCAGTGTACTATATAGATTGAAATGTGAGTGCCTGTTGATATATGAGCACCTGTAACTTGCAAAGCAGTCTTGGACTTAAGAAAGCTACTTAGTCTAGGAGGTAAGTCTATTGCTTTGGTTTAGAGAGTCATTTAAAATGGAGATAGCTCTATAGGCCAATGACCAGTGACTCCTCACTCATGGGGGACCAAACTCGAAGAAGAAATGTCGACGACTGTAGTCCGGTCAACACAACTGGCTGCAATTCCACATGCATTGTGGCTTGCCGCAGGCCACACAAATCTCTGTCATAACTGGGAAGCCATAAGCAGCTCTTAAGATGGATTCCTTAGGAGAAGAACATCAAAGGCCTCATACTAACCAAGACTTACTCCCTGCTGAAACTGTGGACCTGGTAAGTACTCAGATTGCGGGGTATAGGATTTAAAGGGGGAATTTATAGGGGCTATAGGGGGGCAGCTCACTGCGGCTAAGTCATGGAACTCTCCCCTCCCGGAGCTCCGGAGCCTTCAAAACTCCTCTCAGTTCAGGAAAAAACGTAAAACGTTCCTAATCAATGAAGCCTGTTTTCCTTTTTTTTTTTCACTGTTCTCTTTTCCTGGGTCGCTCCGGGACACTCTTCTGAGTAGCCTCGCGCGTTACAAATCACCAATAACATAAAATAACATAACATAACATTTACCGGAAATGCAATTTGTGCATAATTCTGGGGACAATTTTCTTACTGCATTTGTATCCCACCGTTGAGTAGATATGCAATGTGTGCTATTTGCCTTCAGGGTTCATTTGGGTAAAAACCCTCAAGTGCTCTACTAGCACCAGCGTTGGGATAGACTGGGCCATAATTGAGAGTTTGTATTCAAAGAAGGACTAAGACGAGGTTTAGAATGAAGACCTAAACTTTTTTTTGAAAAGTATGCCTTACGAAGAACAAAACCGTTATGGTCAAATAAACATATGTGCAAAATAAGTACCTGCATTTTTTCAAAGAAATGCAGCAAAGCAAATAAATCCCCAACTTCGCAAATTCACGAAGTTTTCTATTGACCGTATTGAAGATGCAAAGTAAAACTTTGCCACTTTGCACAGCGTTCTGCTTTCCAATCTATATGTGCCCTGGCTGGCGACGAGGGAACTGGTGGAGTCCCTCGGTTATGAACTTTGGTCGCTTGGGCATTTGAGTAAACCAAAGCCCTTGAAAGTTACAAGGATCCAGCCCTCTAGTCATGATGCCAACAATATTTAACTTTAGAGTCCATCACTGCAAGATCCCTGCAGACCAAAATATTCCTTTATTGGTCTGGAATTTCCTCCTCCCTTAAAGTAGATGAAAATGAGCCACCTGTCAGCCCTCGTCTCATGTTTCCGCCGCATTAGGACCATTACAGAGCTTTCAGCTTTTCCGCATTTGAACATAATATTAGGGATATTAGCGCTCGGCACATCGTGGCGATGCACTACTTCATCATTCAATATTCAAACAGAAAATGTTGCCGTGGGAACGGGCTCAACAAATAGAGCCCAGGCGCCATTTCAGCACAGGTTCTCCATTTGCGGTCCATCAAACTTAGCGCTCTGCCTCCTCTTCTTTAAACGCTGCTCGCGCGCTCCTCGCGGCCATTATCCATGACTGTGAATTGCGGGTTCTTTTTGCTTTAGATTATCAGCGTATTGACGTTACTTCATAAAATAATGCTGTCTAACTATGATTTGTATCATAATACTTATTTATGAGCTGAATTTCTACTGGCGAAACTAGCTCTGTTGACGTGCACAAAGAGGCTGCGTCTGCGGCAGTCGCCTGTTCCCGCCCTTCATGTCCCTGGCTCTGTTGATGCATCTAAACATTCTGCATGGAAATGTAAACCAATTACTCTGGCGGCGTTCCCTTGCGCACAGACATCTCTGCAGGTGCTTGGTTCTCAGTGTGGCTTATTCTGGGCTCTGCGTTTGTACTAGAAAATCCTGGAGCGCTGGCACCGAAATCCTCCAAGATTACATTTTAATAACCAAGAGTAACCTGAAATGTGCAGTGCTTACGGTGTCAGGCCGCCATGACAACCTACAAACTTCCAGAGCCGTGAGCTATTAAAATAGGGATTGAAAACCTAAACACAGCAACAGCACACAAATATTAACATTAAACATTAAAATTGCGCGTGTGATAGCTCTACTTTAGTGCATCTACTTACTTCTCTATTAAATAAGCATTGTCAAAGCCAGTATGTCTAGCTTTAATGGCTGAACACGCACATTTTTCGTTGGTGATTGTTTTTTCATGTTTATTTGCTTTGGTGGAACGGTAGTTGCAATGGACGTGGTGGTAATGATGGTAATGGTGATAGTAGTGAAAGTGCTACAGCGGGACTCCAGAAATAAACTCTAATTTGCCTTGGCCATTTCTCTAGAACCTCAGAAACACACATAACATTCAACAGTGGGGCCCATTTCACTGCATACTTACTCTGTTCATATAATTCAGCTTCAAAGATCTGGCCAACAACCCAGGAGTCCTACTATAACATTTGGCGGGGTGTTGTTGTATTCTCTGCACTTATGTTTCTCTGTATCCCTTTAAGTCATGCATTCCATTTTCCCTGATGTCATTTTCCCCTATGTTCTGTCCTGTCAGTTAGCTCCTGCTTTCTGATGGGAACACCAGCTTAAACAAGGTAAACCGCACATCTTGTGGAGGAATGAATTTGTCATCCATTAAGATCATAAATCCCTCATTGTCCAAGATAGACAATTGATCCAGAACCTTCAAATAAGGACGGAGTGCTGGAGATAGACAACTCTCTCTCCTTGGACCCTTCGCTATCAAATCTTTGACTTCACATAGCACTGCATCTTTAATCATTGAAGTGTTCCACAAACTTCTACTAATTGCTCCGGCACACATATCTACAACTTCATCTACGGCAGCAACAGAACCCTCTGAGTTGAGAGATTCAACCCCTAACTTGTCTACCCTCTCCCAAGGTAGTGGAAGTCTAGAGAGTCCATCCGCCTGACAATTCTTCCAACCGGGAATGTATTCCACGGTGTACAAGTACTCTTGGATCCTGGCGGCGAGTCTCGCTAACCTGGCGGAGCCTTTACCAGCGCCACCAGGCGAAAGTATTTTAACCAGGGGTTTGTGGTCTGTCAATAATGTAAATTTAAACCCCCACAGGTACATTCTATAATACTCGCAACCCCATGCTGCGGCCAAAGCCTCACGCTCGATTATAGAATAATTTCTCTCGGCTGTAGTAAGTGTCCTTGAGGCAAACGCTACAGTTTTAAGACCAGAATCATGTACTTGAGCTAGGACCGCACCAACACCAACAGCACTTGCATCCACTGTTAAAACTGACTTACGGTTGGTGTCAAACGGTGTCAGGATACCCGCCTCACAAATTTCCACCTTGATTCTTTTGAAGCACTCATCTTGTTCCACACCCCACACAAACTTACAACCACTCCTCAACAGCACCTTGATCTTTTCGGTTTTCTCAGCAAAATCCCTTACAAACTTAGCGTAGTACTCGATGAGGCCGAGGAAAGACCTCAACTGATCCTTATCACACGGAGATGGTGCATTTCTAATGGAGTCTAATAAATCTCTCTTGGGTTTTACACCATCCACAGACAATGTATACCCAAGATATTCAACCTCCTCCACTGCAAATTTACATTTCTCTTTCTTGAGGGTTAAACCCGCTTGTTCCATCCTTTCTAAAACAGTTTTCAAAATCACATTATGTTCTTCGACAGTCGCTCCAAATATTAGAACATCGTCCTGAAAATACACAACATTGTGCACTCCTTTTAGTACAACACCCATCATCCTCTGAAAAACCCCAGCTGCAGAGGCAAGTCCAAAAGGCATTCGCGTGAATTGGTATATTCCTTCGGTTGTTATGAACGCTGTAAGTGCTTTAGAGTCTTGGTGTAGTTTTATCTGATGATAGGCGCTGCGAAGATCTAACTTGGAAAAATACTTCCCACCTTTTAGTGATAGGACTAACTCATTGATGTTCGGTAAAGGAAAATTATCTGTCACAATGTTTTGGTTCAGGGTGCGAAGGTCCACACAAAAACGAAATTTCCCATCAGATTTGGTTGTGATAACCACGGGGGAAATCCAAGGTGACGTTTCGATCTGTTCTATCACACCCTGATCTAGCATTTCCTTTAACATCTTCTTCACTTCTTCACGTGCGATAAATGGAACCTTTCTGACTTTGTGTTGCATGGGTATAGCATCATCCCTCAACACAATCTTATGCACATAGCCCCTTAACTCTCCTATATGCTCATCAAACAAACCATTCATCCCTTCCACTATCGAATCCGTGGTTATGCTGTCTACTACCATTACCTGTTGTGCTGCTCTTGGATTTATTATTATCCCAAGGTCATACTGCTGTCCCCATCCTAAAATTGCAGGACCGGACTTGGCTACGTACACCTTCCCTTCAGCTGAACGATCCTTGAATGTTATTACACACACCATAAACCCAATCACGTCTATGCTTTCACCCTGAAAACCACAGGCATTAATGTCGCTAGGAGACAACTGTACATCCTTCCAATTGGTTTGGAACATATCTTTGGGAATAATGGTCCATAAGGATCCAGGGTCAACCATCAGTTGAACCTCAATTTTATCAATAAGGAACAGGGCCTTTGGTCTGAATCTCCTCCCAGGCTCACCCTCGTTCACACCGTCTCCACCTAAACACAATATTTTATTCGCACCTTCAACACTAACGAAGTCTCTTACTTCATCCCTGTTTTCAACAACAGCAACTTTATCGACGTTTGTACTTCTACACATCTTCGCAAAATGTCCTTTCCGCCCACATTTCCTACACATCTTGTCAATTGCAAAGCATCTCCTGAAGTCTGAATTGTGAAAAGTGCTCCCACACCTACTGCACATTCTTCCTTGGAATCTATTTCTATCGTTACTTGAAAATGTATTGTTAAATTTTTTTTGACTACTTCCTCCCAGATCCACACTCCTCTTGTTTACAACCGCAACTTCGTCATGGTCAACACACGAAACATCATTGCCTTGAGCATTGCCTTTTGCGTTATCTTTCTTTTCCATCTCTTTCATGCATGCATTCGATTCCTCAACCACTTTTGCTATGTCAATGGCCATTTGTAGGGTTGGGTTTTTTGCTGCCCACAGTTTTTCTTGCATCTTTTTGTTTCGGCACTGTACTATCAGCTGGTCTCTTATCATTTCATCTCTTATTTCTCCAAAACTGCATTTTATTGACAACTCACGTAGTCTAGCCACAAACTGATCTACAGACTCTTCATTCCTTTGAGGCTGAGTGTAAAATTTGTGTCGCGCCATAACAATATTTACTTCTTTTGCGTATTGTTTTTTCATCCGAGCTTTAGCTTCTGTGTATACATTAGTTATTGCCCTACCATCTTGGTTGACTGCCACAGGAAGGTATTTAAAAGAATGTTGACCCTCCTTGCCCAAAGCACTTAACAAGAGGGCTTTCTTCCTAATTGCACTAAAATCTTTCCCATCAAGTGCTTCGATGTAGTTTTCGAAAATGTCTATCCATTCATCCCACTCAATGGGTGGATCTCCTGTGGCTTGTAAGAACAATGGGGGTGCAATGATATTTAAATTCTCCATTTTTTTTTAAAACAGTGTCTTTTTTTTTAAAAGAAAAAAAAAAAAGAGATAGTCAAACTGGAATAACAATTATACTCCTTAACATACACTAAATGCGATTCATTGTTCTTTGGTAGCTTTCACTGTGTTTAACAGAGGAGCTCTTCCATGAGGCTACAACACTTCAACTCACAGCTTTCGTTGTGCACTGCTTAAAGTCTCGTTAAAACTAATCTGTAAATAAGGTTCTCTCACCCTTCAATTTCTCTTGTTAATGATGCCTAAAGTCTCGTTAAAACTAATTTGTAAATAAGGTTTTCTCACCCTTCGATTTCTCCTGTTAATGGTGCACTCACCCTTCGTTTCCTCTTGCTGACGCGCTTACCTTTGAATTCCTTTTTCTTTCGTTAATTTTGATTTGAAGAGATTTTCAGGCTACTCGGTAAATTGTTTCGAGTAACAATCTTTACTCGCGATGTCTGTTGCTAAGATACGCGGTAATCCAAGATGGACGCTGCGTGGTTGCGTCCCTGCTGGTTGCTAGGATACGCAGTGGTCCGGATGGACGCTGCGTGATCACGTTACTGCGTGATCGCGTTACTGCTGGCACGTCACTTCCTGCATTGTTGGGTGCTCACTTGTTGACGCAGCTCGGTGGCGAGAAAAGAAAACAATGGTTGAAGATGGAATGGTGAGTCTCTGCGCTCGTGTGTCTCCTGTGCTTCTCTGCTCGAGGGGTGCGCTCGTGTGTTTCTTCAAAAGATGCAACACGTATGTTTGTGTTGGAGTTGTCAGTTTAGGCAGGATTACACAAATAAAGTTAGATTTTGAGCATAAATGCTACACCAGTCACTCCGTTTTCGTTCTAAAGGTTACGTTTACATCTCCTTAACATTTTAAGAGTCAACAGGAATTTCGCTTTCTTTTAAAAGCACAGCTTTCTCAAACGTGGCGTTTCTCTGGCTGTGTAGCCTTTAAGCTTAACGTTCATGAAAGTTAGTCAAAGTTACAACCAGACACACGGCAAGGATTTGTTAATGGTTTCTCTAACTCACCAGTTGCTTTGGAAACTTGCAGGTTTCACTTCAAAACGTAGATTCTTGCATTTTTTTTACATCAAAACGCAGTATGTCTTCCTTGTCTGTTTCAATAGATGTGTAGCAGTATATTTTCCTTCTTTTTTTTAAGACTTGCTTGGTTCTTTAGAGTTATTTTCTCTGTTTCTTCATGAATTCGCGTGGTTCTTTTCACCAGTGGAGTTCTTCTCCCTCTATGGTTGTTTAGCTCCTTCTGTTCATCGTCGCCATGTGTTGTAAATGAAGTTAGTAGACAGATGAAAGGCTTAACACATGTTTATTAAGCACCATAGAGAAAAGCTGGTGTTCCCATCAGAAAGCAGGAGCTAACTGACAGGACAGAACATAGGGGAAAATGACATCAGGGAAAATGGAATGCAAGAATCTACGTTTTGAAGTGAAACCTGCAAGTTTCCAAAGCAACTGGTGAGTTAGAGAAACCATTAACAAATCCTTGCCGTGTGTCTGGTTGTAACTTTGACTAACTTTCATGAACGTTAAGCTTAAAGGCTACACAGCCAGAGAAACGCCACGTTTGAGAAAGCTGTGCTTTTAAAAGAAAGCGAAATTCCTGTTGACTCTTAAAATGTTTAGAACGAAAACGGAGTGACTGGTGTAGCATTTATGCTCAAAATCTAACTTTATTTGTGTAATCCTGCCTAAACTGACAACTCCAACACAAACATACGTGTTGCATCTTTTGAAGAAACACACGAGCGCACCCCTCGAGCAGAGAAGCACAGGAGACACACGAGCGCAGAGACTCACCATTCCATCTTCAACCATTGTTTTCTTTTCTCGCCACCGAGCTGCGTCAACAAGTGAGCACCCAACAATGCAGGAAGTGACGTGCCAGCAGTAACGCGATCACGCAGTAACGTGATCACGCAGCGTCCATCCGGACCACTGCGTATCCTAGCAACCAGCAGGGACGCAACCACGCAGCGTCCATCTTGGATTACCGCGTATCTTAGCAACAGACATCGCGAGTAAAGATTGTTACTCGAAACAATTTACCGAGTAGCCTGAAAATCTCTTCAAATCAAAATTAACGAAAGAAAAAGGAATTCAAAGGTAAGCGCGTCAGCAAGAGGAAACGAAGGGTGAGTGCACCATTAACAGGAGAAATCGAAGGGTGAGAAAACCTTATTTACAAATTAGTTTTAACGAGACTTTAGGCATCATTAACAAGAGAAATTGAAGGGTGAGAGAACCTTATTTACAGATTAGTTTTAACGAGACTTTAAGCAGTGCACAACGAAAGCTGTGAGTTGAAGTGTTGTAGCCTCATGGAAGAGCTCCTCTGTTAAACACAGTGAAAGCTACCAAAGAACAATGAATCGCATTTAGTGTATGTTAAGGAGTATAATTGTTATTCCAGTTTGACTATCTCTTTTTTTTTTTTTTCTTTTAAAAAAAAAGACACTGTTTTAAAAAAAAATGGAGAATTTAAATATCATTGCACCCCCATTGTTCTTACAAGCCACAGGAGATCCACCCATTGAGTGGGATGAATGGATAGACATTTTCGAAAACTACATCGAAGCACTTGATGGGAAAGATTTTAGTGCAATTAGGAAGAAAGCCCTCTTGTTAAGTGCTTTGGGCAAGGAGGGTCAACATTCTTTTAAATACCTTCCTGTGGCAGTCAACCAAGATGGTAGGGCAATAACTAATGTATACACAGAAGCTAAAGCTCGGATGAAAAAACAATACGCAAAAGAAGTAAATATTGTTATGGCGCGACACAAATTTTACACTCAGCCTCAAAGGAATGAAGAGTCTGTAGATCAGTTTGTGGCTAGACTACGTGAGTTGTCAATAAAATGCAGTTTTGGAGAAATAAGAGATGAAATGATAAGAGACCAGCTGATAGTACAGTGCCGAAACAAAAAGATGCAAGAAAAACTGTGGGCAGCAAAAAACCCAACCCTACAAATGGCCATTGACATAGCAAAAGTGGTTGAGGAATCGAATGCATGCATGAAAGAGATGGAAAAGAAAGATAACGCAAAAGGCAATGCTCAAGGCAATGATGTTTCGTGTGTTGACCATGACGAAGTTGCGGTTGTAAACAAGAGGAGTGTGGATCTGGGAGGAAGTAGTCAAAAAAAATTTAACAATACATTTTCAAGTAACGATAGAAATAGATTCCAAGGAAGAATGTGCAGTAGGTGTGGGAGCACTTTTCACAATTCAGACTTCAGGAGATGCTTTGCAATTGACAAGATGTGTAGGAAATGTGGGCGGAAAGGACATTTTGCGAAGATGTGTAGAAGTACAAACGTCGATAAAGTTGCTGTTGTTGAAAACAGGGATGAAGTAAGAGACTTCGTTAGTGTTGAAGGTGCGAATAAAATATTGTGTTTAGGTGGAGACGGTGTGAACGAGGGTGAGCCTGGGAGGAGATTCAGACCAAAGGCCCTGTTCCTTATTGATAAAATTGAGGTTCAACTGATGGTTGACCCTGGATCCTTATGGACCATTATTCCCAAAGATATGTTCCAAACCAATTGGAAGGATGTACAGTTGTCTCCTAGCGACATTAATGCCTGTGGTTTTCAGGGTGAAAGCATAGACGTGATTGGGTTTATGGTGTGTGTAATAACATTCAAGGATCGTTCAGCTGAAGGGAAGGTGTACGTAGCCAAGTCCGGTCCTGCAATTTTAGGATGGGGACAGCAGTATGACCTTGGGATAATAATAAATCCAAGAGCAGCACAACAGGTAATGGTAGTAGACAGCATAACCACGGATTCGATAGTGGAAGGGATGAATGGTTTGTTTGATGAGCATATAGGAGAGTTAAGGGGCTATGTGCATAAGATTGTGTTGAGGGATGATGCTATACCCATGCAACACAAAGTCAGAAAGGTTCCATTTATCGCACGTGAAGAAGTGAAGAAGATGTTAAAGGAAATGCTAGATCAGGGTGTGATAGAACAGATCGAAACGTCACCTTGGATTTCCCCCGTGGTTATCACAACCAAATCTGATGGGAAATTTCGTTTTTGTGTGGACCTTCGCACCCTGAACCAAAACATTGTGACAGATAATTTTCCTTTACCGAACATCAATGAGTTAGTCCTATCACTAAAAGGTGGGAAGTATTTTTCCAAGTTAGATCTTCGCAGCGCCTATCATCAGATAAAACTACACCAAGACTCTAAAGCACTTACAGCGTTCATAACAACCGAAGGAATATACCAATTCACGCGAATGCCTTTTGGACTTGCCTCTGCAGCTGGGGTTTTTCAGAGGATGATGGGTGTTGTACTAAAAGGAGTGCACAATGTTGTGTATTTTCAGGACGATGTTCTAATATTTGGAGCGACTGTCGAAGAACATAATGTGATTTTGAAAACCGTTTTAGAAAGGATGGAACAAGCGGGTTTAACCCTCAAGAAAGAGAAATGTAAATTTGCAGTGGAGGAGGTTGAATATCTTGGGTATACATTGTCTGTGGATGGTGTAAAACCCAAGAGAGATTTATTAGACTCCATTAGAAATGCACCATCTCCGTGTGATAAGGATCAGTTGAGGTCTTTCCTCGGCCTCATCGAGTACTACGCTAAGTTTGTAAGGGATTTTGCTGAGAAAACCGAAAAGATCAAGGTGCTGTTGAGGAGTGGTTGTAAGTTTGTGTGGGGTGTGGAACAAGATGAGTGCTTCAAAAGAATCAAGGTGGAAATTTGTGAGGCGGGTATCCTGACACCGTTTGACACCAACCGTAAGTCAGTTTTAACAGTGGATGCAAGTGCTGTTGGTGTTGGTGCGGTCCTAGCTCAAGTACATGATTCTGGTCTTAAAACTGTAGCGTTTGCCTCAAGGACACTTACTACAGCCGAGAGAAATTATTCTATAATCGAGCGTGAGGCTTTGGCCGCAGCATGGGGTTGCGAGTATTATAGAATGTACCTGTGGGGGTTTAAATTTACATTATTGACAGACCACAAACCCCTGGTTAAAATACTTTCGCCTGGTGGCGCTGGTAAAGGCTCCGCCAGGTTAGCGAGACTCGCCGCCAGGATCCAAGAGTACTTGTACACCGTGGAATACATTCCCGGTTGGAAGAATTGTCAGGCGGATGGACTCTCTAGACTTCCACTACCTTGGGAGAGGGTAGACAAGTTAGGGGTTGAATCTCTCAACTCAGAGGGTTCTGTTGCTGCCGTAGATGAAGTTGTAGATATGTGTGCCGGAGCAATTAGTAGAAGTTTGTGGAACACTTCAATGATTAAAGATGCAGTGCTATGTGAAGTCAAAGATTTGATAGCGAAGGGTCCAAGGAGAGAGAGTTGTCTATCTCCAGCACTCCGTCCTTATTTGAAGGTTCTGGATCAATTGTCTATCTTGGACAATGAGGGATTTATGATCTTAATGGATGACAAATTCATTCCTCCACAAGATGTGCGGTTTACCTTGTTTAAGCTGGGTCATGAGGGCCATTTAGGGCAGTCCCTTACCAAGAGGAGAATTAGGGACAATTTTTGGTGGCCCGGAATGGACTCTGAAATCTCGCAGTGGGTGGAGAGATGTACCGATTGCTTAGAAAGTGAAAAGAGACTTAAGGTGGGTAGCCCTACTGGTTGTGGCTCAATAACTGATCCCAAGTGCCCTTGGCACACCATATGTCTCGACTTCATTGGCCCATTTCACCAGTTGAACCAGGATTCGAGGTTTGGGCTGGTGGTGGTTGATGTCTCTTCCAAATGGTTAGTAGTGAAATTCATGAGGGAGATCACTACGAGCAGCACTATTGCCGTACTGGGTGAGATTTTTAGGGAGGAAGGCTTCCCCACAAAGATCATTCACTCAAGGACCTCACTTTACAACCCCCAGGGAAATGGCATAGTGGAGAGGGCCAACCGAATGGTTAAAGGTGCCATTCAGATGGCGATTTCTTCCCGGTTAGATGTAAAGAGTCTGGTTAATGACCTGGTGTGGGCCTACAGGACCACTGAAAATGGTGTGACTGGTTTGGTCCCGTTTTCCGTCATGAGGGGACGTTCAGCGGGTACCAAACTTGTGGCTGCATGGATGAAGGAACTCCTGAACGCTGACCCCCCTGCCAGTCCTGGTGAGCCTGACATTGCTTGCAAATCTGATGGCGCGTGTAAGTTTGCTGTGAATGATTGGGTTAAAGTCAAGCCCGGTCGAGTGGGTGTCGGGCTGACGAAGTTCAGGGGTCCATTTAAGGTGAAGTCCGTACACAAGAGATTTGTCACTTTATTTAACGGTGAAAGTTGGAACTTGAGGCGTGTGGCACTGTATAAGAAAGCCGAGCAAGAACCGGTGAGGTCCAGCGAGCACAGGGCAAGTGGCACCAATGAGTTTCGTACTAGTAGAACCCAGAGAGTGAGAAGACCCCCAGCCCATTTGCGTGACTTTGTTTGCAAGTAAGGTCTTTCCTTGTAACGATGGGCATAGCCTTATTATGTTTTTTTTATGTTCCTCCATAGGAAGGGAAGAGGATATGTTGTATTCTCTGCACTTATGTTTCTCTGTATCCCTTTAAGTCATGCATTCCATTTTCCCTGATGTCATTTTCCCCTATGTTCTGTCCTGTCAGTTAGCTCCTGCTTTCTGATGGGAACACCAGCTTTTCTCTATGGTGCTTAATAAACATGTGTTAAGCCTTTCATCTGTCTACTAACTTCATTTACAACAGGTGTCTAAACCTATTAAGCTATTTTTTTATTTACACCTGCAATGTAAAGCATTTTACCATGGTTTCATTTTAAACACCATTTTATTCAGACACACCACCATAATGGCAATGGATCTGCTAGAACGAAAATTAGGCGTAGGAAGAATCAAAGACCAGCTTTTATATTCTTCATTTATCTAATTTTTATTCAAAGCAACCTTTAGTATGTCCAACATTTAGCATTTATTTATTTCTTTATTCAATAAAATCTTTAACTTTATTTCCAAAATGATCATTTATTTTAAAGCTCAGAAATAGACATTTATTTAGTAGTTTAGCATAAGTTTAACAAAGAACAGATAGTTCCAAGTTCATTCTCTCTTAACACCCCTAGCTAATACTCTCATCTTATCCTAACAGACCTGCAAAGGAAAAATAAACAGTCAGAAATTAAAGTTCTTACGTTCCAGGCTATCAAGTTCAAGTTCAAGTTCAAAAGACCTTTATTCGAATTTCATAAAATTCATAAAAGTACAGAATACAGCAAAAATACACATTTTTACAATTCAAACAAATGGTTAAAAAGATTTATATAAATAACATTCCATATTGTCATAATAATTCATACAGTAACTATACAATAGATTTCATTTCATTATAATATTTACACAGTAACATCGTTAAGACTAGTTTCTGATTTCAGGGATTTTCCATTGACTTGCGCGCTCGTATGGCTAGTCTTAAAAAAGTGCTAGTGCGGAAGGTCAATTCAACAGTGTCCAAGGTAAGCAACGACATATAAGATTCTTTGAGTGTGAGAGGTCTGTATTTTCTAAAATAGGGAGTTAAAAGCCATTTAGTAAATCTCAAATAAAATTTACAGAAAAATAAAAAGTGCAGGTCATCTTGAGTGCTCACACCATCACAAGGACACGGAGTGAGATCAGCACTATGTCGGTACCCCATAGGGAAGGACAGCAGAAATTTCACAGTTCCTGCCCTTAAACGGAACAATAAAGATCGCTCCCAGTTTGACATAGGGAGGGAAAGGTAGGGCGGCAAAATTTGCATACAGAGACCATTTCCTATATATTTCATGACCCTTGATTTCTGGGATTCTCTTCCTATGCGATCATTTCTGTAAAGTGCATAAAGTGCGTTTTGGACCTCAACTTTGTCCTTTAGTTCAATTGTCATTGGATCCGTGAACAAAGTACCTCTATCAATTCCATTAAGTGATTTAAAAACTTCTGGGAGCCAGGGAATCTTCATGCCATGTTCACAATTTAGGCAGTCCTTAATAATGTTTTGTGTGAGGACAGCGGCATCATTCCTCCAGATTCTGATCCAGAAGAGAGCTGGTCTAGCTCTGATAAAATCACTTATATAGGGAAGGTTAAGTTCAATGTGACAGATGAAATCAGATGAGGAAATCGGTGCGCCCAGCACTTTCCTGCAAAAACGATTTTCCTCTCTTTGGATACAGATGCTGCTATTCGACCCCCATACCTCTGCACCATACGTAGCAACAGGTGAACACTGTAGTTTAAAAATCTTTAAAATAGCCTTAGTGGCACCAATTTTCTTTGGGCGAGGGAGACTCAGAACAGAATTGTTGGCTTTCGAGAACTTGCTCGTGGCGTGGGCCAAATGCCCACTCCACGAGCTGTTTGCAGCGAAAACCAACCCCAAATATGGAAATTTAGGAACAGATTCTAATTTATCTCTGCCAATTCGAATTGTACTAAGTTTCCTTTTCCCCGGTCCACAGGACATAATAAAAGATCTTTTAAAATTTACCTTCAAGTCCAAATCCTCCATAAAATTTACAAAACTATGTACAAGCAAACGAAGAGCATTAGGAGTGCGTGCCATAAGCACCGCATCGTCTGCATATAAAAGCACAGGTAAGGGATTGCCTAAAATCGTCGGGACGTCAGGGGTGGCTTTTTTCAAACAATTGGATAGACCATTGATATAATTATTAAACAACAGGGGTGCTAAAACGCACCCCTGTCTCACCCCCCTCCCTATCTCAATAGCTCCCGAGACCTCTCCACCCATCCCAATACGTACCCATGCTTTCAGGTCAGTATGGAGATAGGCTAAGAATCTAACAAGAGTGTCATAGAGGCCATTGGATAAAAGGATTGACCAAAGCTTGGATCTATTCACAAGGTCAAAAGCGGATGAGAGATCCATAAAAGCTAGGTAAGTAGGAGATAGGCGAGCAATGCAATATTTGCCAATTATCAATTTCAGATTTAAACATTGCTCCACTGTTCCTACCCCACTCCTGAACCCCATCTGACAGGGGTCAAAAAAGTCAGTATCAGCCGCCCAATCCATTACCCTATTGTAAATTATACGTCCTAGGACTTTTAAGGTGTTATCCAGAAGGGAAATGGGACGATAATTTGCTGGATCTGATATATCTCCCTTTTTATAAATAGGGACAATGATACTGGTGCTCCAGGTAGCCGGCATGGCTACTTTCGGGAGACTGTTAAAGATATTGAGAAGTATTGGTATCCACAAATCGACATTATGTTTAATAATATCGATAGGGAGGCCGTCTGGACCGGGTGCCTTATTACCTAAACTCTCTTTTATAGCTTTTCTGACTTCATGATCCATAATCTCTAAACCCTCCAATTGGCCTGGATTAGGGAGAGAGTGCTCATCAGAGGGGGGTGCATAGATTTTGGAGAAATGGCTCTCCCATGCTGCACTTGTTATATTGCAGCTGATTTGTGTAAGCCCTTTTTCCCCATTCCCCTTGTTTTCCTGACAGCGGACCAAAAGGGGCCGCTTCCACCCAAGTTGGCACTAATTACCAGCTTTTCCCAGTGGTCGGAGAGCAAATTAGCCTTTCTTTCCGATATTTTGTCTTTGTAATTTTTTCTGGCAGCTTGAACAGCAGCTTTGCACCTTGGCTTAGCAGAGAGTGCTTTTCTTAACTCTCTGTTAGCCAAGGAGCAGGATGAGTCAAACCACCTGGGCTCTTTGCATTCTTTGGGAAGTGGGACTGACAGGAGGGTTTTAATGGTTGAGCATAAGACTTCGAAATCTGCAATCAGTTTGTCATTATTTCCACTGGGTGACAGACAACATTTTAACAGATGTGGGTATGTCTCTTGTACAGTATCTAAAATAGCCCCACAATCAATTCCCCTCCATTTTAAGCGAAGACCATCAATTGAGGGTGTAATATCCCGTGCCCCATTTAGATTCATAAAAATCGGACTGGGTGCAAAATTTAAAATCACCAACAATGGATTGTGATCACTAAAGGATGTTTGCACCACTGAAGTTTTAGCTATACAATCTGTTAGTAGTGGTGATGTAAATACATAATCAATAATGGAACTACTATCCCTGCCATTAAACGTGGGGGAGTAAGGGGAATTCATATTATACCCTACTCGCATGGCATCAGCAAGGTCGGAATCGGATAATATTTTGGTCAGTTCCAATCCCCTGCGATCGACAGGGTAAATAGAATCAGTAGATCCATAGTTCACTGTTAGTTTCACATTAAAGTCACCCCCTATTAGAATACCAGACTTGGTGTCTACTGATGAAAGACATTCAATCATATTTAGAACCTTAGATAATGCGACAAAATTCTTGTTCGGTACACCATAAAAATCATTATTATAAAAATTAATTAAATAGATCGTGGTCTTTGACTTTGATTTATATTCAAGAATTTGGATATTAGGGTTAGCAAGGTTATCAAGCTGCAAATCTCTAATTGTACCACCTGCCAGAATTCTAATCCCCATAAAAAGGCCACCCACTGCTCAACCAAAAGTAGGTTTTGGTGACGTTAGGCTGAAACAGTGGTAGCCATCAATGTACAAATTTCCAACAGCCCATGTTTCTTGAAACATAAGTATGTCCACCTCATTTATTATCTCCGTCCATGCAGGGTCCGACAACTTGGATTCCAGTCCTGCAACATTCCAGCTTAATATTGATAAACCATAAAAAGTTGTTCCACGATTATCAAGTCTGCTCCCAGTATTCCCGTTTTTGTAAAGAACTGGTTCATAAGGAGTGGGCAGAACACTGTCAGACGATGTAATTTCAGTAGAACCACTCAGGTCCTGGCAGACTACAGCTGGAATTGTAAGTACCTCTAAATGGCAAGATTCAACATAGCCATACATTTCATTTTTGCCCGATTTACCCAGTCAATCCTGTTCATCTAAGTTGGATAGATACTCGAACCGGTTATGAGTAGGGATGTTAAACATTGGCCTAACTTCAGTTAACGGTGTAAACTGATAGGGGTCAGGAACTGGGTAGGACCTGTCTCTATAATTGTATTGGTGCATGGTTGGGGCTTGAAAATAATGCGGGGGATTGGGAGTTGGAATTGACATTGAGGCTTGATGATGCCAGTTGCGGCCACTAATATGAGTAGCATTGGGATTCTGGTTCTGAATAAAAAGTGGCGATTTAATCCTTGCTCCAAAATTCAAATCTTGATAAGGAATTGTGGGGTCATTCACAGTGGATTGTTCTGGGGGTATCAAGTGTCTATAAAAATATCCTAGTGGGAGGAGTGTGGTGTTAAATTCCCAGGGCGAGGGAGATGGGGCACTGGCAAGTGTTTTCTCTGCCCATTGAGGTCTTCTGAAGCTTATAGTAACACAGTCGCCCTCAAACTTTTTCCTGAGTGGGCCTATCCAGCCCACTCGCTGAGTGGTAATAATCTCCCTTGCACCGTCTATGGGATAATTGCAATTTGCAGTTAACCAGTGTAAGGTTTTATTTTTAAGAGAAGTGGGAGTTTCGTCCTGAACCTTCCTTAATTTAGTAACATTTACTAACACCAGTACATATGCACAGCATTCCGGCGGAAGATTAATGCGGGCGGGGACTTGCCTGACTGTTTTTTGTGTCGGTTGGGCCGTGGAAGAACTACTTATGGGGTTTACAGGTTGGCCTATGGTGGTCCCATTTGATTGTTTGGTGTTAGTATTGGTACACAGACAAAATATCGATTTTTAAATATCGATATGCAAAAATATCGAAGTTTAAATATCGATATACAAAAACATCGAAGGTAAGTAATATCGACAGTCTAAATATCGATATTGGTATGATATCAGTAATATCGAAGTTGTAAATATCGATGTTAATAATATCGAAATTTATAACTTTGATGTTACTAATATCAATTTTTAAATAAATTTAGTGTATATTATATTGTATTTATTATGTTTTATTATTTATTTTTAATGTTGTTGTATTAAATATTGTCTTTTACTACTGTAGCGGGTTGTGGGTTTATAGGGGAATAGGGTGGGAAGTAATTTAATTATGTTAAATTAATTATTCATTATTAGGAATTATTAATTAATTAATTGAGAATTAATTTTAAATTATTTTTAATTAATTTATTAATTGATAAATATGTTATGTAGCGGGTTATGGGTTTATAGGGGAATAGGGTGGGAAGTAATTTAATAATAATTAATTAATTGATAGATGTTTGTACATATTTTAATTAATAATTAATTGGTAATTTTTTTCTATTAATTACTTAATTAATTATTATAATTTTTTTCATATTTATAATGATTAATTAGTTGGTAATTAATTATTATTAATTATTTTATTAAATTAATTATAGTAATTTTTATATATAATTTATTGTTATTCTTAATTAATTAATTGTGTAAAATAATATTAATTTTTAAATTAAATTAATTACAGCAAATGTGCTAATATATTTACTTTATTGTTATTGTTAATTAATAATTAATTGGTAATTAAATAATATTAATTAATTTTGGGTACAGGGGTATTTTTAGGGTTCAGGGTCAGTTTTCAGTTCATGGGTACAGGGGTATTTTTAGGGTTCAGGGTCAGTTTTCAGTTCATGGGTAAAGGGGTATTTTTAGGGTTCAGGGTCAGTTTTCAGTTCATGGGTAAAGGGGTATTTTTAGGGTTCAGGGTCAGTTTTCAGTTTTTGGGTAAAGGGGTATTTTTAGGGTTCAGGGTCAGTTTTCAGTTCATGGGTACAGGGGTATTTTTAGGGTTCAGGGTCAGTTTTCAGTTCATGGGTAAAGGAGTATTTTTAGGGTTCAGGGTCAGTTTTCAGTTCATGGGTAAAGGGGTATTTTTAGGGTTCAGGGTCAGTTTTCAGTTTTTGGGTAAAGGGGTATTTTTAGGGTTCAGGGTCAGTTTTCAGTTTTTGGGTAAAGGGGTATTTTTAGGGTTCAGGGTCAGTTTTCAGTTTTTGGGTAAAGGGTTATTTTTAGGGTTCAGGGTCAGTTTTCAGTTCATGGGAAAAGGGGTATTTTTAGGGTTCTGGGTCAGTTTTGGGTTTTTGGGGTACAGTCGTACAGGGTAAAAATTAAATAAATTTAAATTAAATCAATTAAATGAAATTACAAAATATAAAATTACATTAAATTATTAAGTTTTTAATTTATTTTAAATGTATATGTATTAGTTTTAATTTTTTAATTATGTTTTAATATTTTTATTTAATAT
The DNA here is from genome assembly GCF_964263255.1 of Lissotriton vulgaris. Lineage (NCBI taxonomy): Eukaryota > Metazoa > Chordata > Amphibia > Caudata > Salamandridae > Lissotriton > Lissotriton vulgaris. The sequence goes on along the minus strand of NC_141691.1, from coordinate 232,379,550 downwards.
TTGTAACATTATATGTATTTTATAATTATTTTAACATTATTATTAATACATTTAAAAAAACAATATTTTTTATTTCGATATGTTTGTACTACGATATTATTTTTTCGATATTTTTGTACTTACCTTGTTAGGGATAGGATTCCGATATTTTTGACTTCGATATTTTTGTCCCGATATTTTTGTATGTCGATATTTTTAATTTCGATATTTAGTCAGACATTCGTTAGTATTAGTATTGTGATCCTTCCTTTTGTCTAAAGCTACATTGTTGGTATGAGGGGTAGCTGTTTGCTGACTAATGGTTGGACCATTTGATTTAACCAATGAAACAGATGGGGCTTTGGGTGCGTTATTAGTATTTGTAATTGGTGCTTGAGAGGTATTAGGTTTGGTGCCTACTGTTTTGGTGGTACTATGATTTTTTGCAACATTTACGGCACCGTCTTTCAAGAAGTTCTTAATAGGGATACTCAGTTCAGCTATTTGTTTTTCTATCCGAGTAAGCCTACTTTCAATAGGAGATAGGTAAATACTTAGTAGTTCCCCCAGCCTTTCCAGCATACGATCTTGTGCATTATCAGTATTATCATTAGTTGTGTTATTAGTGTCTATTGTTCCACCTTGCTGCTCCTTCTCTCTTTCATCCCCCTGGGTGATTTCCCTAGCCCTGCTCACATTTTGGTTAAGGCCAGGGTTGGTAGTTTTCCCAGTCTTTCTTTTTGACTGACCATATTTCCTAACCTTTGTGGATCTGGGCTTCGGTACATATGATTTTTGTTTTTGAATGGCACCCTCACGTCTGCCTCTTGATTGCCTTGTGTGGAGAGTAGCGCTGCTGCCGTTTCCCTCACGGCTCGCCCGATGGCGATATATCAGGGTATGTAACCTCCTGGTGTTCGATATTCAGTACGGCAGCATCTCCAGAGGAAATCGAAAGAGCGACCCCTTCTAGCCAAAACCAGGGGTTTTTATGCACTAAATTCTTAACTTAATATATCTAAAAATTAATTAACATCTTCAATTCGAACTCTGTTTGGACAAATTTGGGGTAGATGAGCGCTTCCTCACCATTACCAATGAACAAAAGAAATTGCCAGTGCTGATGTGAATACTATTTAAACAACTAATGTCCAAACCTGAACTCAAGAATAAGGACGGGGTGCACTATTTAATAGTTTTTTTATTTTAAACAAAATTCAAAGCAAGCAAGAAATGTCAATATTTTCATTTACACAGGGACGTATTTACAAAAAGGACACAAGAAGCTAAGAAGGTGATTTGGAAACCATCAATCATACAAAATTTCATACATGTCACATCCATTCAAAACGCAATCACACCATTCAGGGACAAGGGGAATATAAAGCACGGTTAAAAATCTGTACACCAGGATATACTACACAATCAAACAATAGGCCACTGTCTGCTGAGACCTTTTTTCGAGAACAGATAACAAAGCAAATCGTTATGTATTGTACAATCCTATGCAAGTTGACAAACAAAAACTTCTTAATGGTAAGACACGGTATTGTACTAGCGACCAAGGTAATCCCACCGCGCCCGATTTCATCCTCTGTCTTATCCCATTCGATATAGGCATCAATATATCCTTCAGAAACTCTGAGCGTCTCTTCTTGCCCTGTGAAGAATTTAGAAAATCACTTTAAAAGCGCCGCGCTGGATGAGCCCAGGTAATAATAGTTGGACAACCAAACAAACCCTAAAGGCGGCAACCGAAGCGCTGTTTATAACCGCTTTCTCCTCTATTTAGAATGGACGATAAAGCACCAAATTGCGGGTTCAACCTTGAAACTTCAAGGTCAGCTCACACTACTGGTAAGCTCGACAACAACTTTAGATCCATCATCGTGCGATGCATTTAAGCATATTCTAAAAATATCCCTTGCTCTACAGAAGGAACTCCGTCCCCCGCTTGATTCTCTACGTCTCCTACGGTACCTTAAGCAAGGACACCAGGCAAGTAGCATTGTCGACTAGGTTTTAACCTCTCAATTCCATCGAGTCACATAAGGTTAAACTAAAAATATGCATTCTTATTTTAGATACCAAGACTACTGTATTGCCCCTCGCTTCAGTCCAAAATTGGCTTTGTTTCCACTGGTAAGAAAATATAAGCACTGAAACTCACTTTGTCGGGTTTACTGATGTTGAGTCTCTTGATTACTTTAAAAACACTTGTTTCTTGTTGGTAATTTGTTCTTTTCGTACTTTTGTTTTCCTCTTTTTTCATTCAGATACTACAGAAGGCCCTGAGGAGAATCCCTTACAAACCAGTGGGATTCGAAACGCGTAGGCCCTAGCCACAACGTGTCTGCCAGAGCGACAAGAGTTTATTTGTTTTCCCTTGGTCGCTAGTACAATACCGTGTCTTACCATTAAGAAGTTTTTGTTTGTCAACTTGCATAGGATTGTACAATACATAACGATTTGCTTTGTTATCTGTTCTCGAAAAAAGGTCTCCGCAGACAGTGGCCTATTGTTTGATTGTGTAGTATATCCTGGTGTACAGATTTTTAACCGTGCTTTAAATTCCCCTTGTCCCTGAATGGTGTGATTGCGTTTTGAATGGATGTGACATGTATGAAATTTTGTATGATTGATGGTTTCCAAATCACCTTCTTAGCTTCTTGTGTCCTTTTTGTAAATACATCCCTGTGTAAATGAAAATATTGACATTTCTTGCTTGCTTTGAATTTTGTTTAAAATAAAAAAACTATTAAATAGTGCACCCCGTCCTTATTCTTGAGTTCAGGTTTGGACATTAGTTGTTTAAATAGTATTCACATCAGCACTGGCAATTTCTTTTGTTCATTGATATTTTGGCTCAGCCTTGCTGATTAGAGCCCTCCCGTAGTTGTTTTCTACTCCTCACCATTACAGCATTTGTTTTTCAAATGATTCAGCAAAAATATAAAAGTTCTTTGTTTAAGACAGTTCGTAGCCTAGGCACATCCTGCTTTAGCAACATCACTCAACTTTCCCAGGGTTTGGGCATTAGATCGTTCATGCGTGGCACCCATCCTAGGTTCCGGGTAAGGTGGCCTTGAACTCTCCATCAAACATAGTCAGCTCACTCGCGCTGGCAGAAATCTTTGACGCGCCTGCGCAGATCAGTACCCACTTGCAGTGGCTCAGAGCGGCCATTTTCTCCCTAGGCCTCACAGGCCACATTTGGAACTATCATAGAAACAAACAAAAATTCATGTTAATTATAGTAATGAAACCCATTCTGTTTACCCCCCACCATTCTAATATTTCCCATTAGTTGTTACCTAGCAAAATAAGCCACACAAATGTGTTTTTATACTTACATAATCAACCTTTTAGCACAAGACGTTTACAATAAGCACATTTAAATTGTGTTTTGTTTAAAATTAAGCTGCGCATTAATTCACATCACAATGACAACATATATTAATTAGTTATTTCACTCCATGCAAGCAAGATTAATACTTCCCATATGTTTGTGACTGCATATAACTCTAAAGTTGATTATTCAAACACATCACACTATTACTAAATGTTATGTCATGGAACATTAATTTTACGAGCGGTACACAAAATGTTGTGTTTACCACCTCGCTTCATCAAAAGTAATTGTGGTGGTAGGGCTAGTAATTGTGATGGCAATGGCGGTGGTAGTGTTGGTTGTGATAATAGTGTTGATGGTTATGGTGATGGTAATGATAATAGTGGTGGTGGTGGTGATGATAATAGCAATAGTGGTTATGGCATTAGTAATAACTGGTGGCAGTAATATGTTTGGTAAGTGTGATGGAGGTAGTGGTAATGGTAATAGTGGTGATACTGATGATGATGGCTACAGTGGTAATGGTGGTTGTAATTATGATAGTGGTAATAGTGGTGGAAAAGGTACTGGTGATAATGGTAGAAATCCTAACGGTGGGCGTAATGGTGTGATAATGATGGTGAAGTAACAGTGGAAGAAGTGGCAATGGTAATGGTGGTCATGAGAAACTGGACTATTAATTTGAGAAGTAGTGTCCCAACCAAATTAATGAACATAATCTGGTTAGACACACATTTAATGCATAATAGAAGTCAATGTATTGTATATTGTTAACCTATGGCTAATAGAATAAAATGTTACATCACGCTAGCTCATCAAAATAAATATTTATTACATAGATTTCCTTAATTTATAAATCATTTTAAAACAATAACAAAACAATCTGGCTCTTACATGTTTAATTTTTATTTAGTATGTAGAACATTTTGTTCAAAGTTATCTGCTGATTAAATAGATTTGTTTTACTTTATTGATAAAAGTTGAATAGTTTATTTTCTTACCTTTAGTAATTTATTATTATATTTAGAAATTATAGATATATATATATATGTTGGTCGATGGTGTTTAATTGCACATAATAAATCCTTGGAAGTATATACCTTGCTGGAGTGCAGTGTTGTCCTTGTTTCAAGGAACCTTTGACGTGGAGAAATTGAGGAGGACTAGTCCGTCCTCTGCACCGGCACCCGCTGTGAGAAAGGGCGCTCTCCTTGCGGCTGTTTCTGTTTGGGTATATATATATATATATATGTATATATATATATGTATATATATATATATATATATATATATATATATATATATATATATATATATTGATAAAATAGCGCCATCACTGTAACATCTGGCAGACGTGTTTCGGCTTCTTTGCCTTCCTCAATGCCAGCTTTATGTGAACACTGTCTAAAAAGTCTCATACTCACTCCCATTGAGGGATGCTTGCGTCCATCGAAAGCGGACTGCAGGTTCAGTTAGTACTCTCACTGCTAGTTTTTTATGTTGTCCCCTCCAACTCGCAACATTCCAAACCCCCAAAAATTTCACCAGATGCGATCCAAGTCATGCCCCGTGTGGGGAAACAGTCCAAATCCGTGGTCATAGTACAGTGACTATGCTTCAAGCATACGAAAATGCCCTGACATTGTCAGCTGACAGGTAGTCTTCTTCCCGCTGTGGCAATTCTGATGGTGATTTGACTTTCTAGGAGAAGAAGGTACTTTGTGACCTTTCAGCTGACGATGACGATGACGTGAGGATCTGAGTGTGGGGAAAGGAGGTGTAGATGGTTTGTATTTAATTGTAAAATAATTCTGCCAGGTCATTGCAGCAGGGTTGGGGGTTAAGGAGATTTTGAGGTTTTTCTGGGAGTTTGAGAAGGTCTTTTGCAATTTGATAAATTTCCTTCGGCCTAGATGCAGCTGCCTTGAGCTTGTTTTCGAAAAAGGCTGGTTGCGCAATTCTGATTTCATTTTTGTAGGTTTTTATCGCAGCTCTATACGCAGTTTTTCTGGGGAGTGAGTAGTCCAAACGTCAGTTCCTCTCCAGTTTTTTACATTGGTGTTTCTTTTCTCGTAAACCCTGGGAGTACCAGGGGGCAGTCTTAGTGCTGGGCTTGGATTCAATGTGTTTTGTGGGGAAAACTGAATCTAAAGAGTTTGAGATCCATCTGTTGAAGTTTTCATTGGCTAAGGTGGGGTCAGAGTTGCAGGGTGGTCTGGAGGTATCTGGAGTCGCTGCCCATTCCGCTTGGGGAAGTTTGGACCGGGTTGCGTTTCCTCCGGGTGACTATAGTGGGGGCACATTGAGTATGTGGGTTACCCCAAGAGACAGGGATCAGGAAGTGGTCCGTCCATGGCAGGGGGGGTGGGTTGCCCACTAGGAGATCTGGACAATTGGTTAAAATGGGATCTAGAAGGTGGCCCTCAGAGTGAGTTGGTTTCAGTACTAGTTGTTGGAATTGTAGTGCAGTGAGACTGGTGGTCATTTCTAGGGCATTATGGTCCGAGGTGTCATCAACGTGGATAATAAAATCTCCTAGGGGTTTGAAATTCGAGGAACTACATGCGAGGTTGACTATGGAGGAGGGCGAGGATTTGAGAAATTGTCCTAGAGTCCCGGTTGGGCGATATACAAGCATCCCCGAGAAGGTGCTAGTGGGGGAGAAGTCAAGGGAGAAGGAGAGACTTTCGCAATTGGGTATTGGATGTGGGGAGCTGCAGCAACTATAGCATTCTCTGTAGATAATTGCTAAGCCAACCCCTCTACCAGTTGAACAGTCTTTGCGTAAAATTTGGTATCCTCTAGGTAGGGCCTGGATGATATCAGGTACTAATTCGGAGTGGAGCCAGGTTTCTGTTAGAAACAGGGCATCTGGGTTTAGTTCATCTAAGAGCAGAGAGATCTCGGTAGTGTGTTTGGAAAGAGTTCTGCATTTTAGGAGGTACATACTTCGCTGTGTGTATTTCGGTAAGGGGTCGGGGAGAGACTAAAATCCGCAGTGTGGGCAGATTGAGTCTTGTTCCAATGGGTTACATGTGGAAAGGCATAGGGGTGGGACCTTTCCTCTTAGTTTAAGTAAAGAGTTGGGGCTGCATCTCCTGATCTGGGTGGGCAAACGAGCAGGGGTCATGGCCCCTGGCCCCGGTCGGTCACAGACGGGTGCAGACGGGCTTTCCTTTGGCGTGCCTTTTGTGCGCCGGCAGCACGACCGCTGCGCGGGTCCGCTGTGTGTCTTGATAGGCATCTGTTTGTAAAGCATGTGGACTGACAGCTGCAGGCAGCTTATTGGTCGTCTGGCCCGGAAGTCGCAAATCACTTCCTAGAGCCCGGATCTCATCCCGCGTCCCTCCATACAAACCAAACAATTGGCAGTGGACCAGGGAGCTTGGAACAGGTAGAACAGTGCAAAAACTAAATTAAAACATGTTAAATAATTTTCAGAGCAGACTTTTTAAAAAAACAGAGCCAGCCCTTTCCCAGGTGCTCCTCTCACCGAATGAAATGGTATCTGTCTTCCTCAAGCACGTCAGCTGTGCTTCTTGATAGGCATCCGTTTTTAGAGCGTGTGGACTGACAGCTGCAGGCAGCTGATTGGGCGTCTGGCCCGGAAGTCGCAAATCACTTCCTGGAGCCTGGATCTCGTCCCACGTCTTTCCACAGAAACCAAACAATTGGCGGTGGACCGGGGAGCTTGGAACAGGTAGGACAGTGCAAAAACTAAATTAAAACCTGTTAAATGATTTTAAGAGCAGACTTAAAAAAACAAAACAGAGCAAGCCCTTTCCCAGGCGCTCCTCTCACCGAAGGAAATGGTATATGCCTTCCTCAAGCTCGTCCGCTGCGCGTCTTGATAGGCATCCATTCTTAAAGCGTGTGGACTGACAGCTGAAGGCAGCTGATTGGTCATCTGGCCTGGAAGTCGCAAATCACTTCCTTTCAGACATCTAAGAGAGAGGTCTGAAAGGAGAGGCCAGTTCCTCCACACACCCTACCATACACACCCATCTTCTGAGAGAGAAGTCTGGAAGGAGAGACCAGTCCCTCCCACATCCTACTGTTCACATTTGTCATCTGAGAGTGGGGTCTGAAAGAGGAGTCCAGTCCCTCCCCACACCCTACTATGCACACTCTTAATTTGTGAGAGAGGTCTGAAAGGAGAGGTCAGTCCCTCCCCACACCCTACAGACAGACATCATCTGAGAGAGGGCTCTGAAAGGAGAGATCAGCCTTTTACTACATACAACTATGCACAACTGTCATCTGAGAGAGTGGTCTGAAATGAGAGGCTAGTCCCTCCCCACAGCCTATAATGCACACCCTTAATCTTCAGCGCCAGGAAGCTGAGGCGTTAGTGCGCTTTACAAATGGCACCTAACATAACATAACATAACAGAAAGAGGTGTGAAAGGAGAGGCAAGTCCCTCCCCACACCATACTATGCACACCCATCATCTGTGATAGGGTCTAAAAGGAGTGGCCATTCGCTCCCCACACCCTACTATGCATACTCCTCATCTGAGAGAGATGTGTGAAAGGAGAGCCCAGTCTGTCCCCATACCATACTGTGCACACCCGTCATCTGAGAGAGAGTTGTGAATGGAGAGGCCTGTCTGTCCCCACAACCTACTCCGCACAGCTGTCATCAAACTGAGAGGTCGCAGCTGAGATATCAGTTCCTCCTTTTTAAAAAAAAATATTTTTATTGAATTTTTTCCCATTTTACAGCAAGCAGGACAGATTACACAAATGGCCAAAACATTCCAAGAACAAAAATATAGTAAGAGAGGTGGATCATAACAGGTCGAAACACGTAGTCTGGTTCTGAAACATTCTTAAACGATTAGACAGCAAAGGAAACGAAAAAAAAAGCGTCAAATGTTTTTACATTGAATTGGATTTCATCCTCAGTAACAACAGACAAGTAGCAACACAAGCGTCAGGGGAGAAGAATATATCTTAAATAATCAGACGTCAGCACAGTAACCAGGAACAGGATCAGTCCAGCTCCCCCTGAATCCAGTGCTGGACCGGTGCCCAGAGCTTCCTGCCAAGGGCTCTTTTCCTCCGACCCTTTGTTCTATAAATAGCCCTTTCCATATGATACATGGCTAACAAACGAGCCCTCCAAGTAAAGAAAGAAGGAGGTTCCGGACTGATCCATTCCTGTGTAATGCAAGCACGCATAATTGCCATAGATATGAAAAGTAAATTTCTTTTCCCCTCTAATAAGCTAATTCATCTGTCAGAATGACTGGAAAACCAAGCAAGAGTGATATAAAAGTTTGAATTGCAGAGATAAATAAAGTTAATTGAGGACACGAAAAAACATATGTACTACATCGGCAGCAAACAAACCACACCGACTACATGAAGTACCCCTTGTCGAGCCCATTTAGCAATTTTCGATGCCGTATAATATAGATCAAATAAAGCCATGTAATGTTGCGAGCGTGATCTGCCAGTTATCAAAATAGAGTTAGCCAAAGCAATAGATTCCTCCATCAGAATGTTCTCAATGGCAAACTTCGACGCCCATCTCCCTTGATGGACTGCAATATCATCTGGACATGATGAAATTAGTAGGTTATAAAAAAACCCTATTCTCTTTTTGCTGTACATATTATCAATAAGAGGGATCCTGTGCATCCCAGACTTTTCCTGAGAGCGTAGAGTATTAAAAAAACTATGTATTTGCAGATACTTGTAATAATCAGTAGTTGTAAGATTGTATTTAACCAACAGCTCTGGAAAGAATATAAGATGGTCATTTTGCCATAAATCACCCACACAATAAATACCAGAGTTCCGCCATCTAATCAATATATGATCTCTAAAGATTGAGGGAAAAATAGTGTATGATGTAAGAGGTGTATATAATGACATTTTTTGAATCCCTAAGTGGCACCTAATGTGCTTTCATACCATAAACGCTGCTTTCAGAATCTTAAACTTAGTTTTTTTTAAATAACTGGGTTCAACATTTTTTAAAAGGCAGCCACGGGATTCCCCTCCCAATGCAAATTTATATATTGATGGTGAATGGCTCACTGGAATTCGGGTCTTTACACCTATTATCAAAGGGGTAATAAACTGTGGAACTGAAGCAAAGTAATAAAACAGAAAGTATGGAATACCCCACCCGCCTCTTTCCTTTGAAAGGAAAATCTTCTTATGTGCTCTACGCTGGCGCTTATACCCCCACACAAACATGGCTGACATCCTTTCTAATTGCTTGAAACAACTAAAAGGAAATTCGAGAGGGATTGTTCTGAACATGTATAGAAATTTCAGGAGTAGAAGCTTTTTTAAAACGTTATTTCGGCCGTATAAGGATAAGTGAAGATGGTCAATACGTTCCAATGAAGAATTCGCTTTTTTAAGAACTCTGTTAAAATTAAGTTCTGGAATTGCAGACACTGGGGTTGTAATTTTAATGCCCAAGTATGTCTCTACTGACACTGTATTCGGGTGTACAAGGGGATGCTGACCAATATATAGTATTTGAGTTTTAGCCAAATTTAATTTATAGCCCGAAAAGGCACCAAATTGGGTCACAAGCTGTTCCATCTTTGGTAGTGCCTTTGTAATATCAGTAGTAGTCACCACAATGTCATCTGCATAGGCGAGAGCTCTATAGTTGGTATTTGCAACATGCACAGGGACTATATTTTCTGCTGTTCAATTTATTTAAGAAAATGTCGATGTACAGGGCAAACAAAAGTGGTGATGACGGACAGCCCTGGTGTGTGCCCCGATAGATAGAAAACGGAGCAGATTTTTTTGCTCAAATTTTGATACAGGAAGTTGGTGAATCGTATAATGCTTTTAATGCGGTGATCATCTGGTGACCAAAGCCTTTCAATGAAAGGAGATCCCAGAGGTACGACCAGGCCACCATGTCAAATGCCTTCTCGGCATCCAACAAGGTGATCCCAAGTGCCGTATTAGTCCCCTGGGCCCAGTCCATTACAGCGATCACCCGCCGAACATGATCCACGGTATCACGATTAGGAATGAAACTGTGCTGCCAGTGTGAGACCACAGTAGATATTATACTGGAAAGACGAGAAGCTAACTTTTTTGAAAAGATCTTGCTATCAGCATTGATTAGAGAGATTGGCCTGTATGAGGCAGGATTGAGAGGGGGTTTATCCTTTTTAAGAAAGGCCATTATTATTGATTGCCTCCATGAGGTTTGAGCCATCCCTTTCTGAGCTTCCAAAAACGTGAACAGCAGATCTTGTTTTAGAGCCTGACGGAAAACTCTGTAAAACTCCAATGGTATACCGTCCAGACCCATAGCTTTGCCAAAAGCAAGAGAAAGTATAGCCAACTCTATTTCCTCGCATGTAATATCAGCCTCCAATAGTGCTGCTTGAGCAGAAGTTAATTTACTAATAATGTCAGGAGAAATGAAGTCTAAAATGGATTCATCAGAATACAACAATATTTCCTCATCATACAGTTTAGTATAAAACTGACGAAAAACCTCCAGGATTTCGTCAGGCTGATGATGAATTTGACCCACCTCATCCTGGATACTATTGATAGAATTAAATACCTCTTTTTGTCTGATTTTTTTGGACAGGATCCGGCCAGATTTTTCCCCTACTTCGTATATTTGTGAGCGAAAAATTGCCACCTCTTCTGCAAGCTTAGCCGCAAAAATCTCATACAACTTAGACTTATGTATATCAAGGGTAGCTTTAATGTGTTCAGTATCTTGAAAGGAATTAATGGCAATAACTAATTTAGCTTCCCAGTCCAGCACTGCCTTATAATAGATGGATAATGTATTTCGGGCCTTTCTTTGCTTATTTATAGAAAAAGACAACGTCTCTCTGCGCACCCCGGCTTCAAAAGAGTCCCAAACATTTTGAATGGAGGCAGACCCTCGATTAAAATCAAAAAATTCCCCAATCCATTTATTCATATGTTCTATATATAATGGGTCCGCTAAGAGTTTCCGTTCAAATGACCATGATATCGGATTTACTGTCGAACCTGAGTCTTTTTAATCTCTATCAGAATCGGATTGTGGTCTGAAATTATTCAAGGGAATATCTCGTAGCCAATATTACTTAGAAGGCTAGAGGTTACAAAAAAATAGTCCAGATGGACACATTTTTGATGTGGTGCAGAAAAAAATGTAAAGCCTGACATAGAGGACTTCTTAGCAAATCCAACATCGCATAACCCCAATTCTTCTACTATCCCTCTTAATGCTTTATAAGTCATTTTTTTTAAGCCCTTGATAAGTTAGATCAGAGCGGATATTGAAAGCTCCTTCAAGGTGAATGTTAAAATCTCCACACATTATTAAGGGGGAAGGCCAACCAGCTAATTCTAAGCTTAGAAAGTTTAAGATGTCAGGGTCATCCATATTTGAAGCACAGATCGAACAGATAGTCCAAGGTTTACCCTCTATACTAATTTCTAATATAATCCATCTGCCGGTGGAGTCCACTTTACTACTTTTCAGACAACCCAGGCCTCTTTTCATAAGGATGACGACCCCTTTTGTAGTAGTACCTTGACGCGAGCAGCTCAATACTTGCATACCCAAAACGGTTAGCCCTCCCCTATCATTCCACGACAAATGCGTTTCTTGAAGGCAAAGAAGATCTAGCCTCATAGTCTGTATTATTCCCCCTTTTTTCGTGTTATTCAAGCCACAGATATTCCAGGAGCAAATCCTCAATTTACCCATTAAGAAATTTTAATGGAGAAGCCAAAAACTTGGTAAAGACAACACATTTAGCTACATAGTCCTCTGCAAATCCTGTCCCAAAAATGTACTTCAACACCATTTGGTGCCACCCAAGACCCCAACTGTATGAGGCAAAGTCCCTAGAATCGATGGCCTGAGAAGCATAGTGCACCTCGCAATTCGCTTCCCATCGAATTAAATAACCATCCCGCATAGAAAATAACATCAGTATTTACTTTAGATGACCCACAAAAGAAGAAAAATAGCTGACTCAGACCACAGAGAAACCCTCTAAGAAAAATAATGATATACATAAGTATCATCCATACATCAATAAACGTTGCATACACCGCAGAGCTTTATCACTGTGTGTAAAGCCAACCCCCTGCCGGTGTGTGTAGTGGGTTGTGGGGAGGGACTAACCTCTCTGCTGACACTTCTCTGTTGGATGATGGCTGTGCATAGAAGGGTATGGGGAGGAACTGACATCTCCTTGGAATTGCTAGGAACACGAGGCAAGATGGCGGACGCAAGTCGTTTCAGTGTGAGCAGCTAAGCAGCACTCGCATCTTTATCGCTTCCCATCATATGTGATACTTGCTCCTGGATTGCTGTTCTTGACCGGCAACTCACCCGGGGGATGCGTCAGGATCTTCATGCAGCTTTCAGCGGTCCCTTCATGCGGCTTGGCGTCTCCCGCCCGTTACGGTGAGTCAGCGTGTGTGGCTGGGCGCATGCACCTGGGGTTAACTTCATATATAGTAACAAACTATTACTTTACATTAAAAAATATAGAAATTCACTGAAAAAAAACAAAGGTTAAAGTTAAGCAGGGTTTAGTTTTACCATATAGTGGGCCAGGCTCATTCTGTCCACATCTAAAGCATGAGAGTCTCAAATGTCCCTGCCAGCCCTTAGACACAGTTGTGCTAAAATTGTCCACACTGCCTTGAGCGTCTGCAGAGTCTGTAGACCTCACGCTCTGCTGTAACCTCAGATGTATATCTCCTATGAAGGCCAATAACCTATGGTCACTGTCTCTCTAATGAACAAGTCTTTGAGCTCCTGTCCTCTGCGTGTACATTTTTCTGAACATCAAGAAGATGTAGCAATAACTGGATGCATCTGTCATCTAGAAGGACAAGATGGGCTAAGAGTAGGGCAACTGGGAATTTCACAGCTTTGGAAACTGAGATAGCGACATGGCTTTAAATTAACAATAGCCTTATAAGAAGATTCCACCTTAAAGCTTCCGCGAAGGGACGCAAATTGCTTTCAATAAAAATGTTCAGCTTTCGTTATGTTCTGTGGTCAAGCACCTGCTAAAGTTAGACTTTGGGGCCAACGGTTCTTCGTTAAAAGTATATAAAAGGGCCACTTACAGGGCCATTCATTGACCACCTCTCACAGTGTACTATTTTCACGACAGAAGTGCTCCTGGTTAACTTTTTTATTTAGAATTTTTTGATAAAGTTCATAATGCTTCATTGTACTTTGATATTCAATCTCTCTCTCTCTATCTCTCTCTTTCTTTGCATTGCCTTGGTCTTAAACATATTAGATTGCATGTTTTTGCTCTTAGTCAATGATGGGTCTCTGACACTTGTTACTTGCTAGATTGCACACTGTTAATTTTTGATTAATGATGTGTCTTTGACATTTATTGTTTGGTTGTTTAAATAAATAGAGTCACTCCTCACTCAATTCCTGTATTTTCAGACAGCACATTTCTGTGCTAGTTTATGTGGTTAAAACCACTCTCCAACACAAATAACATTATAGTTAGGTGTGATAAAAAGATCTGTTCTTGTTTAAAAAAAATCTTAGGAATTCACTGAAAAAACAAAAGGTTAAAGAAACGTTATAGTTTGTTGAATTTGTTAGTCACAGCACCAACATTCTGAACAAAAAACAATACAGAAAGGAACCAGTTATAGTTATCAGCAATAACTATAACTTGCTCTCATGTAGGTTTTAACAGGGGCCATACACAAAAGCTTTCATTTTAGCAATACACGTTTAAACTTGACATCTTTTTAGACAGGAACTTTTTACATGTTTTTCACATACATGATAACATACTCAGAAAGTGTTCTGCTTGCAAGCACATTTCTTCACCAGCATTTTATCACAACACGTGTACATTCTGTCAAAGGCTAAAGAACACGGAGCATGTTGCCCTTGCTTTTTGTTGTCTGGTCGGAGACAGCTTTGAATCAGAAAAACAATCACATCAGCATTGCACCTCTGACACACTGTGAATTGAGCCAGGCTTTTATTATATAAACTGCCTTTGAGTCAAGTTCCTCAGAGAAGAACTTTGACGGATTATCCACGTAAGATCGCCCATGTTTGAGATCCAGCCCATTTGATTCAAATTCCTATCCTGCCATGGATAGCGGTCTGTTCTATACCAGACTGGCTTCCACCTGATACATCTCGCACAGGTATGGGGAGTTTGGTTGTTCCAAGTGATCTGGCAGAACAAATTCTCAGTATGATCTCGAAGGTATAGGTAGTGCTAGGTAGGAGTATCAGTATGATATATATTCATATATTCATACCATCACTACAAAGTTATATTGGTTAAATGAATATTTTTCACCATTCTTGAAATGCTGGTAACAATGCTTTGCTTTCTCCTGCTAGTAACTGCAACTCATGTTTTTACCCAAACATTTCATACATACACAGCAGCTGTTTTTACAGGCCAATACAGAGCCTATGAAGATTTAGAAATTCCATTAACATTTCAGGAACATACAAATTGGTTCCAGAGCACCCTACCACATACATTTAACAAAGTACAAATGGGTCTCCTCAACAATGAGGGAGCATTACTAGCCAGTTACACACCATATCCAACATTTACACCGCTCCATGTCTCAGAACTTCGTGCTGTTTACACAGGTCTAGTTAGACTATACAAACGTTTAACACAGTTTCTCATACAAACAAGAACAACTATCCCAGCAAGGGCTGTTCAAGCTGCACAGCTTCATTTAGCAATACCGATAATTAGTCCAGTTGACATTGATGCAATTATGGTTAAGGTTCCAACCAAAAGGAGGAAATTTCGTGTTGGATTGCACAAATAACAAACTAGCTTGAAGCAGTATTTTTCCACACTGGACCCCAAGATAATATGGGGCAAAGTTTTTGCTGCAATATATAGGATAACACATAGTACATCATCTATAGCTGTTTTGCCTGAAGTGATAAAGCAGATTCAAAATGAATATGGGGCTTGCCCTGCTCTGGATGTGGGGAGGAAACTTATTGGCACCTATACCACAGTCATCTCAATAATTTCAAGTAATATTAAAGGGGACACAGCAGCTTTGGTAGTATGCCAATGCCTCGCGCAGGTTCCATTAGCGGATGAAGGGAGTGAACTACTAAAATTATTTCTGAAATTTATACATTTATAGGTCATGATAATTTGGGAGCCAGACCAAATAAACCACAACTTAAGGATAATTCTGAATAGGATAACTCGAGACAGGCACCAGGGTCTTCTAAAAAATACTGGAATATACTGAAAAATAAAGAAAAGACAAAGTTATGATGTGGAACTCTCCAATTGGAGTCCACTGAAAAAAACGCTATAATCTGCGTAACCTTAAAAAAATTAAACAGCCTGATCGGTATCAATATATTGATAAACATTCTTCTCATTCCTTTCAGGTTACATCTGAAAAACACTCAGAGAGGAGGATGATCGGAGGTAGATCAGAAAAGTATTTGAAACAAAAAAAGGACTTACAGCGCTCGCCTGACATCATCATAAGAAAGGAAGAAAAAAATTCACAACAAAAAACCCAATTCAAAAAGAAGGAAGTGGCAGGTACTTCCATCCAATATGCCAAACATATTGAAGAGGTTACTCCAGATCAAGGAGTGGGCGCTGGCTCTGCTTGACTGCACAGTGGCGAGAGCAACTGATGATTTTATTCAGGTGGGCCACTAGTCTAGAGGGTTAGTTCTCCAGATAGATTATATGATTTGGGCATCCAAATTGAGGCTGATATACCTTACACCAAGAAAGTAATTTTTTAGAAACAATTACATACGACATTCTCTTGGCTGAAAGGGATTGGCCACCAGATTTGCTCAGAAAGTCCGATAAGGGAATAATAGAATAATACCATCTTTCTCCATCCTCGTTCCTGAAGGAGTAAAACATATTTATGCCATAGAGTGGGCCCTTGCACAAGCCCCAGCATTATACTGCAAACACATAGCATGGGATTAAAACTCATGTTATCATGCCACACCTAAAAGGCCCAGACCACAAGGGCAACAACAATACCCTACTAAACATGAAGCTAAACACCCAGTTAGAGAAACTCTAACACAACTACAAAATCTAAGCTCAATAGAGCCTTGTATCGCACCAATGAACAATACTTTGTTTCCAGTACCTAAAACAGATCATTCATACTGCTTAGTCATACACACAATTTGCAATACTAAACTCACACAGCACAGCACTAATAAACAATATTGTGCACAAAAAATATAAAACAACATTAGGCATGTTCTCTGCCTATGAAACATCAATTCTACAAAGAATTGATAAATAAGCATTGTCCTATGTCAATGACATATACCTTATGGATGAAGACATGAACATGCGTCTAGTCAGAGTAGATTGCATAGTTGTGGGATTTTCAGAATATGGCTACAAATTCAACTGCCAGAAAAAAAAACTGCCTATCTATGTATCCGGTTCCTAGAATATGAGTTATTAAATGAAGTCAAAAGCTTAGCACTACATTTCTTAGAGAAAACTGGGTAACCCTTATACCAAGATCTAAATCAGGTCCTTTGTCTTTGACGCAACACTACAAACACAAGAATTCCTACAATATGAACAAGAATACCCTGTGTCCAATGACGTTTTGCCTCTTGCCTTCATTGTCTATGCTGATGGTTCAGCTCAACCCGCAGTTGAAACTAAAGAACGATACTCAGTCGCTTGCGCAGTGGTTCATGGAGTGATGTGGAATGAGGTATTCCAGCCCCCAAAAACGTTTACAGAATCTCTAGGTGATTGTATTGCACAGCTGACTGTACTCAAAGCTCTAATTCTGGCACAAGAAAATAACAATCCTGTATTCTCCACACTTAAAAGGCCCGATTACGATATCAGACAGCCCTGAGTCCATTCGACATTGTTTAGTAACTGGGACCCACTGACCTCCTGTCATCGGCCCCAACCCAGGTCGGTCCCAACCCATTAAGTAAGATGCGACCAAATACTATTCGGTCACAGTCCTATTCTTTACAGTGGGAGCATGTGTTCCGACCGGACTGCATGATCTCATTGTAAAAAGCTGAGCTGAAGTTCATCCCTGCACCCGCTGGCAGGCACCTCAAGGTGCTGCCACCGGGTGCAGGTATCAACAGGGAGGTACCTTGGGCTGCCATCCGGAAGCCTTACACCCATTGGGGCCCGCAAAGTCATAAAAGCCGGCAGGAAAGGCTGTGGGAATCTGCCATTGTAATCCCTTGGACGGAAAGAGCCGCCCTTGGGATTACAGGCTCCTTTCCGAATTTCAGACAGGCTCTCTGAGCCCATCATAAGCCATTTGAAAATCCTGTTTGGATTAATTTCTTACTGACTCCATCAAAATGGGTCATTTGAAAATGTATCCAAACAGGAGATTACGAAACCGTAGGTTCGGCCCTGACCTAGGGTTGGAGCTGTTTCTTACTGCATCATAAACAGGCCCTTAGTGTGTGATTTTTTAATATTGTGCCCCGTCTTTCAATGAGCAATTACACTATTGCCACCTGAATAGATTCAGAGACTCAAAAGGAATAGTATTAAGCATAAATTGCTTTGGGAAAAGGTGGCCCATTTAAAAGAATGTTTGCCACAGGCTCATGTAATTTAAACATTGAGTACCCAACGTGTTGGAATAAATATTGCTGAGAATTCACTGGCCATGAATCCACAAAGGCAGCAGTCCAGACTGCTGTCACTTGTTCCCATACAAGAGTGGATGGAGACATTATGGTAGCTGTCACCGCTTCATGCAGCAGCACTCCATACCTGAAAAATATCCAGCAAAATACTCCTACCTGCTGAGTGAACAAAACATACATTTTTCTCCTCTTCCTGAAGTGGCGGATTGAGGGATATAAAATTCAGACTGCAGGCTAGAATTAATCACAGTTGCTCATAAGGGATCATCTTCTGCCTATCCAGATGTGGTGGCTGAAGTTTCACTAGTACAGCAACGCTATTGGTGGCATGGCCTCTACACACATACTAAACAATATGTCATTAGCTGTGGTATTTGTCAACAAATAAAAGCTTTCAATGCAGAGCTCCCACAATAGACACATCTCCCAGTCTCAAAAAAACCATTAGCTTGTGTATATCTCGACCACTGCAGACCTCTTCTCTCAGATGGTTCCTTTAAATGCAGTCTACTAGCTGTGGACTTGTGTTCTATATTCCTATGGGTCTGGCCACAGCAATCAGCTGATGCTCAAACTATTATAAAAGATCTGCAAGGCTTCATCAGGACATATGCAGTAGCTGCATTCCACTCGGACAAGGGACCAGCATTTGCCTGTAAGGCTTACAGATATACCCTATCATCCTGAGGGATATTCGATAGTAGAGAGGAAAATACATACATTTAACAGCTGGAGTATTAGGTTCAGGTTGTAGTTGCATCCATCATCTGTATGGAGCCCAGAGAGTGTTAAATAATCTGCCTAGAGCAGTAATACTCAAAGTACGGCCCAGGGGGGTGCATGTGGCCCTCCTGACCTACGCATGTGGCTCCCTGGTCAACAGTAGAACTGGGAAGCTGTTTACTCGACTCAGCACTATTGTTAAAAACAAATAAAATAGGCAAGGTGTGTTTAATGGTTAATTAAAGTTGAAGAAATTAACTTTTGGGTCAATTTAAGTTATCTCTTTCCTTATGTTAGGAATTATTATTTTTGTACATTCTTATATTATCATCATCATCACTCACCTGACCATGCATAAAACAGCTTAAAGTACCAAAGGTTCTGTTTCAATTAGAAGGCACTGTGTCAATAAACATAGTACAACACATTTACCTGGGTGTAAGTGTTTTTTTAATATCTCTCCTTTGCCACCAAAAGCCATGCAATGCATTCTATTAGCTGTGAACTTGTGGTTTTTTTTGTTGGTTTTTTTTGTCATCATTCATAAATAAGTAATTTTGTGAGAGGTAAGAGCTCAGGGAAAGTTCCAAAGGAGCGAGGATTCTTATAGGCTTTGGTGTTCCAACAATCTCCAAATTTCCTGAGAGCCAGCCTCATATGAACCAGGCAAACACAATATTTTTAAAAACCTGGGAGTTATTCCTCCTTCCTGCCCTGGTTTGACTTATTTCATAATCATTGGGCCTTATTTAGATGTTATCTAATTATTAGTTCTAACCCAATCTTTCCAAGCCACCCATATTCCTGATCTTTTTTTGATAGGCAGCTACGATCTAGGCTAGTAACTCTATTTACAGACCTACCCCAATCCAGATAATCCAGTGGTGAGGGGGATACCCATTTCAAACAAATTTCCCTTCTTGCCAATGATATTAAAACAAATACCAATTGTGCATGCCTTTTTATAAGTTTTATCAGTGACCATTCACCTGACAAAACCCCCAAAATAACCAAAGCAGGGCTTAAAAAAATATCTTTCACCAAAATGTCTAAGATAGCCCTACCAACTTCTTGCCAGAAGACCTAAATCAGAGGACACTGCCAAAACATATATACATCATCTGCTTTCCCCATGGAACACTTTAGGCAAGATCTAATTTCCCTGTCTTCCAGCTTTGATAGTCTTTGCGGGGTCTAGTATGCCCTGCGAGCTGTAAAGAGATGATGTCTTCTGAGGTGCAGCTTTTATTACCGCTCATAAAGCGAGCATCAATACTTGTCATAGATGTGTTAAACTTGTTGTCGACAGGTCCCACCTCCAGATCGCCTGCGGTGGCACTGAAGTCACATCCTCACCCATTACCAGCATCCAATACTACGACTTCTTTATGTTTAAAAGGGGTCCCCGGCATTTTATCTTCCCATTCTTCTTTTCCTTCACTGTCTTGAACTAGGCCATGTACCCAGCATGAAAGATGATAAAACTTAAGTTCAGAAAGACTTTTATTCGTAAAAATAGTTAAGGTCTCCCACTGAACTATTTTGTTTTCCTGCAATAATTGCCACAATTTATTTATTCATGCGTCCATTAGTGGGACAGATAATTTATCCTAAAGGCAATTACGGGTCCTTGGAGAAATCCAAATGGGTGCAAATGTGCTGTATTAGGGTATCCTCAAAATTCTTCTGATATCAGAGCTAGCATGCCGCTCTTAATATCTTCAATTTTACTTTTTAAAAAAAATTTAGGATGACCAAATTTTAAAAGAAAAAAATAACCACTGTAAGACAAATTTGCTATCATTGCTAGAAATCTGTGAGGAAACAAACCAAGCTGGACAAGAGTGATCTTATATTTTTTTAACTGAAAGGCCTAACAATATAAACGTAGATCGACCCTGCAATGCCTCTCTCTGATGTGGCTCTTTGATGTTTCTTCCAAGAGATCCTCACTACCTTATAAAACAAAATAAATCTTGTAATTTCACCTTGTATTTTTTATTATAGATTTTAGATTAAAGGATAAAGGGATTGTTTTAAAAATACTGCAACATGTTCCTCCTACCATAAGAAGAAATTTCTGCAGCTTTGGATGGGCTCTTTTGCATCTTTAGATCTGTTCCCACCATGGGTGGATAAACAAGAGTCGAAAATGTGACCCCTATGTAATCTATCTCAGGATATGCCCTGTACTACTATCAAACCGCAGAAGATTGCTCAAGCTACTTTGGATCAAGAAGCGGACACTTACATTACCATGTACCATCAGTTTCTTATTGAACAATGAGCAGTCGCAAGTGATTTAAAAACTGGTAAAACGTTTAGGGTGCGTGGAGAAGCAACTGAAAATATATTCAGATCCCAAAAAAGAAGAAGGGGAGAATCTCTGAATATTAGTAGTCTGAAAATAATTTGCTTCAAATGGACAGACAGTACTGCTTCTCTTTTAAACCAAATGTCCTTTTATTAAGTCATTAGCTTTCTGTTGAAATGTTTTTTAACAATTTTACCAGTGAGGACTACTGAGGATGAACCATGAATTACCTGTAAACTTACGGAGACCTAAGAAACATTTTGATAACAGTTATTACTCTGATTTTATTTACAATTCTATGTACTTTGACAGACTTCATTGTCTAAATAAAGTATTTTGAATTTGAATTGAAAAATAAAGGTACATTTCGGTAAGATTGACATTTTCACCAAATTGAATCAACTTAACAATGAGAGCGGAAGACAACCCGAAGACCTTAACAAAGCTCTAGTCTCACTCATTTTTTGTCCAAATAATCCTGGGCCATTTTAGAAAAGTACTCATATCTTGTTTTATAAGGGGATAGGTAAGTTGTGTGTTCCATGACTTGATCTCGTTTTTTTGTCGGTTGATTTGATAACCAGAGTCTCTCACAAAGTCGATTCAAATGTGCCCTTATACTAGGTAGGAGGCTGTAGAATCCCTTGTAAAATCCTTCAAATCGTAGGCAAATAATGCCACTTTTTTACCCACCCATTACATTCAAATGGCAGGATTTTCAGGATTTTCTGATTTCCTCAAATTTTAATTGCTAATGGTTCAATGTATAGATCGAAGAGCAAAGGAGATAGGAGACACCCCTGTCTTGTCCCTCTCTCTATTTCAATTGACTTTGTCAGATTCCCATTAACTAGTATCCTGACTGTTGGCTTCCTATATATTGCCCTGATAACTTTAGCAAATTTCTCACCCAGAACTCATTTGTGGATAGTTTGAATGAAAAAAGACCAGCTTGCTCTATCGAAGGCCTTTGCGGCATCAAATGTGAGGATAGATACATATTGTTTATTCAGCATAGCCAACCAGATTGCGCCGATGAAATCATGAGTTAAGTAATGCAGCTGTCAGTCTTTAATAAAGCCTTTCTGATCTTCTTGAACCAGGATTCCCATTGCTCGCTCTAACCTCTTTTCTAGGATTAGCGCATAGATTTTATAAAGGCAATTTAGTAATGAAATCTGTCTATGAGTCAGAATTTTTAGGGTCTTTACTTGGTTTCAGAAATAAGCCAACAGCCGCTTCATCCCAAGACTTCGGGCTCAGCTGGTCCTCAGAGAATATTCCACCTATCAAATCAGCTAAAACAGGTATGAGTTAATCGGGCAGAATTTTACAAAACTCATTGGGTATACCTTTCAGCCCAGAGGGGGCTACCTATCTTCAGCTTATTAATTGCCACCTTAACTTCCCCTAAAGTAATTTTCTGATTATGAGTCTGCGTTAAATCTTCATTGAGCAAGGACAAAATCATATCATTAAGATAGTCCATTAACTGTAAAAGATTGTACTATTTCTGAATTCTCTGTACAGCACAACTCAGTTTCTTTAGATATTGTTTCTTTAACACTTTTTTTGTATAGTAAATTCTTGACTTCCAGGCAAGAAGCTTACCACATCCTTCACCGTATTCATAATGGGCTAAAATACGGGCCTCCCATTTTTTCCATACTATACCATCTAGATTATCTACTAAGGCCTGTCTCGCACATTTATTTTCACTATCTTTCTTGGCCTGGTCCTGGTCTTTTTGTTGCAAGTCTCTCTCTCTCAAAGCCCTTAGGATGTTATCTTCTAGAATTTGTATCTTGTTTCTTGTCTCCTTATGTTTTTCTGGTGCGTGGCTTATTACCCTACCCCTAATATAAACATTAAATGCATCCCATATTATATATTTTGGAGCTGAAGTGTTA
This sequence comes from Lissotriton vulgaris, assembly GCF_964263255.1. Taxonomy (NCBI): domain Eukaryota; kingdom Metazoa; phylum Chordata; class Amphibia; order Caudata; family Salamandridae; genus Lissotriton; species Lissotriton vulgaris. The sequence continues at coordinate 232,356,628 of NC_141691.1, read as the reverse complement.
TTCAATAAAAACATTCCAATGTGTCTCTTTTCAATTGGGTTTTTACTGTTGAATCCAGTAATAAGGTTCTATCAAATGTTCACCTACCATAGGCAGGACCATTTTCTAATCGTAATTCTAAATGAACTGCAGAATGATCTGAAAGATGCTCTGGGATATGTTCCGCCCTCCTAACTCTATCGACCAGTCTAGTGTCTAGCAAACAGAAATCAATTCTAGAGGCATGTCCATGTTTTCTATTGTGGAAAGTAAAGCTTTAGATTCCACTTTCCCCCTTGGTCTTAGCTCTCCAAATTTGTCTATTATCCTTGAGTCTTCCATCATTGTTCTGATGTCTCAATTTTGGTGAATATATTGATTTCCCTTTAAAAAATGTATCTACACATGGGTTCAGTAACACATTAAAGTCACCTCCCAGTATTATTGGGACTTTAACTTCCACAAGCTGACAAAATAGAGCTTGCAGTGGCACAATGTCGTAGATGTTTGACCCGTAATACCCTGCCAAAGCATACCATGCTCTCTGTATTTTTATGTTGGCTATAATCCAACACTCCCAATCATCTACCTTACACTCCCCTAAAATGCCTTTAATATATTTTTAAATAAATAAGACCACTTCCTTAGTGCAACATTATTGATTGGTATAGATTGACTCCTCAATCCATTTCTGTTTAGCCAGGATATCCTTCCATTTATCCTGCATTAAATGAGTATTTTGTAACATTATAATATTGTGGTTAGCCTGTTTCAGATATTTCAGGATTCCTCTCCTTCTACTGGCTCCTCTAATCCCATTTACATACCATGTTGAAAGATTAAGTGATCAACAACAAACCATTACAAGAGGGTCCAACGGATATAACGTTTAGAGACCCACACCTGGTTATTATCCCCAGCTCCTTCTACATATATAACACAAAAACACAGGGGGTCTAACAGCCTATTTCATTAGCTGAGCTGTCAATCCGACTTACCAGAATCTCGGAGTGTTTGAATCAAATTGAAAACAGCCTATTATGAACGAAGGTGGAAACTATGTTAATAGAGGACACAGACACTTTAAAGATCATTCAAAGATGGTTTTCAAAATCCAAAACAATTTAGCAATGGGTTTCCATCAAATTGACTTGATGATCAGTCCTATCATCTGGCCAAACCCAGGTGTGAGTAATGCTAGTCCCCTGATCATTAGGACCTTGTGAGCCACACCATTTGTTGCTGGTTAAGGATTTGGTCCACCAACACAAACGAACCGTCAATGATGGCTGATCTTTGATGGTAAAGTGAATAATAGTGCAACATAAACAAAATAGTGAATTTAAAATAGGATGATGTGTACTCCTATTACAAAATGTATTCTACGGACGAACAACACCTCCTAATTAAAAACCTAGAACAGAGCAAAAGAGACAGTCAACAAATATCTGTCTAGTAATGAGCCAACATGTTTCTGCCTTCCGGGCTTATCGTCCCATGGCTTTCATCAGGGCCTCTGTTCTTACAATAGTTGCACTTGGTGATTGTAAACTAAAGAGACACCCCCAACGCCAAAGTGAGAAAATATATTAAAAAAACGGTATTAAGAAAAACAGTTGAATACGATACAACCTGTATCAACCGGAGACATTAACCCTCCATGTCTATTGAGAAGTAAGATTTCTATGGAAAGAAATGTACAATGATTAATTATCAACTAACTGTGTCCTAATCCTAAAGCATGTATTCCACCAAAAATCTTTATAAACAAAAAATAATAATTTGCTCATGCTCACCCTTCATGGTAGGGGACTTGACCTCACCTCACCTGGACCTTGCTCAGGTTCTACGAGGCCCGCACTACATAGATATAAGAGGTAAAACAGACAAGGGAAACATCATGAAGCTTAATTAACAGCCTTATATAATGCCCCAATAATGTACCTGTTTCGCAACTCTACTATATCTATAGATCAACATGTGTAGAGACTCTAGCACACCGACTATGTGATCCCAGTCTCAAAGTATTTATTTTATTTTATTTTATTTTTAGAGTTTTCTATAGCGCGAACTTGAACCGATAAGGTTATCAGAGCGCTTTACATAGCACCAGTTCCGTTACATGTTGTCACAACAGTTTACATAGAATCAGTTACGTTGCACATTTCAGGATCTTGAACCGTTTAGGTTATCAGAGCGCTTTACATAAGCCAGCATTCGATGTCCAGTGCCCTCCTCCGCCGTGTAGCGGGGGACCTCATCCAGCCCTCCGAAAGTCATCGAGCTGTCAGGACTAGGCTCCTGGAATTTCAGCTGACTTAGGAATACACGCGTTACAAAAGGTGCAAATAGAAAAGAAAAAAAAATTGCAAATGTACAAGAGATAGAATCACAAGAGGAGGAGATATAGATGGATATACTCTAGGCCTATACTGGTCAGAGGCAATAAGAGAGACAGTAGGAAAGTCAAAAGGACAGTGAGAGCATTCGATGTCCAGTGCCCTCCTCCGCCGTGTAGCGGGGGACCTCATCCAGCCCTCCGAAAGTCGTCGAGCTGTCGGGACTAGGCTCCTGGAATTTCAGCTGACTTAGGATTACACGCGTTACAAAAAGGTGCAAATAGAAAAGAAAAAAAATTGCAAATGTACAAGAGATAGAATCACACGAGGAGGAGATACAAATGGATATACTCTGGGCCTATACTGGTCAAAGGCAATAAGAGAGACAGTAGGAAAGTCAAAAGGACAGTGAGAGATCACTAAAATGGCGGAAGAGAAAGTTAGTAGAAGAGGCACGTCATATAGAGATAATGGCGGGGAGCGCGAAGGTCCGATTCCGAAGGTTAAGAAAAGAAGGCTGGCATAGCCAGCAGGTCCAGGGGGGGACAGGCAGTCCGCAGCAAAGTCGCAGCCTCATCGTTCAAGAGGAGCTGGGCAGGGGAGTTCAATCCGGCGACCAGAGGAGGGTCAGGGGAAAAAGACCCCCGGCGCCCAGGCAGAGATGGAAGGCAGCAAAGTTTGCAGCAAAGGTTTCCCCTGGCATGCGTTCGTGTCCCTGGAGCCTGTGTCCGCCGGTCATCTGAAGCGTGTCCCCAAGGGCGCCATCTTGGAGTCAGGCACCGTTTGCGCGAGGCAGCGTGGTCAGTGAAGGGGGGTGGGGGGGGCACATTTCTGACCTCGGGCCCAGGCCCGTCTGTTGCGGAGAATGGATGCATGGCCCCCCGGAGCAGTTAGGTGAGGATACATACATAACCCAGTTGGATGGCGTGGGCAGCCCGCTGGATGCGCGTTGGTTGCTATGCCAATATTGGTTCACCTCCTATGGCAGCCCACGGTCGCATATTGCTACCACGCACAGGGGGGATACGACCGATGTTACTGACGTCCCGACCTTCCCCGCGCATTGTCCAACATCGCCACATTGACATTGCTCGATCACGTCCCTAATGGCTGCTAACCCTCAGTTCGCTCCACAGCAGCACCGCAATGTCTCTTGTGTCTCTAGCATGCGTGCCTGAGTAAGCCGCCGCAGTACTCCGTGTTTCCTTGTGGGCAAACACACAGTCGATAGTCGCAGGCGCCCCAGAGAAGGGTTTGACCCGGGTGCTGGGCTTGCCGGCAGTTGCAGATCATCGTAGTCGCTAGTTTAGTGCAAGAGAGCCACACATTTAATGACCGTACATTGCCGTGGAGCTCTTTACTTTTGTGCGTTTCACGCTGGCCGCCATCTTGCGCTCCGTGGAACGCATATCGCAATTTACTCACGGTCCGTTGCCTGTTAGGTCAGCACACGATTTTCCGCGCCACATTATTGGCGGACACCTCTTGTATTCTCCCTGATGACCAGAGGGTGCAGATCTTGCCCATGGGATGCTCGTTTGGTCCGTTACTTCATAGCGCGGTCACCGCCATTTTGGGAGGTCGTCCGAGGTCCGCTCCGTCCACCTCCGTTTTTGCTTGTTCAGGCAGTTCCAAACCTCGGAAACACCCGCCGGGAGGTCCCGACATGTTCCGACGGCCTATGTAGGAGAGTCCGTCCGTTTTAGGGTCATTGGCAGCCCGCTATCCGTCACAGCAGTCTCCCGACCGGCGGAGCTGTCTCAGGAGCCACCAACGGGCTTTAAGCCCCGCCCCTCAGATATGTACCTCAGATATGTCATGTTTCTCCAACAAGTATCTCATAGTAAATACCTACTGTATATGGGTGTTTTAATCTGATGACCACATCTCAAATAGGTGACATACTCTGTGTAGGGGTAGTATCAAACAAACACACTCTCTCATGTACATAGCTACACAGACTGCTTCTGTTGTGATATGGCCCATATCTATGCAGCATTACTCAAGTAGATGTGAGACATAAAGTTTCCTCAGGCTTACCTCTCCGTAGGTACCTCAAGCTCTCATCTGAGTCTTGGGGGAGGTACCGAACGGTAGAGGAGCCAGCAATTTAACACAGTCTCGGAGGGGCACTGATATCGTACCCCTCCGCCTCTCTTGTTTTCATCAAAGACATAGGTGAATTTATGATTCACCTTTACATCTCCATACCTTATTTCAGCTGTAAAACGCCATAATTTGTGCTTAAACTCCATTTCTCCCTGGATTCAAAACGCACTACTTTGCGTTCGAAATCCTGCAAGAACTCTCGCGAGAAGGACTACGGGATGACATCATCCCGCCCATGATTGTAGTTCCTAGCTTGAAGGGAACATCGTTCATCCACATTGTGCAGCATTTAAGATGAATCCACAAGCTCTCTAAACCCTGCATTCGTGTTAAGTGTTATTAAATGTTATTGATGTTCTTCGTTTCACTCGTTATTTCAACACTACGCCCATCGGTTGACATAGAATAGGTGAACTACAGGATGATGTCATATCATTCATATTTGTAGTTCTATCAATCAAGTCAGTGTAATTTTAGTTTTAGCACCTGCCTGGCCGAATCATGAGGTAAGAGTGCTCCCATAGGACCCAGGCAATATCAGAGGGGTCACGAATTTAAATAAATCTCATCAATATGTCCAAATCAATTAATTTGTGGGCTAAGACTGAAGATAATCAATATCATACCCCTCGATTCTAGGATGACCGCCGGAAATTCCACAGGATAGCATATAGCAACTAAGCATGGGCGAATTTTGCGAATCTGGCGTTCGCGAATTTGCGTATTTGCGAACTCGCAATCCGCAAAATCCGTGAGTTCTCGCGAATTTGCGGATTTTCTTGTTTATATAGTGTTCGCAAGGGTTTCTGCCAGTTCGCGAGGATTTTGTACCAGTTCGCAATTGCGAACTTACTTGTCGGCACGCAACGGTCGCAACTATGTTGTTTCTACGTCTGGTTCATCATCACAGGTTCACAGCACTCTCTGTTTCAACACTGCCACCCTTTGTTTCACCCATGCCACCCTCTGTTTCACCCATGCCACCCTCTGGTACATCAATGCCACCCTCTGGTTCATCATCATCACTGTAGATTATGGGGGGGAAAAGCAAGCACACCTGCCCTGCTCCAACTGACATGAATTAATTTGGGGTTGATTTATTAATGTGTCACTGTTTTAAAATTCCAGTCTGGCACCTGCTTCCTTATCTGCAATTTGCTTCCTGTTGCAGTGCAATTTTTTTTCCAGGACCTTTGTGGCCTACTTGTAGCTATTCTATGATCCAGCTGTGAGGGTCAGAGCAGGGTCATACAATTGTTGTAACTAGCAACTGAACTCTGGAGGGGCCCCAGTCAGGAAGCACTGCAGGGAATGGTTACTAATGATGAATTTGAACTTTTGCACCTGCTGAGTGCTTTCAGTTTAGCAAAACTCGTTTTTCTGCAGAACAGCAAATGTAATGCCCCAAACAAACTTACTTGTGAAAGTTGATTTCTAATCCAAAAGTGATCCAAAGAAAGTCAAAAGGCCTCAAATCCAAAAAAGGGCAGGCAAATATAAACCTGAGGAGTTATTCTGATAAAAATCATCCTTTTCAGAAGGTCTATGCTGCTTGCTAGTGGATTACTTGTGCAGAATTGCAAATTTTGCAATTTCGCGAGTGCGAGATTGTTGCTGCCCGCCGCACCTACATGTTTGCAATTGCGAACTTACGCCCCACGCCGCAAAATTGTATCACCAGGGAAAAAAAATCTGCTGCGTGCGAATTTGCGGATTTTCGGTAAATTCACGAGCGTTCGCGGATCGCGAATTTACAGAAAATCCGCAAAATCCGCGAGCGGAACGTATTTTCCGCCTATGCTTAATAGCAACCCACCTCTATTTCTGGTCGGTGGCTCATTATTGTAGAAATGCCTATGTTGCTGAAACCTGTTTTAGTTCAGTACCTGCTTTATAAGGTTGTCAACAAGTTGGCAACAGTTGGCTCACTCTCTGTTCTATAAGGCTGTCAACCAGTTGGTTCACTCTCACATGTGGTGTATTATATTATGCTGTCCTATGTGGTAGTTATTAAGTCCCCCATATGTGATGAAGTATAAGAGGTGATAGCCGATGGATTGGGTCGTCTTTTTATGGAGGGTAGCCAATTGCTCAAAAATGATTCCTTTAAGGGTCCTCCATTCCAATGAGCACCAGGATGCACCGTCCCTCAACCTCGGTTTCTATAACAGGGCCCAGGGAATGTCGTCGTTCAATCCCTCTGTGTCTGACCGAAGCTTGTAAATCCATTTCTGTTCTTTCAGAAAAAATATACCTGGATATGTCACTTATATGTCCCGGTACGAAAGGCTTTTCAAAAACAGTCCATTGGAAGTCAGTTTCATGGTGCTGTTTCTCCAAGAAATGTCTCGTAAGTTTGGTCAGAGACTTCTTGCAGCGGAAAGAGCTCTTATGCTCTAACATTCTTGTGCGGACCTTAGGGTAGTCATTCCCACATATCGAATGGAGCAAGTGCATGTCAACATGTAAATATGATTGTTGCTATTACAGTTGCTGAAATTACACTGTACCCATGGTCTATTTGTACCTACATCTATTTCCCTAGAGTGTTTCGTCTGGGGACATACAGAAAAGATACAGCACGGGTGATGACCCACCACCGGTGGGAGGTTCCAAAGAGTTTCTCCAGTTTTTCTGAAAGTTTCTCTGGGGCGGGTATGCACCAGCTGATCTCGGATGTTACTTGCCCGTTTGAATACGAATAAGGGCTGTGCAATCTTCTCATTGCCGTGGTTGAGAATGCGCCAGTGTCGTCTGGCGATTTTCTGGATGTTGTTGCTTCTTGTGTTGAAAGTACTCACAAAGGTGAGTCTCTCTAACGGGGGTTTTGGAACAGGAGGTTCAAGGAGAGCTTCCCTGTTATTGCTCATTGCTCTTTTTCTTGACCTCTTAATCAAGGAGCTCGGATAGTGTCTCCCCTTAAGTTGTGTTGACAGGTTGCTGGCATGCACATCAAAGTCCGCTTTTGTAGAGCAGTTCCTACGAACTCGTAAGAACTGCCCATAAGGTAGATTCTGGCGTATGGACTTAGGGTGATAGCTTTCATAGAGCAGTAAAGAATTGCACACCATTGGTTTCCTATACAGCTCACTCTGCAGGCCTGCAGGTGTAGCATAAATAGACAAATCCAGGAAGGCAATCCTTTCTTTGTGGGCCTCTATCGTAAATTTCAGATACTGGTTTCTGCTGTTAAGCCACAGATGGAATTCATTGACTGAGTCCATAGTGCCTCTCCACACCACCAACACGTCGTCGATGTAACGCTTCCACCACCTAATTGAGGTGTGGAAGGGGTTGGTGGGAGTGAGAACATGCTGTTGTTCGAACTGGTGAACGTACAGGTTCGCCAAGCTCACGCAAAAATGCTGCCCATACTTGTACCAGATATCTGGAGATAGGTTTTGTCTTCTTATTTGAAATAATTCATTTTCATGGCCAGCGTGGCTAGAGCCATTATGAATGGTACCGGTGTGATTGTCTCACAGATATAATCCCTCAGGATGGATGTTACAACTTCTAGAGTCTCATCCTGAGGGATAGAGGTATACAAGGATTCTACATCGAAAGAGACCAAAAGGTCTCTTTCGGGGTCAAACTCAATTTCAGGGAGGACTCGTAACACATCCTTGGTGTCCTTTAAATAGGTGGGCATTTTCTGAACAATAGGCTGTAGAAAGACATCTACAAAGGTAGACAGCGGCTTTAATGCAGACCCTATTCCTGAAATGATAGGCCTACCAGGGGGAGGCCTCTGTGGCTTGTGCACCTTTGAGATATCAGATCAAACTTGAAACAACCAATCCACTTTAGTTAAGCTACCTGCCTTTAAGGCCTCAAAAAGGACTTGTTCTTTCAGAGTGTATGTTTTAAAGTTAATCAAAAGTTTACTTGGGCTCTTCCTGTTTAGATTCTTCAAAATAGGGTCTCAATGGATCCTCCGAATGTCTGCCTCAAGCTCTGTAGCGCCTGTAGAGGGGATAATTTCCTTGAATAAACGTAATGGATCCCTTAATATTCTCTCCTTCAAGGTCCTCTGCAATATTCAGTACTCTGGTATTGTTACATCTAGCATTATTCTCCAAAGACTCAATCTATCTAGCATGTCCTCCTCCTCATTTTCTAAGGCTCATCTTTCCCCTTGATTAACCTGTACCTCCTTAAAATTAGCCTCTAAAGAGGCTTTGATTGTACAAATTGTAAAAGTTATTGAGGACATTTTTGCTTCTAGGGTCTCGGAAGCATCTTGAATTTTGGCTTGGTTTCTCTTGGATATTGCAAACTTACTTCTAATTTCTGTAGTTAAGGTGTCTAGTATCACTGCCAGGCCCGACTGCTTCTCACAACCTTTGATAATACTGGGGTTGTCCATTGTAACCGATCGGATAACTGTCCTGGGGCTCCCCCGGTGAAGTGTTTTTTGCGCTGTCAGCCAGTACCTGATATATGTTAGTGGTCTTGATGCCAGAAAAAAAAGCCTCTGCTCTGCTTGTAACGGGACGGGTGTCCTCCCGCAAGGACTATCAGCAGTTAATGGGACTTCATTCCCTACCGAGTTGTGCACCAGGTGGTGCGTTTGCAGAGTGGTGGAGAAAGTGGTGGAGAAAGTGGGTGTGACCACAGCCAACCTCTCTGCAATCCCGCTGTGTGGGACGTACTGGTGGTAACAGGAAGTGTAGTTAACCCCAAGGACCCTCAGAAGTAAAGTGGACTTTCTCCCCAACCCCTAGTGAGCCAGGAGATGCTTGTGCATAGTAGTGCAGAAAGGGGAAATGGCCTCCAAAGACCTCTCTGCACTCCCACTGTCGGTGACTTACTGGAGGTAACAGAAGGGGTTTATGGCCCCCAAGAACGCTCCGCATTCAAGGGACTTCTCACCCAATGAGTAGTACGCTAGGAGGTGCATTTGCACAGTGGTGCAGAAAGGGAATGGGGCCTTTGGGAACTTCTTGGTCACTGATTTTTTTTATTGTTAGGGAAGGAGAGCTGTGTGTCCCCCCTTCCCTGGGCCGTTTTCGACCCTTGGAACCACATTCCCCATGCCAGGCCTTTTTTTAATGCAGCCAAATTCCCCTGACTAATGTGGGCGCTGGGACCCTATGCCCCTGGGTCCTGCCTTTTTTATTAGTTTTTTTTTAATTAAAGAGGGTGGTGCCGAGTGGCTGCCCCCTCCCAGGCCGATTTCTGCCCCAGGAACACCATCACCCAGAGTTAGGCCTTTTTTGAATATGGGGGCGGGGCCACGCCGCCCCCCTCCCCGGGCCATTATTTCTATATTTAAAATGGGAAATCGGGAGCTGTGCAGTTCCTCTCCCCAGGCTGATTTCGGCCCCAGGGATCCCATCCCTAGGAGTCCAGCCTTTATTCCTATATTTAAATAAGGGAGAGGGGTCTGTCCCGGTCCCTATCCACAGGCCAATTTTGGACCCCATCACCTGGGCCCTGGCCAGCCTGTTAGGAACCGCTGGGGGAGACTCACGACCTGCCCTGGGCCCTGCCGACTCACCGCATTTTTGGACATGCAGCTCCCTGAATCTCAAAGCAATTTGTCTGTTTTCCCACTCACTTGACAGCTGGCAAGGAAAAACAGACGTATACTGTTTTCAGCAAGCAAGAGCATTTGTGAGCTCTCGCTTGCTTAAAGTGGAATGTTTGCTGTAGCTTGGCAAGAAGCTCCTGCAAAGCAACAGCAAACTGCAATGTCCAGTTGGTGGTCGCCCCAGGACATTCCTGTAGCAGGCACTGGGGGTGGCGGTTTCAGGGCCATGTATGTCTTCAGGAAGGGGGCTATGAGCTCCCCTCCAATGCTTACTCTAGCCGAGGGGAGATGGGGGTCCCGGGGTCCATGATAGACCTCCTCCATTATTCTCTTAGATTTGCCCCAGAGAGGTGGTGGTCTGCGGTGCGGTCCGCATGGCCCATACTGTATTAATTTAAAACTCTGTGGAGGTGGTTGTCCCCAGGTCTGGGGGCAAGGCCAGGATATGCCCCACGCGGAGGCTTCATCAAAAAAACATGCCCATGCATCTTTTTTTATTTAATTTTGCAGTAGATCTAAAGTGCAGCAAAATTAAATAAAAACATTTTAACCTCTAGGACCCTCCCCCACCATATCTGGGTGCCCCCATTTCTTTTTTTACAATTTTTGTGGGACTCAACTTCAGGCTCAGTCCCAAGATGTTTGCCAACACTTCCTGGTTGAAGTATTGACAGCCAATCAAATTTCAGTAGGCTCCGCGAGTCCACTGCACAGACTCGTGCCCCCGGATATCTATATTTTTTAAACTTTATTATCTCAAAAACTACTGGACAGATTACACAAAAAGCATGCTTTCTGGACCAAAATTTGGCTTTCTGCTAAATTTGGTGTAATTCTTTTCAGAGATTCAGGCTGTAGTCATGTGCCAAAAATGAAAAATCCCCAAAGGCATAACGTGGAGATAATGCATTTTGGGTAAGTACGGGCGAAATTTGCGAATTTGCGGTACGCAAATTTGTGCGAAAGCGAATTTGCTGTCCGCAAAATCCACGAATTTGTGCGCGCTGACCGTGAAGTTACCCATGCGGTCGTACATGGGCGCAGCGCTTTGTTTTCAGTGTTTGCGTTGCGCATTTCCGTTTCCGGGAGCCAGTTGCATGCTCACGTTGTGCATTTCCTGCATGCGGGCTGCAATTACGTTTTTGCGTCTGTTTTTGCGTGCTTGCGTGGGAAATATCGCACAAACTTACCCACGCGGTCCCAATGGGCGCAGCCAACTTGTTTTTCATTCATTGCTATGGTTCTGGGCTTGCTTTTTCTATCCTCCCTTAATCTTTGCAATCCTTTGTTTCTTTGAACTTTGTTTTAATTTTTTTTACTCATTATCTATCTCTATTTTTCTACTTCTACATTTTGTGTTTTTTTCTACTTTTGAATACTTTAAAACTACTTTTTTTAACTCTTTCCTTTTATTTACGTTTTCCCTATTCTTCCTTTCCTTTTTTATTTTATTTTCCTGTCCAGGACCATGGCAAAGGGAGCCGGGAAGAATATGAAGGGGAAGGGTTCCGCACCCCGTACCCGGCTCCATTGTGGACGCTTCAGGGGGGAGGAAGTCTTGGCCAGGGAGATCTTCAGCGCGGTGGAGGTGGCCGCACTTATCTTTTATGTGCAGCGCCACCTCCCGAAGACCGTCACAGCAGGCGGCAGGCCCGGGGCAGGGTATGGCCTCCGGGAACTTCGCAAGCTCTGGGATAAGGTGTGCCGGGCCATGTTTAGGGAGTCGGGGTCCGGCGCACCTACAAGCAGGCGACGCACCTGTGGTCGGACCTCCTTGACCGGGAGCAGGACCTGCTCGACCTGCTAGGCGTTGAGATCCCTGGCCTTGGTTAGTAGCTATTTAATAACTACTTTGTTTTCTTCTGCTCTGTGTTATATTGCTAATATATGTTTTTCCTGAAGAGCAAGAATGCTGCCAATTCCATTACATTGCAGGTAAATTCATGTTTTAAATAGCTTCTGTGATTGCAGGTGCTCGCCTGCTCAGTGGCGTTGCTACTGTGCTTACTTGTTTGCAACTTTGTGCTCATTTGGCCTAATTATGTATGAGTGTAGTACTTTACAGAACTGCGTAATGCTAGAGAGACTAGAGACTCAAGTCTAGTCCTTTCTTTGTACTCCTGCTGCCACTAAGAAGAGATAGTGGTGGATTGATAGGTTGAGTATATTATTATTGTTATTTAGTAGTAGGACATTTTTTAGCGGTCTGCAATCATGATGACGGACTGTGTCTGTCACGTCGCATGCTGCTGAGTGCTGGCAGTCGTAGTAGAACCTTTTTGTTGTTGGTTTAGTTAGTGATTTACATAACTTTCCAAGTAGATGGTCTGCGAATCCAGCAATACTGTACTATCCTCCTAGCTGACCAGATCAGATAGGTCAATACATGTAGTGCAATTGTTGGTAATTTGTTTCCCCGATATAATTTTAGATTGTGGTCAAAGAAATCAAATATTTCAAAAAAACAATAATCCATGTTTGTGTTTATTTCATGCTCATCAGCAGCACCTCCCAGGGGCGGGACGACAGAGACGCCGGCGGAACAAGGTGGGCAGAATCGGTCCTCAGAAGTCTCTTCTGCTGGCCCAGTAAGTTGTTCTGTTGTTAATATTAATAGTCATAGTCATACATTCTTATATAGCGCACAATTTACCGCAAGGTCTTAAGGTGCTATCAGCTAAAGAATGGAGGGCAGGAACAAACACTTCGGCTAGTTGGTGGAAGGGGGGATAATAATTATACTTCCCTAACTTTTACAGCACCTATTCATTCCAAACTGTTTCCTAATTCTATTTTTTACAAAATAGTCTTTGATCTTCTTGTAGACTGTTTCTGCATTCTTATCCTGCCTCTACTATCACTCTCTGTGCTACTACAATTTACTATTATTATGACTATGAGTCGGTCTGTGTAGGTAGCTAAGCTGCACAGTCAGCAAATGGTGGTAAACAAAACTCTGATCCAGCAATAGCACTAGACACTGAGTGCAGTCCTCTGGGTTGCCCTTGCTGTCTTTTCCAGTCTTCTTAATGATAGAGTGCTTTGACAATTCCCAACAACAAAATGTCAATGTACACCAAGAATAAGCTAGTAGTTGGCTTTTTGACTATTCTGGACTATTCTGCATATACAGAAGTATGGACAAGAGAAATAGGACATTGTTGATGATAGGTACAGTTCAACTTTCCATATACCTCAGTCAGAACAGAAGTTGAACCCCCAATCCCCTGACCGACTATCTAGTGTGTCTGACCAATGATTATACGACCCAGAAGAACAGAAGAAGACTGCAGAGTCCTGACCTATCAGAGTCACGGAAGCATGCTTGCAAAGTGCAGTTGTGCAACTGCAAACCCTTCCGCTCACTCACTCGTAAACAAAAACCACCCAGTGTTTTCTAGTTTTAAAGTTTTATTTTCAAATAACAAAGAAAAAAACAATTTCTTTATTTTTAATAGCCCAGTATTCCCAGCGAGCAGTGGTGATAGAGGACGTTAAAGTTTAAACACCCTTCCCTTGAATATACTTCAACTTAACACATCTAATTACTATAATAACTGTGCGGGAGCCCTCCCCTCGTTTGAACTTCAGGTACTGGTGGTGATGAGGAGTAGGTGGGGAAAATTGAAAAGCTCTTGTTGGCAGAAGGGCAATGGAATCTTCTGTCTGTAATTTGAAAAATGGTGCACGTTAAAAAGCAAGCATTCATCAGCTGAGCCAAAAAGTGTTGCATGTTATGACTAAGCATATAAAAAGTTTACACCCTCCCCAAAACCGTTACTTTTTTTCAGTCCCAATAATTAAAAATAGTTTATGTATTAACATTTTATTCCATTACGAGATGAAATGGGGGGTGGTGTATGGCATCTAAAAATATGACATGTTTTTTCTAGGCGTCACAACATCGGATGCGGCACCTACCACCACCATTGCTGGGGCCAGAAGCGCGGAGGCGTCCACTCCAGGGCTGATGCGGTGGTGCCACAAGTGCCACCAGGAGGAGCTGCTGTGGAGGATGGCTCAGCAGCGGCGGAGGGTGGTAAGTTATTATACGTCTTACTTATTGACATTTAAGAGTAGGCTTGCAAAGATGTGTATGATGTACTGTACAGTAGAGAGTACACTAGTACAAGTACACTGTACTGTGAAGAACAGTTACTAATTTAGAACTACATTTTTGCCAATCACGGAGAAGACAGGCACCCTTGACTTAGCGATAGCATTAGCAGAGGTAGTTCTCGAGTAAGCAATGGCCCCCTCTATTTGACTTCAACTCAGCTGTGAAACTTTTATCGTGAAGCCAAGTCAGATCAGATGAACTTGAGGGATGTGATGAACTAAAAGGGAAAGAAGGGTGTAAGGAAGGACGAGCGAGTCGTAACATTTATGACTGTAAAGAATGATACGTGTCTTTGAATGCATGCAGAGGTGGCTGATAGGAAGGAATCAGATGCATTGCTGCTTGAAGCAAGGATGGTTGGAGGAGAAAGAAAAGATGACTGCCTGTGTGGGTGAATCAGAAAATGCATGTGTGGTGTGCATTGCAATATATCATTTGGGTGAAACTCAAATGCAAGTCAAGACGGTGGTTTACCAAATAAAGTAAAAAGGGTGTTAGTTGGTTGTTGAGAAAAAGTAAAGTTGGTCCAGTTGTGGCATTAAGAAGAATGATAGACGTTTACTTTGGAAGCCTGGATAGTATCTTCTTCCTCATAGACAGCAGAGGTGTATGTAGAGTAGACGCTCAGTGGATGACGAGTGTTACTTTGAACAGCATGTCTGTGCCAGAGTAGAAAAGGAGAGGAAATCCAAATACTAGATGTGATTGTTTAGAAATACTCCCTTGACTAAAAGTGCAGTTGTTTACTTTGCAAGCCTAGCATATATTGTGCATGTATTGTATAGTTTACATTATATCAAGTCAAGTCCCCTCCTCCAGCAATTATGGGTACCACACTCACTCCCTATGTTAATAATTTTCTTTCAGATATGTCAATCATGGTTGGCCTATCACTGTTGTTCACTCAATCTATCAAAACAAAGCACCTAAAGTCATCCATCATATAAGCAAAGATCAGGTGATCGGTCTTCATTTTCCTTTTGTAGTAGTCAAGGCCTGGGGGGGCAGTGCAAAATATAAATTACATTGAGCAGTAGCCCTTGATGTAACCGAGTATGGCCAGTGCCACCCCTACAGAAAAGTAATAGCGTCCCTATCCCCACCTGCATGTACTGCTCAAAGTAATGCGGGACTGCGTCATCATGGCTTTTTCTGGTTTTCTTGGGTGCAAGCTGACTGAGCTGGCATTATGCCGGCTACCCCTAGTTCACGTACAAGTAATTATTTTCGCAAAACAAGAGAAAAAAAGAAGACCGATGTACTCTCTGACTCTCTGACTATGTAGTGAGTCTATAGTGCTGCTAGTAGAATTCCTGAAACTGCAACTAATGTTACAGTCCTACAAAGACAGCGGAAAGATACATGCCAAAATGTTATACTGTGCTTGCAAGTTGCTAGTGTTACTGTGAGACAACCTTCTTTTGAATTATTTTGTTTTCATGTTAAAGAGTATTGGTTACAGTATTTTTCTTTCTTTCTTCATATAGATGCTCCACCAAATAAACTCACACGCAAGGAGATGGCTGTCTGGGCCAGGGCCCGGAAGCTGGAGGCCATTTGTGCCGAATATCGGCGGCTGGTGGCTCAGAAGCAGGAGGAGGAGGCGGCAACAGCTGCATCCTCCTCCAGTGCCCCTGGGTCCACCAGCCAGCAGTCTCCAGTGATATGGTGCAGTGGTCCGACAGCCTCCTGCCGCCGCCCCGGAGCAGCAAAAAACACAGCAGAGCCTGGATGGCACATCAGCGCCGTGTTCGCCGGAGAGTGGACTACCTGGGCCGGAGAGTGGACTACAGTGAGTCCAAGGACATTTATGCAACGTAGTGGCCCCTGCAGCTGAAGTACAATTTGAATTAAACAAGGTAAAAAAACAGAGTAGATTTAGTGTATAAAAGATTAAATAATAACAGAAGACATATGATTCATTTCATGCACAGCAAACAAACAGCAATTGCTTTCAACAGAGCCAGACAGCCATTGCTGTCCACTACTTCGCCCAAAGTACAGTCCACCCTGCTGACTTCACGCATGAAGACCTCAAAAGGACGAAGCATGTCTGTCAGGCTTTTAGCTAGGTTCCATTCCTCCAACTCTAGCCTCATGTCTTTTATAGAAGAACCACGTGCAAAGACATACTCACTGATTACCAAGCACTGCTCAAACAGACGCTCAAACATGTAGAAGGTTGAATTCCAATGTGTTGCCACCTCCTGGATGAGTCCATTGACTGGCACTCTACGGGCATGTTGCATGATCCTCAGCTGCTACCGGGCCTTAAAAGAATGGCTGAAATGTGTGCTGATTCTTCAGCAGGTGGTCAGTAACTTGCTGACTTTGTTTTCTTTTTTCAAGAAATCTTGCACAACGATGTTAATACTGTGCGCCAAACACGGCACTCTGAAGAAGTCACCATCATTCATGGCCTTAATTATATTACTGCCATTATCCGTGGAAACATAACCAATCATGCGCTTTCTTGGATGCAGCCATTGAATGATCTTACTGTTAAACTCCTCCAAAATGTTTGCTGCAGTATGAGATTTCTCCATGGCAAACATGGCTACTGTTGCATGTTTCCGACTAGCTTGAAATATTGTGTCAGTGTCAACACCTGCATACATCTTGTCTCTAACCCCTGCAAAAGATACCCAGTGTGCAGTGATGCACATGTAATCAAGGGCTTGGCAACTGGTCCACATGTCTGTTGTCAGGTGGATAGTGTGAACAGCACTCTTCTGCAAAGCTGCCCCAATCACCTCCAGCAAATCTTGATGTAGTGCAGGAACCGCAACTCTGGCAAAATAGGACCGGCTTGGAACCTTCCATTTAGGGCAGACTGTTGCCACAAATTCTCAAAAATCCAACCCTTCCACGAAAGAAAAAGGGAGAAGGTCCAGCGCTAACATTTTAGCCAGCATTGCATTATAAAGGCGCGCCGTTGGGCAGTTGCGTTAAAATGGCGCCTCCAACCAAAACATGCTTTCAATGGTGGTCTGGACCGTTTTACGTGATGATGATCCAGACTTCTTCAACCCAGTTAGGCTCATAGATGTACTACTTTTTCGCATTGGTGTCTCTCCCAGACTCTTAGTGTGCCTCATCGATGTTGCTGGGCTAGAGGGTGTGGGCGCTACCACTGCAGTGATGCTGCCAGGGGTACTGTGTGTACCAAAAAAAATGTTGCTCGTTTCTGATTCTTCAACTCTCCCTGCACGATCTGCTCATCGTCATCAGAAGATGCAATATCAATGGATGCATTTGGATTTGTACTTTTGGTTTTCCTGATGTTACTTAGGTGCGCCTCCCACTGGATGATGTGCTGTTTTTGGAGATGACCTCTCTGGCCTCCGTTACCATAGTTGGTACCAAGCTTACCCCGACTAACTACTAGTTTACAAATCAAACAAATGACTAGGTTTTCCGCCTTTTTGCTAATACTAAAGAAGTCACAAACTGGGGACTAAAGATTTCTGGTGGTGGTGGTGGAGGTGCTACTTTCAATGCCAGATGAAGTGGAGGATGGGCGTGATGGAATTTGACTCTGGTGTGCCCTTACAGTTACAACACCACTACTTGAGGTAATGGAGGTCGAGCTGTATGGAGGTCCCTGCCAGCCCTTCTGAGGAGAAAATATGGCAGCTGCAGTAGGTCGTGTTGGTGTAGTAGTAACCTGTGTTGGTGGTGGTACCAGTGCCATGCCGCCCACATCCCGCTCAGCAGCAATTCGGGATAGGGTAAAAATGTCTGTCTGCTGCATGCCTACTGGGGCTGGAGTGACAACTGTGATGACAGGGTCGTCGTCAGACTGTTCATCAGCAGCAGAATACACCACTTCTTCCACTTCTTATTCATCGTCATCACCCATAAGTGAAAGCCTTGCGGGAACCTTCCTTTTAGGCTTAGCTATCTTTGTTGGCTCATGGAGTGCCTCACTCTCAGACTGCGTTGGTGGTGGGTTCCAATTAAGATCTAGATCATCAGAAGGAAGGGGGCTTGAAGAAGAACTTGTAGTAGCCCTCCTTGACCTTTTTCTTGCTGGGGATCTGGAAGACAATGGATCATCAGCAGGAGTGGCTTCCTCGGATGATACCTCCGCTTCAATCTCGATTTCCTGATGTGCCCCTACTTCCGGAGGAACAAGCATTGTGGGCAGTTGTGCCTCTCCATGCGACTCTACTTGCGCCTCTAATTGCGCCTCTACTTGCACCTCTACTTGCGCCTCTACTTGCGCATCTCCTTGCGCATCTCCTTGCACATTTACTTGTGCATGTACTTGTTGCACCTGTGGTTGTCGGTGCGGCTGTGGTTGTTGAAAACTCGTCAGTGGAGTTACACCCTGCGTTGATTGGATGCTACTTTCTTGTGATGAGTCAATGCCAACATCCCTGGTCGATGGTGATTGAGCAATTAAAGTGGCTGCCTCTGCGGCACTGATGGCCTTGGGCCTAACTTGGCGGAGTGGCTTTGAACCCAATGAATCGGGGGTGCTGCTCCCAGCTTGGTCCCCGGCGGACCCCGCTGCTGCAGGCGTAGTTTTTTTTCCCCAAAAAAGTGTCTGTGGGCACACCAGTCTCCTTGGTAAGTGGTGCCACTTGCTTCTTCTGCTCCTTCTTAATGGCAGTGGCACTGGCAACCTTCTTGGTAGAGGAGCTACGGACACCTTTGTTTGGGCCCATCTTCTTCAGATGTCAGAACAGCATGCCACAGTTGCACGAGTTGCAGAGTTGTCTGTAGCCACACGTAACGTTGTGTTGCACACACTGCAGCAGGACTTCTTCCTGGCACTGATGATGAACGATGAGGCTGATTTGTGGTTCTCTTTGTGCACCTAAAAGCAAAGGAAGCCAGAGGAATATCAGTTACATTAAAATTTTGCATATGTTGTGTTTCAATTAATATTTGCAACTAGGCATTTATTATTATTACAACACACCCAAAAACGGAAAGACCAAAAATCACCCCAATCCAATGCCATCCATGCCCTAAATGATGTTTAAATTCAAGAGACCCCACAGAAAGCCTTGGTTCATGCACCACTGAGTACCCCTGGGAATAATGGATGAAAGCAGGGCAGACTGGGTACAGGTCTATGGCACAAAGCACACTACCTGGTTTCAAAATGGCCACTTGACCCCCACCCACATGGCCAGGCCCTGCCTGGACCAGGCCTCAAAATGGCCCCCACCCACATGGCCAGGCCCCAACAACACCCCAAAAAAGAGAAAATCACACACAAATCACGCCAATCTAATGCCATCAATGCCCTAAATGATGTTTAAATTCAAGAGACCCCACAGAAAGCCGTGGTCCATGCACCACTGAGTCCCCCTGGGCGAAATGGATGAAAGCAAGGCATACTGGGTGCAGCAGGCCTATGGCACAAAGCACACTGCCTGGCTTCATAATGGCCCCTTGACCCACAGCCACATGGTCAGGCCCTGCCTGGACCAGACGTCAAAATGGCCCCCACCCACATGGCCAGGCCACAACAACACCCCAAAAAAGCAAATAACACACAAAAAATCACCCCAATCCAATGCCATCCATGCCCTAAATGATGTTTAAATTCAAGACACCCCACGTAAAGACTTGGTCCATGCACCACTGACTACCCCTGGGCCTACTAGCCTTTACACGCACCCCAAAAATAAAAACAAAAACCACATATAACAGTGTGCTAATCAATTCCATGACATAAATGATATTTAAGTTCTACAAAACTCACAGTTTTAGCATGCACCCATGACTACTGGATACTGTGCATACCCAGAATATATTTTTTTTAAAGTTGTGAAAGAGTTAAAAAATTGTAGTTGCAGCAACTGCAATTCCCCAAACAAACAACACCAATTTACTTGTAAAATATCAAATTCTAAAGTAATCCAAAAGTGATCCAAACAAAAAGTCCTCAAATCCAAATATCCAGCAGCAGCCAAAAAAGTAATCCTTCCAGCTCCAGATCCAAATGAAAAGTGACCAGGACATGGACAAAGCACTGGGAGGAGCCTGCTGGACAGGAACAGGAAGTTGGAGACTCTGGGGCACTTCTTTCCTCTCTCACCCCCCAGAAATGGACTCCTTGCACAAAAAAGTGCAGGCAAATGTGAATCTGAGGACTTATTCTGATCCAAATCACAATTTTCAGAAGATTTATGCTGCCTGCGGTACATTTTTTGTGCAGAATTGCAATTTTTGCAAGTTCGGGAAAGCGAGCTGTTCAAATCTCCCGCCGGATGTCAGCTGCGCGTGGCATCTATGTGTTCGCAATTGTTTACTCCTGCGATACATGATCGCGGGCCTTGATGACGTAGTCGCGTTCTTAAACTCTCGCAGTGCAGGATGGCGGGCCACTATGATGTACTCGCGGTCGAAAAATCTCGCACGAATACGCAGCAAGATCCAAAATGGCGCAGCGCATGCAAACCAGGAGGAAACACAACTCGGCGAACACAGAATCAAGGTAAGTCAACGCCGACCGCGCAAGATTGTATTTTTGAAGCGCAGCCAAGCAAAAAAATCCGCTAGCTTGCGAATTGTGGATTTTTTGACAATTTCACGCGAATTGCTGACCGCGAAATTGCCAAAAATTTGCAAATTCTGCGAGCTTAACGGATTTTCAGCCCATACTTAATTTTGGGACACCCCTTTATTCTTGGCTCACACTTGGCGGATCACCCCGAAACTTTTGACACAGTAGCTGAACCAAAAAGGGCAAGTCTTGTGCAAATATCGTCAAGTGCCCCCAAAAAGTAATTGGCAAACCATAAAACGCTTTACCTATGGAAAATCTGGTCCTAACTATAACTACCTACAAGCCATTGATATATATATAATCTCGTGACAATTTGATTGTATTTTACATTAATTTGGTGACTTCAATGATTGCTTATTGCCAGTACTATGTATAGTATGTTTTCCATGTTCATTAGCGTACTTGCACAGGTGTCCTCTGTTATTCACTTGCTATCACTTTAAAAGGTGTACCCAGTGAAATGCACGCTGTCATGTGATCAAGGCTCCGTTAGAGCCGAAACGTTGGTGACTCTTTCTGCGTGATTAAAGCTGAATTATACCTCGAGGTCCGTGTCCGGAGCTTTCTTGCTGTGGTTGCGCAAGCGTGCGAGCTGGGAAAACAAACGGTGCACAGGAGATATAGCCAGTGGGATTCGTCCTGGCTTTACACGGGACCCTCTTTGAAAACTGGTCGGCATCTGGTAATCGAATCCTTTTCCAAAACGGCGTTCTGGGAAGTTGGAAACTCCGGTAGGAGTACGGTGCCTGACCCTCGGCTTCCGGTAATTGACCGGAACACGGAGCGAAGGATTTGAACGTCCAGGGCTGTATGCGACTCGGGCTCGAGTCTAACGGAAACTATACAGCCTACAACAACGTGGACGCTCAATCAAGTAAGCTCTTCAACAAACTTGCAAGCTGGGGAAAGAGAGAGGACGAGCCGAATCCTAGGGTGAGTGCCGGTAATCTGTTAAGCGGCCAGCCTAGTGTTGTGGCATTTCAATTTGGAAACATTGCAGAAAGATGTCAGGTGACAGCGTGAGGGAGCGGGAGACATTGGCTGCAACAATGTTCTCCGACGACACCCCTATCCCTGACAAGACTCCAGGGAAGAAGAACACAGAAGCTAGTGGCAGCAGTAACACTACAAAAATTAAAGAATTATTCAAAGTATTAGAAAAGAAGTCATTTCAGGAGCAGGCTAAGTGGTGGGAGTCCAAGTCGCTGCAACGCTACATAGAGGTGAACAGAATCCCACGAGGACTGAGAATTTTAACGGCCCCTACCTATGAAAACCCTAATGCTGACCTTATGAAGGAATGGGCAGAGATTAATCTGGAGGCTTCTCGACGCCAGGTACAGGTGCTCATTAAGTATGCAGACATTGACAGAGCTAAGCTCCTCATGGAAATATCGGAACTATATGAAGAAATTGATGGTCTTGGGGAAGAAGAAGAGAAAAATAAACTTCTTAAGATAATGCAGGAACGTCTGAAAAAAGAAGAGGCAAAGATTGTGGCAAGAAAATCGTACAAATTCCAAAGGGACAGGAATGACTACGAATTGGGCCAGATCTTCACTTTTGCGCGGAAATTCGACACTCTGCGCAGGGGTGGCCAGAGGCAGCAACAACAACCTAACAAAAGGAACCCCCCCAGCCATCTTAACGCCGCAAGGAAAGATGCAAGTGGAGCGAGCGACTCCTCTAATGCCACAGTAAGTTCGGATCCGGACTCTGATTTGGAAGGGGAACGCCAAAGACAGGCAGAGGCAGCGACATTGCCAAAACTCACGCCAGGCCAGGAGATTGTTTTTTTAGGCCAGGACAGGCGGAATACCCTGCGATCGTACACGAAAGGAAATCAAGGAAACACAGGGCAAACTACAGGCGCCGCCAGAGGTCGCGGATGGCAAAAAAGAGGAAAGCAGGAGAAGAAAGGCAGGGGAACCGGACGGAACAATGCTCCACAACAGGATTGAAACCAGCCTCAAATCGCACGATTATCAACCTCACTGATCTAAAACTTACGGAAAAAGAGGAGAACATACTTAAACTGGGCCTATCATACGCTCCCCCATGCGACTTTGACTATGCCAATACCAGATGTAACATCTACAAGGCAGTTAGAAAACTGAAACTGCGCAAATTCTACGCCCTAAAAAAGAAAGGGGAGACAACGCCAGACATGGAAAATCAACAACCAGAGGTCTCGCAAGGAACGCGCATTATCAGCGAGCTTTGGGAAACGGAAGGCATGGGATATGATAATACCCACAGTGCAAATGGAGCCAACAAAGGTTGGGATGAGAGTGGCAATAGAACTACCACAGCCACAAACTTCAGAGCACCATCCACCTTCTATCCAATCCTCCTACGTGACAATATAGACATTTTTCATGAGAATGTGGTATTGGACCTGAAAAAGTTGCAACTAAAGATGGGGAACACTAAACGGAGATACTCAGCCCAAGATCAGCAATATAAAGCACTGACTGAGAAACTTAACAAGGAAAAGAATGTGATCATTAGAAGCAGTGACAAGGGGGGCAACGTGGTCCTCATGACAAGAATGAACTATGACAAAGAAGCCTACAGCCAACTCAGTGACAGTGAGTGTTATGAGAAGATTAACAACCGTGAGCTCCTGACCATCAAGGAAGAATATTTTCGCAAATTAAGTAAGTGGCGGTCAGCCAAACTCATAACTGACAATGAATTTGAATTTCTTAAGGTTGAACACCCAGTAACACCAATCTTGTATTTTTTGCCGAAAATACATAAAGACCCCATCCACCCACCGGGTAGGCCGATTATATCAGCAAGGGGGAGCCTCCTAGAACATACCTCAATGTATATAGACCATTTCATACAAGGATATGTTCAACAACTGGGGTCCTATATACGTGACACTGGGGACTTCCTAGTAAAGATTAAAGATGTACAAATTCAGAAGGGGGATTGGCTGATAGCCCTAGATGTAACATCGCTATATACTAGCATATCACACTCCGATGGTCTTGATGCAATACGATACTATCTATCAAGACGGGAACCTGGCAACGAAAGGCACACTAAAATGTTGTTAGACATGCTGAATTTCTGTCTTTCAAATAATGTGTTTTTGTTCAACCTCCAACTGTATCGCCAGAAACAGGGGGTGGCAATGGGGGCCAGTTTCTCACCGAGCTACGCATGTCTGCACATGGGGGCTTGGGAGGAACTGGTCCTGGGGCTGGGTTTCCAACATATCATCAAAAATAACCTAGTGGCATGGTTCCGCTTCATTGACGACCTGTTCGTCATATGGAGAGGGAGTCAGGAAGAGGCCCTAAAATTTATTGAGGATATCAACGACAACGCCCTAAACCTCAGATTCACTGCATCACTTAGTCAGGAAACGGTTACATTTCTGGATACTGAGCTTTATACTATTGGGTGCCGTTTGGAATCTAGGATCCATAGAAAAAAGACAGCAGGCAACAGCATTTTACATGCTGCTAGTGCTCACCCGGCCCACCTCATCTCCAGTATTCCATATGGGGAAATGCTGCGGTTAAGGCGCATATGCAGCAACCCAGTGGAATTAAAACAAGCACAAATGGAGTGTAGGGATAGGTTCCTTGAAAGAGGTTATTCTGCAGCGATGATAGACAAGGCTGTGCAAAAATCCCTTCTAAAGAACAGAGATGAGCTCCTTATCGGCAAAACAGACGGGAAGCTCCCCAGTGGAGAGATTTCCAAAATGGACCCAGTAGAGCCCGAATGCTTCAGATTAATTACTGGATTCACTAGACAACACCGGCAAATCAAGAGCATAGTGAATAGACACTGGCCCATTGTGTTGAGAGATGGTGTTATAGGCAACAGTTTACCTAAATCGATCTCTGTTACCTACAGTAAAGCACCCTCCCTTAGGGACCACATTGTTAAGACCAGTCCGGACCCTTTTACCAGAACAGAGTGGTGGCAAAGTAACAAGGGTTTTTACAACTGTAAAATCTGCAAAGCATGCTCCCACGGGGAAAATACCAAAATCTATAGGGACGGGTTCACAGGAAAGGAACATCGTATAACCCAAGTGCTCACATGCAAGACAGAATTTGCTATATATGTCTTGCGCTGTCCATGTGGTTTACAATATGTGGGCAGCACCAGGAATGCTGTCCACAAACGTATTTTACAACACTTACGAGCTATTACCAACATGGACAGCACGTACCCTGTTGCACGCCACTTTAAGGACCACCACCAGAGTAACAACAGTGGTCTCAAATTCTGGGTCATTGATTCTGTCATTAACACCAAAAGAGGTGGTAATAGGGAGAGTAAACTTAGAAAACTGGAAACAAAGTATATCCTCCTGCTTAACACCAAGGTGCCTCATGGGTTAAATGTGACTGAAGACCTTCACACTTGCCTGCTTTGAAATTCTTCATGAATTAGGATTGTGTGCTCTCCCCCACGTGGCTTATGTCCATGGTACATACCCGGCTGGGAGAGTGCTGGGACAGATCCCGTGGGGGCTGCGAGTTATCACATTCCGGGTAAATCAACATTGTACATAATAATGCTGCTTTAGGATAATCATTATCATTAATATCATTATTTTTCCACTGTGCACGTTTTTCCTTAGCCAGGCTAATTACCTCAGAAATGTGATGAATTGCATAGG
Source organism: Lissotriton vulgaris (assembly GCF_964263255.1). Taxonomy (NCBI): domain Eukaryota; kingdom Metazoa; phylum Chordata; class Amphibia; order Caudata; family Salamandridae; genus Lissotriton; species Lissotriton vulgaris. The sequence continues at coordinate 232,331,362 of NC_141691.1, read as the reverse complement.
TATTTTTACATCTGGCTATACATTCATTTCAACCTTCTGTATTGTTTGGGTACCGGTTTACAGGTTCCCTGTGGACCGGGTGGTGATGGTTTTTATATTACTTTAGCACACATATTGCTTTATACATGGAAACCTTGGCATTTTGGTAGTGAGTCTCAAGCCATATGCGTACAAATATATAATGATTACGATTTGGTTAAGAGCAACCATTCAGGACTAGTAAATTGTAGTGGAATACACTGTATAGAGACTGATATGTGCCGGGTTATTTTAACTTGTCTGTTCATCCCCAATTTACATTGTGATTTCTGTTCATTAATTTTGAATGGATCAAATCAGGACCCCAGTGGATTGTATTATACATATATTTGCACATTGCCAACTTTGCACATACTGAAGCACTTTTTCAGCACTATATGCACTTTAGCGAGCCAGCACGTAGCACTTTATTTGTACTCCTCTACGGGGGTTCCTGAAATTTGTTAACAATTTTTCTACATTTTTTCCATGTAAGAAGTCCGGATAAACAACTACCGAGGTCTCTATCAACTTATGTCCTGCATTCATGGTTTTAAAATGGGACTGCGCTATGGACTTGTGTATTTTACCTCAATACCTCCTTTTCCTCACTCGTGTTATTTAACCTGTTGTTTGTCATCATTTTAGAGATTTGAATCATAATGTATTTTACTCTTATTATACAATCTCGTGACAATTTGATTGTATTTTACATTAATTTGGTGACTTCAATGATTGCTTATTGCCAGTACTATGTATAGTATGTTTTCCATGTTCATTAGCGTACTTGCACAGGTGTCCTCTGTTATTCACTTGCTATCACTTTAAAAGGTGTACCCAGTGAAATGCACGCTGTCATGTGATCAAGGCTCCGTTAGAGCCGAAACGTTGGTGACTCTTTCTGCGTGATTAAAGCTGAATTATACCTCGAGGTCCGTGTCCGGAGCTTTCTTGCTGTGGTTGCGCAAGCGTGCGAGCTGGGAAAACAAACGGTGCACAGGATATATATATATATATATATATATATATATATTCACTGAAAAACACAGGTTTCAGGGACGCTATAGTTAGTTGAACATTTCAATTGTACAAAACCAGAGAAATTCAGCCGTTATAGTTAGTTAAGCTAACTATAACTCGCGCCCCCGAAATGCATTGCTGACGACGTCACATATTAAATCATACATGACATGGCCAGTGACATCACTGATGACATCTCAAATGACATCACTGATGACATCATCCAGTGACTGTGTGTTTCTGTAAAGTTTAAATATGTTTTATATATATAGACACTTACGAAAGCTACGGCTGAAACTTGTCTGTTTGTTTATTTTGTTTGCACGACTAAATTCAAATTGGATTTAAAAACAATGGGAGTGCTGGTCCTTTCTGCTTTCAGCAGCAGCGGAGCATCTATTATTTATTTTATTTTTTTTAATTTGTAAGGCGCTACAGCTACCCAAAAAGGGTTTCCCGGCGCCGAGACACATCATAAAGATGGCAGGACATTACTGGCTATTCTTGTTATTGTTCGAATAACCAGGTCTTGACGTGCCTTCTAAACCTGACATGGTTTTCCTCCTTTCGAATGTAGGGAGGCAGTGCGTTCCAGAGGGATGGCCCAAGGTGGGCGAAAGATATGCCTCCCATTCTTGCCAATTTAAATCTTGGTACGCAGAAGTTGGCAGCTGATTGCTAGCAAAGGTTTCGCTTGGGAGTATAAGGATGAGCCAAAGCTAAAGCTAAAAGGTATTTGGGTGCAGTACCTGCTTTGATCCTGAACATGTAGTTCAGGGGTTTAAAACGGATTCTGCTTTCTACCCTGAGCCAGTGGAGTTCACGACGGTAGCTCGAGACTCCGGAATTTTTAGGGATTCTGCACAGTAGTCGAACAGCTGCGTTCTGGACAAGTTGTAGTCGACTGACTACCGCTTTGTTGGAGCCTAGGTACAGAATGTTGCCGTAGTCAAGCCGTGATGTTATGAGGGCATTGACTACGTTTTTTTGAGTGGAGGAGGGCAGCATCCAAATGATTTTCCTCAGCCATTTGATAATGGTAAGGCATAGGCCAACAACTTTGCTGGCCTGTTGGTTCATGGAGAGGGAGCTATCCATGATGACTCCCAGATTACGTACTTGAGTAACTGGGGTGGGAAAAATATCCATCTGGTTTGGCCAGTGAGAAGGGTTCCAAAGATCTCGTAGTTTTCCTAAAAGAAGAATCTCTGTCTTGTCTCCATTAAGCTTTAATTGGTTTCTTGTCATCCAATGTAGGATGTTTTGAAGCCCTAATTTGATGGACAGGATTCAGATAGGGAGAATATAATTTGGGAATCGTCGGCGTAGGTCATGAGGGTAAATCCAGATCTTTCTGTTAGGTCGTATATCATATATATGTATATAATATCCCCAACTTAGAATGCGCCAGGGTGTGCGTTTGCAGAGTGGTGCAGGGAGGTGGTGCGGCCTCCGGTGAGATGCCAGCTTTTTAAAAAATATTTTGTTTAGAAGGAGGGCTGTGTGGTCCCTCTTTATTTAGCATTTTCTGAGCCCTGGGGACCCCATCCCCCAGGGCCTGACCCCTTTTATATTAAAAAAAAAACAACAAAAACAGGAAGGGGGTTGCGCGGCCCCCTTCTGAGGCCAATTTTGTCCTAGGGGACCCCATCCCCCGGGGCATGGCCTCATTTTTCAAATTTACTTGTTGGGAAGGGGGCTGCGTGGCCCCCCTCCTGGGCCGCTTCTGGCCCCAGATCCCCATCCCCTGGGGCCGGCCCTTAGTGTTGCGGACCGTGGAGAGAGCCCTAATGCCCCCATGGTCCCTGCTGGCATTGCTTTTGGGCAAGGGGAGCTGCTGACATGAAGCTACCCTTGCCCAAAAGCAATCTGCTGTGGTTTTTGGATGCGTGAGTAGGTTTTTTGCTCTCGCGTCCAAAAACCAAAGCAGAGTTTGCTATGACAGGACGGGAGCCATGCTCCTGCTCTGCCATAGCAAAAGGCAATGTCCCAGGGGTGGGCAGCCTGGGACATTGCAGGAGCCAGCCCTGGGGTTGGCGGTCCCCAAGGCCATCAAGGGCTCCAGGAGGAAGGCTGCATGGCCCCCCACCTTCATTTTCCAACCTCCCGGGAGATGGAGTTGCCCGGGGGTCCATAATGGACCCCCTATGTAAATCATTAGTGCCACCGGAAGGTGGTGGTCCCGGGGGCAGTGTGGGAGGCAAGAGCCCCCAACTCCAATCTTCTTACTTTAAGCCCCGGGGATGTGGCGGTCCCTGGGGCTTGTAGGGCCTGCGAGCCCCCCGCATATAATTAGCAAATCCTAGGGGAGGTGGCTGTCCCCGGGCCAGCGTGGCGGGCAGGAGCCCCCCCACACATTTTTGCTCAAGCCCCAGGGAAGTGGCGCTCCCCGGGGCTGCAGGGGGCTGCATGCCCCCGCGTAATATTTCAAACGCCCCGGGTAGGTGGCAGTCCCCTGGGCTGTGGGGCACCACATGGGCCCTCGCATACATTATAAACATTGCCCACGGGACCTGGCCCACCTGGGGGCTTACAGGTAACAAAGCGCTGAAGCCAGCACTCCTTTTTTTCACCCACATTTGCGCACCCAGCGCGAATTCGGCCATTTTTAAAAAAAGGAAATGCTTTTTTGGGGCCTAGGTGTCTTTGTGAGACCCCCCTGAGAAGGCCTAGGGGTCAGGGTGTTTCTACCCTGCCCCCTTTTCTTGTTGCTTAACCTTTTTTCCACTGATTCTTGTGACTCGGTTACAGAGTCACAAGATGGCTCCCAACACTTCATGGTTTGGAGTGTTAACAGCCAATCAGGGTGAAGATTCTGCACGGGATGGGTTGCGAATCCTCCTTGGTGCTCTGATATCGATATTTTTTTTTATTTCTCTGGAACTACTGAGCAGATTTACACCATTTAATAAAAGTACGCTTTCTAGATCAAGATCTACCTTTTTGCTAAAGTTTGTTCAGCATTTCGGGCTGTAACCTGTTTCAAAATTCCTATGGAAATTAACATAGAGAAACTGCGTTTAGTGACCACCCTTTTTTCTCAGCCACTGCTTGACGAATTGCCCCCACTTTCAAGAGAGGAGCTGACCTGAGTGAACCATTAGTTTTGAAACGTTTGCGAAGATTCATCAAACAGCGCCAAAGATATTGGCAGATCAAAAAACGCTTTTCCTATGGACAATTGGCCCTAACTATAACTAATTACTATATATATGTATATATATACCTTTATCACAACTTGCTGGCTGCCACTGTGCTCCTGACTAAAGGGTGTGTCATCTCGTTTGGAGTCAGCACTGTCCGTAAACTTTAACCAACTCCTTGCACACACCAAGGTTTTCAAGTTTCAATGTTGTGCGATCAAACGCCTGTTGGCGGCCCTGCAGCCTTGTTCACTGATGGTTAGTTGCCATTTTCTTCAGTCAAAGGAAAATCCCTGGACTATGTGCTTTTTACTCCACAACCACTGTCTCATACACATCAATCATTCAAATGGTCAAGCCAACACAAAAATGACGTTTACAGTCTTTATGTTTTATTAAAATCTTTGTATCCAAGGTTAAAAATCAGATCATTGTCTGCAGTAAATAAAAAAAAAATGTATACACTTTTATCAACTCCAATACAAAAGTACATATAAATATAGTTTTACAAATAAAAAATACAATAATGAAAGAAAAAGGGCAAAAGAAGGTCACATAGGTTACACAAATTGCAGTTTCACAGTTTTAAAAAAAAACATAATAGCTCACAAAAACAACCCCTATACACCATAGGTAAGAAGTATTCCCTATTCTTGTTTTGTCATGACCCAGTATCCTCTTGTAAATATGAGACACAAAATAAGAATGGTATTCAAGATCACAGTATCCAAAATCCAGGTATATCTGTTATCTAGTTGGGATCTGGATGGGTTCTATTATATTGTGCGTCGACGCGTTTCGGTGTTGTATCACTGATATGTAAACACCTTCTTCAGGACCGCAATATTCATGGGGTTCGTCAATAGTACATATCCTTTTCTGTGTATGCAAAACCATAAGATACAATTAGAAGGGGGCTTACTGTTCTTTACTGTACCCTGTCGTTCTGGCCCTAGTACCCTTTACAGAACCGTTCTGGCCCTAGTATCCTCTACAGAACCGATCTTATTATCAAAAGACATCTGTGTTTCCTGTTTGGCCACTACCTGTTTGCCTCAGGGAAACATTTTTCTAACGTGAGTTGGTGATATTGTGACTCAAATACAGCATAATTGCTACAGTACATCACATTTAAGAAAAGGCTACAGGGGATCCCTCCGTTATATTTCAGTGTTGGACTCATGTCATTCCACACATCCATTACATCCATTCCTTCACATTCATTTGCACGCTTTACTCACATTGAAGGGAAGGGTAAGAATGTTAGCTTCCTTCCAATAAAATAGTTCCTTGTCTTAGTCAGTCTATCCCGTGATGATGAAACAGGTAGAGCTTCCTGTAGGGTGAAATTACACTTTCTTAGATATGTGACTTTCTAGATCCCTAACGTTACATTTATACATGCTTGATATTGTTGTTACCTTTTGCTGTTCAGGGCGTTATATAAACCCTGTTTCAGAACAGGGGTGAGAGTCCTATTATACTCCTCTCTCAGGTATAGTGTACTTCTGATGCTTCTATATGTTTTGCTGGAGATATAGAAGAAAAGAATAGAAGGGGAATCGCATCTTTCCTTAGACCTTTGCTCTCATTTTATGTTATTGGGCACATTCGTTATTTATTTACCTTTTCTTATTTTTGGGAGTACCTTGAGATCTTCTTATTGAAACTTCGTTCGTGCAGAATCCTAATCTTGGTGCTGGTAAAATTATTACTGTTGATGATGTAGGAAAGTGTATTGCTAAAGTATCCCTCTCTTATTTTTACATTATTAGTGTTTTTGCATAGAATGACTCCTACCTTGTTTTGATTAAAAACCATCGCATCGAGGTATGACGTTTTTCCTTCTGCGTGGCGGCGAACCGGATATGTTCTGTTGAAGATTAACAATAAAGTCCTCCGTTATTTATCTTCCTTTCTACATTTTTGTGGCTTTGCATTTGTAGCTCATAGGTGTGCCCTCTATGGGCACTTGCTATTGTTTAATCTGGGCTATTGGGGACCCCGTGAGTGATATTCGCATGACTCTGGACCCTCTAGGTGTTCCGAATGCATAATCAGATAAATATGATGCAAAATGGATATACGCATTGGATACTGTTCATGTCTAGATCAAGATCTACCTGTTTGCTAAAGTTTGTTCAGCATTTCGGGCTGTAACCTGTTTCAAAATTCCTATGGAAATTAACATAGAGAAACTGCGTTTAGTGACCACCCTTTTTTCTCAGCCACTGCTTGACGAATTGCCCCCACTTTCAAGACAGGAGCTGACCTGAGTGAACCATTAGTTTTGAAACGTTTGCCAAGATTCATCAAACAATTACAACAAGGGGTGGTGAGGGACAGAGTCTCTGAATTAAGCAGAAAGCTCTCACCCAGTCAAAAGATCAGGGCTAGATCCAACACCGTTTTTCAGCTCACTGCACCATCCCAGTTTCAGAACCTGGCTGTATGCAAATTAGTCTGTTCCTGTCCCAGTGCATGATGGGAACAGGGCAAACCAAACTACAAAAGCCAATTCTTACACTGGGAAGGAAACAAGCTCCCGGGGACCGGTTTCTGGCATTACAGCCGTCTTCGGCCCGGTTTGCTTGAATCCTGATGGTGCAATGAGCAAGGGTCTCACATCTGAGAATACCCTTCCACGCTTAGGGTGGACAAAAATAATTACAACAAGGGGTGGTGAGGGACAGAGTCTCTGAATTAAGCAGAAAGCTCTCACCCAGTCAAAAGATCAGGGCTAGATCCAACACCGTTTTTCAGCTCACTGCACCATCCCAGTTTCAGAACCTGGCTGTATGCAAATTAGTCTGTTCCTGTCCCAGTACATGATGGGAACAGGGCAAACCAAACTACAAAAGCCAATTCTTACACTGGGAAGGAAACAAGCTCCCGGGGACCGGTTTCTGGCATTACAGCCGTCTTCGGCCCGGTTTGCTTGAATCCTGATGGTGCAATGAGCAAGGGTCTCACATCTGAGAATACCCTTCCACGCTTAGGGTGGACAAAAATAATTACAACAAGGGGTGGTGAGGGACAGAGTCTCTGAATTAAGCAGAAAGCTCTCACCCAGTCAAAAGATCAGGGCTAGATCCAACACCGTTTTTCAGCTCACTGCACCATCCCAGTTTCAGAACCTGGCTGTATGCAAATTAGTCTGTTCCTGTCCCAGTGCATGATGGGAACAAGGCAAACCAAACTACAAAAGCCAATTCTTACACTGGGAAGGAAACAAGCTCCCCGGGACCGGTTTCTGGCATTACAGCCGTCTTCGGCCCGGTTTGCTTGAATCCTGATGGTGCAATGAGCAAGGGTCTCACATCTGAGAATACCCTTCCACGCTTAGGGTGGACAAAAATAATTACAACAAGGGGTGGTGAGGGACAGAGTCTCTGAATTAAGCAGAAAGCTCTCACCCAGTCAAAAGATCAGGGCTAGATCCAACACCGTTTTTCAGCTCACTGCACCATCCCAGTTTCAGAACCTGGCTGTATGCAAATTAGTCTGTTCCTGTCCCAGTGCATGATGGGAACAGGGCAAACCAAACTACAAAAGCCAATTCTTACACTGGGAAGGAAACAAGCTCCCGGGGACCGGTTTCTGGCATTACAGCTGTCTTCGGCCCGGTTTGCTTGAATCCTGATGGTGCAATGAGCAAGGGTCTCACACCTGAGAATACCCTTCCACGCTTAGGGTGGACAAAGATAATTACAACAAGGGGTGGTGAGGGACAGAGTCTCTGAATTAAGCAGAAAGCTCTCACCCAGTCAAAAGATCAGGGCTAGATCCAACACCGTTTTTCAGCTCACTGCACCATCCCAGTTTCAGAACCTGGCTGTATGCAAATTAGTCTGTTCCTGTCCCAGTGCATGATGGGAACAGGGCAAACCAAACTACAAAAGCCAATTCTTACACTGGGAAGGAAACAAGCTCCCGGGGACCGGTTTCTGGCATTACAGCCGTCTTCGGCCCGGTTTGCTTGAATCCTGATGGTGCAATGAGCAAGGGTCTCACATCTGAGAATACCCTTCCACGCTTAGGGTGGACAAAAATAATTACAACAAGGGGTGGTGAGGGACAGAGTCTCTGAATTAAGCAGAAAGCTCTCACCCAGTCAAAAGATCAGGGCTAGATCCAACACCGTTTTTCAGCTCACTGCACCATCCCAGTTTCAGAACCTGGCTGTATGCAAATTAGTCTGTTCCTGTCCCAGTGCATGATGGGAACAGGGCAAACCAAACTACAAAAGCCAATTCTTACACTGGGAAGGAAACAAGCTCCCGGGGACCGGTTTCTGGCATTACAGCCGTCTTCAGCCCGGTTTGCTTGAATCCTGATGGTGCAATGAGCAAGGGTCTCACATCTGAGAATACCCTTCCACGCTTAGGGTGGACAAAAATAATTACAACAAGGGGTGGTGAGGGACAGAGTCTCTGACTCTCACTCTCACTGCTCCATCAGGATTCAAGCAAGCTGGGCCGAAGACGGCTGAAATGCCAGAAACCGGTCCCCGGTAGCTTGTCTCCTTTCTGGTGAAGAATTGGCTTGGTAGTTTAGTCTGCCCTGTTCCCATGATGCACTGGGCCAGGGACAGACTGATTTGCATATAGCCAGGTTCTGAGCTGGGATGGGGCAGTGAGATAAATAACGGTGATGGATCAAGCCCTGATTTTTGGACTGGGCAAGAGTGGTCTGTTTAATTCAGACACTCTGTTCATCACCACCCCCTTTTCTGAATCGTTTTTGGCCACTATAGGTGTGGCAGGGTATACTCAGACATGAGTCCCTTTCTCACTGCTCCATCAGGATTCAAGCAAGCCGGGCCGAAGACGGCTGAAATGCCAGAAACCGGTCCCCGGTAGCTTGTCTCCTTTCTGGTGAAGAATTGGCTTGGTAGTTTAGTCTGCCCTGTTCCCATGATGCACTGGGCCAGGGACAGACTGATTTGCATATAGCCAGGTTCTGAGCTGGGATGGGGCAGTGAGATAAATAACGGTGATGGATCAAGCCCTGATCTTTGGACTGGGTAAGAGTGGTCTGTTTAATTCAGACACTCTGTTCATCACCACCCCCTTTTCTGAATCGTTTTTGGCCACTATAGGTGTGGCAGGGTACACTCAGACATGAGTCCCTTTCTCACTGCTCCATCAGGATTCAAGCAAGCCGGGCCGAAGATGGCTGAAATGCCAGAAACCGGTCCCCGGTAGCTTGTCTCCTTTCTGGTGAAGAATTGGCTTGGTAGTTTAGTCTGCCCTGTTCCCATGATGCACTGGGCCAGGGACAGACTGATTTGCATATAGCCAGGTTCTGAGCTGGGATGGGGCAGTGAGATAAATAACGGTGATGGATCAAGCCCTGATCTTTGGACTGGGTAAGAGTGGTCTGTTTAATTCAGACACTCTGTTCATCACCACCCCCTTTTCTGAATCGTTTTTGGCCACTATAGGTGTGGCAGGGTATACTCAGACATGAGTCCCTTTCTCACTGCTCCATCAGGATTCAAGCAAGCCGGGCCGAAGACAGCTGAAATGCCAGAAACCGGTCCCCGGTAGCTTGTCTCCTTTCTGGTGAAGAATTGGCTTGGTAGTTTAGTCTGCCCTGTTCCCATGATGCACTGGGCCAGGGACAGACTGATTTGCATATAGCCAGGTTCTGAGCTGGGATGGGGCAGTGAGATAAATAACGGTGATGGATCAAGCCCTGATCTTTGGACTGGGTAAGAGTGGTCTGTTCAATTCAGACACTCTGTTCATCACCACCCCCTTTTCTGAATCGTTTTTGGCCACTATAGGTGTGGCAGGGTATACTCAGACATGAGTCCCTTTCTCACTGCTCCATCAGGATTCAAGCAAGCCGGGCCGAAGACGGCTGAAATGCCAGAAACCGGTCCCCGGTAGCTTGTCTCCTTTCTGGTGAAGAATTGGCTTGGTAGTTTAGTCTGTCCTGTTCCCATGATGCACTGGGCCAGGGACAGACTGATTTGCATATAGCCAGGTTCTGAGCTGGGATGGGGCAGTGAGATAAATAACGGTGATGGATCAAGCCCTGATCTTTGGACTGGGTAAGAGTGGTCTGTTTAATTCAGACACTCTGTTCATCACCACCCCCTTTTCTGAATCGTTTTTGGCCACTATAGGTGTGGCAGGGTATACTCAGACATGAGTCCCTTTCTCACTGCTCCATCAGGATTCAAGCAAGCCGGGCCGAAGACGGCTGAAATGCCAGAAACCGGTCCCCGGTAGCTTGTCTCCTTTCTGGTGAAGAATTGGCTTGGTAGTTTAGTCTGCCCTGCTCCCATGATGCACTGGGCCAGGGACAGACTGATTTGCATATAGCCAGGTTCTGAGCTGGGATGGGGCAGTGAGATAAATAACGGTGATGGATCAAGCCCTGATCTTTGGACTGGGTAAGAGTGGTCTGTTTAATTCAGACACTCTGTTCATCACCACCCCCTTTTCTGAAAAGATTCATCAAACAGCGCCAAAGATATTGGCAGATCAAAAAACGCTTTTCCTATGGATAATTGGTCCTAACTATAACTAATTACTATATATATGTATATATATACTTTTATCACAACTTGCTGGCTGCCACTGTGCTCCTGACTAAAGGGCGTTTCATCTCGTTTGGAGTCAGCACTGTCCGTAAACTTTAACCAACTCCTTGCACACACCAAGGTTTTCAAGTTTCAATGTTGTGCGATCAAACGCCTGTTGGCGGCCCTGCAGCCTTGTTCACTGATGGTTAGGTGCCATTTTCTGCCTACCATCTTTCTTCCTGTGCGGGAGGAATTTGTAAACTGAAGTATATACCCTTTTCTCTGTAACACTAGCAAACACTGTAGGAGATACTGGGAGACAGAATAAAGCCCCACTGGGTGAAAAGAGATATCAGTAACTTCCTGCTGTTTGAGGAAGAATATTTCTTGTAGATTGTTTCTGACATCCCTTCAGCTTTTTGAACTCCACTCATTAATTCAAATTTACATGAACCATTAAAAGTCTGGTGCTGCTTGGAAAAGATGCTAATTAAAAAAAATACATTCGACTTGTTGCACCAATGATTTTGCTAATAAATCTGAGTGTCAATTAACTAATTGGCAGTTGCTTTGTGAAAGATGAAACCCACTTCATTGCCAACTGTTGCAAATTTTTAGAAAAAGAGAAGTCATTACCTTAGAGACTTAAAAGTCATCACGAAAGAACACAATGAAACAAAGATACAAATCGTCATGGGTAAAAAATCCACAGCATCTGAAATCATAAAGTACGCACACACTTACAAAATACATAGGAGAACAAAGTAACTGTAAATATAAACATTTACCCGCACCCAGCAAGTAATACTGTCATGTCCGATTGATTTCCCCTGGTAAAAATACAAAGCAGAACTCCTTCAAAGAGATCACCATTGCTGGAGTGAGAGTGGAGAATGCCTTTTAACCACATGTGCGGCTTCAGTCTTGTACACTCTGTGGCCTATTGACAAACTGCATTTTTCAGTACTAAAAAATGTACTAAAAAATACAATTCACAAATTTAGGTGGGGAGTTTACGCTATGTCTCCTATACCTGTATGTACGGAGATCTCCACCTCCACTGCATAAGCTTTGTACAGGTAGATATACATTTTAGTAGTGAATGTGGGAGGCACACAGTGAGTGGCTGCAAAATGAGTAATGTTTACGAATAAAGGGTAGGGATTGAAAGAGGAGTAAGGTTGGGATTATGGAATGTCAGGGTGGAGTTTAGGTAGGGATGTCAACTCACCCACAAAATATTTGGCTCATAACTATTCTCATGCTGCACTTCTATTGTTACTACACCCAAAAAGGGACCCAAAACAGCCTTAATGTACTCCAGCACAGAGCTGAAGTAAGTCTAGCACCATACATGTCCAACCTCTGGTATTGCAACTCCCTCTCACAGACGAAAATCGAGATAGTGACTTAAAATGAAACCCAATAGAAACTAAGGTTACATTCAAATAATGTTATACATAGTTTATAAGAATAGTACATACATTTATTTTAATTATAAAATATTTTTGAAAACTTTTTATTGCATTTAACCCCTTCGATGCTGGTGACAAGCTCAGCTCGTCATCAGCCACGGGGGCGTGTGCGGATGACGAGCTGAGCTCGTCATGTATCGCGGCTTTTGTAAAAAAGCCGCGCAGCGCAAAAATGACCGCCGCAGCGATGCGGTTAAAGATGAATGCCCCAATACATTGTATTTAAATATGTTTCAATTACTTATAAAAAATTCAGTGCATCACTTGGAATAATTATTAATGCATAACATATTTAACTTTAGGTGGGAACTTTTTTATTGTTTTAATTTAAACTTCAGAAAAAAATGTTAATTTAAAAAAATTACATGAATTAATTGTTTATTTGAAAATTAAGTTATTAGTAATCTAGCATTTTTATTTAATTGTATTATTGATATATATATATATATATATATATATATATATATATATATATATATATATATATATATATATATATATATATATATATATATATATATATATATATATATATATATATATATATATATATATATATATATTGCTGCACGTTTCTGTGTCCAAATGTTGGTTTCAGAAAAAAAGGTTGGCTGGCACGCTGGTATCCAGTTTAGAAATTTATTGACACCAAATCCCCCTCACCCCAACAGACGCGTTTCGCCTTTGCAGGCTTCGTCAGTGTTACGTTAGTGCATAGTTCATATCGCCATTTAAAGCCATTGGCCAGTTAGACATTTCATCAACTTAAAGAAAAGGCTGTTGTTATACAAAAATCCGGTGACCATCTTATAATGTGCAAATTGCATTGAAATCATAGGCTAACAAGTGGCGACTTATAGTGAAAGTGCATAGTGCTCATTAAAAACATGTAACGTAATTTATATTAATACATGATATTAAACACAATTGTTAAACACAGTAAAGAAAATTTGATCAGCAATTTCATTTTTTACACAAATTACCGTTGCATACAAGTGTAATGTTTCCATCATTTCTGGTGGACCTTTGCCCTGTAAATTATGGAATTATTGGAAACAAATAATTTCTCATTATGCATGATATTAGTTGTTCAGCCCTGAATGGGCGATTTAGCAAACAGTGCAACTAATTCTAATGAGGACTAGCAGATCATTGGAAAAATAGGGGATGTTGTTTATGTTGTGGATCATATTCTTCCTATTATTTCCACATGCTAGTGGCTGTACATGATTTATAGGTGAACCCAAAGTTCTTCATTGTTGTTAAGTCCCCATGGGGTCATGGTTTTTAAACTGATGATGTGCTTTGACTCCAGAATACGTAGGGACTTATCTCTGTCACCCCCCCGTTCTAATTTTGATCAATGCCTTAAAAACTAAGTTTTTCCCAGTTGCTCTGATGGTGTTCGGCAAAATGGCGGGCAACTGGGTATGATTTGTCTCTATTTGTAATTGCCCGCATATGTTCAAGGATTCTTAGTTTTGCAGGTTTTATGGTGCCGCCGATATATCGCAGCTTGCAAGGACAGGTGAGACAGTAGACAGTATATTCCGAGTTGTAATTGAGCAACTGTTTTATTTTTATATTGGGTTTTTTGTCACCTGTACGATTGGGGTACTCAGACACTTTGCCCCTTACATTGCCTTACAATGCCTTACATTTAAGACAAGGAAAAAAGCCAGCTGATTTTGATAATCTGATGGGTTGGACCGATGTTTTGAAATGGCTGTGAACCAGATGGTCTGCCAGAGAAGGGCATCTTTTATCAGTGATCAGTGGTCTCTTTGGCAGATTCTGTTTGAGTATTTTATCGGCGGTAAGTATATGCCAGTGTTTCTGGAAAATATTTACTATTTCTCCTGATTTGGTGTTAAATTCAGTTATCATTCGTACCTCATCAGGTGCCTCTGTTTTGAATTTGGGTGTTAGGAGGTCCCTCCTATTTATCCCGGAGGCTTTCACACCGGCTTGTTTAAGGATGTTCTTATTATACCCCCTACTCTCAAACCTTTCTTGTGCCTCAATCGTTGCCTCCCTGTAGTCTTGTTCCAAAGAGCAATTTCTCGCCATATGGTACATTCTTTACAAGACTTTTAGGGTTGTATGAGCTGGCATGCAGAACCGCATTTCCCGCAGTAGGTTTTCTGTACAAGCGGGTTTGCAGGATGTTGTTGTGCACAAATACTTCCAGATCAAGGTAATTGATACTGGTAGCACTAATGGTGCTTGTAAATTTTAAGTTGAGAGTGTTGGTATTCAAGATTGCAATATACTTTTCCGCTGATAGACGGTCACCGTGCCAAATTATGAACAGGTCGTCTATGTACCTTGTCCACATAAGGATTTTTTCAGTCCATTCATTGTTGGAATCTTTCCATGCCTCATGCTTCTCCCACCAGCCCACGAATAAATTCGCGTAGCTGGGGGAGAAGCACGAGCCCATGGAAGTACCCCTTTTCTAGTTATACATAGTCCCATCAAATAAAAAATTGTTGTTAAACAAGCAAAATCTGATCATAGACAAAATCATGGTACTGTGACTACGGAAATGTTCAGGTTTTTGATCTAAAAACCATTTGATGGCGGTTAGGCCCTCCTCGTGGTTGATGCAGGTGTATAAGTTCACTACATCTAATGTAATTAACAACATTCCGGAGTCCCATGTTATATTGTCCATGATACTTAAAAAGTCTTGCGTGTCCTTCAGATAGGAAAGAAGGTCTTTTACGGAGGGTGCAAAATAGGAATCAACAAATCTGGAAGTGTTTTCGAGAAGACTCCCGATGGAGGACACTATTGGGCGTCCTGGAGGTCTTTTAGCATGTTTGTGTACCTTTGGAAGGTGGTAAAACGTTGGTACTATTGGCGCTTCACATTTCAAAAAAAGGTACTCGTCCATGGTTAACATACCTTCTTTCTGCCAGTTATCTAACATGCCATGGAAAGTCAAAATGCTTTTGTTATACTCTGTTCTCTGTATCGGGGTATAACAGTCCTTGTCTTTCAATTGTCTATGTGCCTCTGCTAGGTAATGATCACGGTCAAAGATAACCACGTTTCCTCCTTTATCAGAAGGTTTGATTTTGATTGTTGTGTCTTCTTTGAGTGACCTGATTGCCTGCCACTCCCAAAAAAAAAAATATATATATATATTATATATATATATATATATATATATATATATATATATATATATATATATATATATATATATATATATATATATATAATGAATCCACATTAATATTAATCATAACACTATTTTTAATTTAAAAAAATCCAATGTAATAAACTTCTTACATTTTCTCTGTAATTATGCATAAGGAAGTTCCACAGTCAAGGCAGAGATCGTCCCATACTAAAGTGTAGGGACATTTTTTATGTTTATAGCCCCACCTGCGCTGGAGACGTGCTCTGCAGGGCCCACTTTAACGGCCTATGGTAGTACACTCTTATTTACCCAGCATTGGAGGCTGACTCTACAGGGATCCCTGTAGGGGCCTATGGTCCTGCAGCATTGTGCACTCACTGTTGAAGCCTGCATCTACAAGCACCTATTGTAGCATCTGGTGAACAAGCACCCTTGTGCAGCCAGCACTAGTGGCAGACTCCAGGGACATTTATACCCAACCTTAGTGTCGTATCAAGGGGCCACTAGTAACTAGTGACTTTAACTTTTCACCCCCCAGCAATGGCACCTGGCTGCAAGATATTATACTTTGTGCTGGCTGCAGGCTTCGTAGACTTCTGGTAGCTGTCATACTATAGCACTTCACATCTAGTCCTGATGGAAGGCTTCAGGGCACTCCAGAGGCCCGTAAAACTGCACCCCTTTAAATCAAGTGAAGTAACATGGTAACAGGGACGTCTAGTAGCAGTATGTGGTACTGCATTCTTGCACACCCAACATTGGTGATATGTCTAGCCTAATTGACAACCGGCCTGGTAAGCATGCACTAGACTTCAGGATAAAATAAGCATCCTTGGTGTGAGAGTACCCACTTTTGTATAATGCTAATCCTGACATCGTGATGCAATTACATTTTTATTGTAACGTTGTAGATAGTTGTTTCTAACAAAGGATGGTGGATTAAGGAACAGAAGCTGCATGCATCATATCCCATCTATCATTGCATCTATTCATTCATCAAACCATTCACTCACTCAACCATACGTTCATCAACAAGTGACTCATTCTCCCGTTCAGCTACACACCCACTAGCCAATCAGTGACAAAGCACTTTCCCTTATATAAAACACCAGAGCCCTGCGCATTCGACAGGGGATTAACGTCTATGGGCACTATGCATGAACACATTTTCCCATAGAGACAGAATGGGCAAAACCCTTTGATGCATCTGGCCCTATATGTTGAGAAGGAACATTATGGGCAACAGGGGCTTACATTGGTGCTCCCTAAGCTTGATGTGTGCGCTTTGAGACAATACAGTAAACAATGCAGCCCCTCTGGATGGAACTTGAAAAGGTTCTGATGGAGAGAATGTGAGCAAGGATAATCTTTCCTAAGAGTGGTTCTGACACAGATGCAGCTTCTGCCTCAAACAAGCATTCCTCTCAGACCGCCTGTGGATCTGAACATGCAACCGAGGTGGGTTCATACCCCCAGGAGGGTGGCTGAAGGAAATCTGAGATGACGAAAATGAGTCTTAATCTGAAAAACTGGATGAGGTTCAAACATCTTTCTGTTAGGGAGGGATTGCGGTGGCTGCATTGATTATCGGGAAAGAGCGGGCGACCTTTAGAGCCCTGTGTTTGGTTTTCAAGGCTGTCCATCAGCGGGGTTCTTGGTACTTGAGAACAGCTTTCAACGTGTATGTGCCAAGCAGAAGGCTCAGATATGCAGAGAGCAGGAGGGCTATCACTCCCAGGTGGTGGAAGGCCAAATGGGAGGGTTGCATGTTCTCTCTGGCTGCTGCTACCCTATTGAATAAGTTACCCAAACATTAGATACTGTACACAGATATATCTCTTGTTGGACTATAGGACTTTTTCTCCATGTAATTTCTTTAATATGCACATATGGATGTAAATTCAATATCTGTTTATATACAGAACTCGCCCCTGAGGAAGGGACTACAAAGTCCTGAAATGCATCGGGCTTCATATTGGGCTTCACATTAAGAAAATGATGATTTCTTAATGTCATGTCTTTAAAAATCTTCCTGTATATAGAATGTTTATGATTGTGAAAGGATAACAATTTGATGTACAATTTATATGCATCTTTGTTGACTAAATTGTGTAATATAACACATGGTGATTCATATGATTTATCAATGAACAATGATTAACAGAACATGCAAAATTGTGTGCTGTCTTAATTGATTGATTTTATTAGGATATAAAAGGGAACGTTAAGTTCCATAAGAATAGTGCTCACTGCACTCAGGATTTCTGTCCTGTTGAATTATCAATCTATGTTCACACAAGTGAAGTCAACACGTTGCAGCAGTGACACACCCTTATCTGTAGACAACTAAAAATTCTCTAAAGTACTTATTAAATAATGATTTATGTTGGGTGCTCCTCCAATCCCCATATGATCAAGTTTAAACCAGCAACAGGGTTACTATATTTTTCAGAAAAATATACAGACCATTTATTTATCTATTTTTTTCGAAAAAACCTCAGTACTGTTTGCTGAAAAGAATGTATCCAAATATTTCTATATTCTTTCATACCGTGGCTATTATCCCTCTGTTCGATTTAATAAACATTTGGATAGTAATTACGCAGCTCTCAAATAATTTTATGTCGGTTTCTTCAGGTACTTGCTGAAGGGGCCGGGAGCCGGATGGACGTGGCTCGTCTCGGCTCCCGGTCTGCGCTGCACTCCAGAGCTTCCAGCTGCAGCCGACCGGCGTTTCAACTGCCGGGAAGCACACCATCAGCGGGCTGAACATGCGGGGCACAAACTGGGTGTTTTTCAACGGCTGCTGAACAGTCTCTGCAATCGGGAGCATTTCCGATGGACCCCGGCACTTGCCAAGATGGCGCCCACCACCCCACCCCACGAGTGGTGAGGATCCTCGGTTGCCGGTAAGGGGATCGGGGAGCCTGGGGAATGCCTCGCCGCTTCCAGTGAAGCCAAGTCTGTGCACACTGAGCAGCGACACCCGCAGCAGCAACCACTACGGGCTATGAAAGTGCAGCCTCAGGTGGGGATCGGCCATCGCGGCAGCAACCATGAGAGCCTTGTGGCCGGCGCTGAGGCGCATCTGGTGCTGAGCAGCGTGGGGCTCCCTCCATTGAGCCCGGGGCCCGAGGTCCCACCAGAGCCGGACGTTAACACCGTCTGAGGCCCACCTTCTGCTACTTTCACTTCCAGCCGTCTGGCCCTCAGCACAGGGATGCCAAATAACCGTGAGGCGATATGAGCTTCATCTTACAGCCACTCCGCTGATCTTGCCTTTCCTTATTACCAGGTACATGGGTGCAGCTTTGGGAATCTCAACACTACAGCGTGACGCCCCCTGGCTTTTCTTTGCTGTCTTAACATGGGGGGCACGCCATCCTGGATTGCGTCTCTGGCACCCACGTGGATTTCCACAGACATTTGGCGTGCAGCCTGAGGGTCGAGCCCGTGCGACCCAGAGACTGTGCCTTCGAACATCCTCGGCGACTCTGCTGCCCAGTGGCCCCTGAGCGTTTGCCCATCTAATTGACTCATTTTGGTTTTGGTGGTTCCCTAATCCCTTTACCTCCTTCCTCCTGTGGCTGCCCCCCTCTGCTCAGTTCCTTTATTCATGGACTAGTTTGCTTTCTTTTCTTGTGTCCTGGATGCCACTTTGCTGCTGCTCTCGGACACTTCTTTCTCCTGGACCCTGACCCACCATCAGACGACCGATTTGCACGTCAGGACCGCTACGGACCTCCACCAGAGTTTCCTCTGGCTTCGCCCTGCCCAGGCATAGTTCACCATCTTTCGGGTCCTATCACGCACGCTTATGCTCCACCTACCCGACGGAGCGGGCGAGACGGGCCGGTGGTGCGCCCGCTGCTGGATACGCGGCGGGATCCAACCTCAGCAGGCGCGCGCCGGCCCTCACCTTATTTGCGCCACAGGGTTTTGCTCGGCCCTCCGACTGGCCCCTCGGCCTTTACCCTTGTCCCTCGTTTCCCCTTGATGATCCTCAAATGTCTCTGATTTGCCTTTTTCCATACCCCAGTATCTCCCACCCTCCCTACTCCCACCCAATTCTACTATTTGTATATATATGTATATAGAGATAACTTTAAAACTAGTATATGCTGTAGACCATTGTACTCTCTACCATTCCTATGTGACTATCCATGTGTATCGCTTCCTTGAGTGACTCTCTTCCTAGTGTGACTTTACAACTTGTACATTTGCAATTTTTTCTATATGTATCTTGTATGTAACACACGTAATCCTAAATCCTTATGTATTGAAACTGGTTCTTATGTAAAGTGCTCTGACACCTTCTGATAAAGTTTGCGCTGTATAAAATCACATTAAATAAATAAATAAAAATGTAGGATTATATTTAAAAAAGGGACAAGCATTACATCTGGTATTGGCCTCCAGCCATTTGGCTTCTAAATGATTGTTTTGTTTTGTCATTGTTTTAGTATTGTTGGGGTAGCTGCTGGGTCCTCGTTGATATTTATAGAAAAACTTGGTGAAAAGCTAGAATTTGTCTCAAAAAGCACACTGCCATATTAGTCCCTGGCACTGAAGGGTGCTACTTTGTGTTTGGATATGCCGCTTGTGAAAAAGCAGAATTCTGCCACTGACGATGAAGTTGGCTAGGGATGAAGTGGTTGGACCTATGTCCCATACTTTATGCTGCTGTGGGTGGATGAAACATGTGAACGGGACAACAATGGAGCAATAGATGATGAGGGCTGTATGAAAGCCCCTACAAAACGGGTAATAAACTAATAGCTTTAGTAAAAGCAAAACATCTTGGCTCACACCATACCGAAGAATACTGGATTCCCTGCTTTTACATTTTATTTTACTTGCTTTAACATAAAAATACAGGCCAGGATTGTAAACAAAAGGCCAGGTGGCACCACTATCCAGGCATGAGCATGACACAAAGATTAGCACACATAAACCAAATGACACCACAGTATAGACATATGCATGCATTGTACAAAAGAAGAAAATGAGATACACCCCATTTAGGCAGATGCCAGAATATTTCAAGTACAACCTGTTGGACTTGGCCCTTTTTTGCAGGGTCATCCCTGAACTTTTTGCCTTCCTCCTAGTATTTTTTCTGACCTGGTGTTGGTGCTTTTAGAACTCTGGGCACTTTATCAATGCTGTCCAGTGTAAAGTGCATGTGCTCTCTATGGTAAAGCATGGTAAGATTGATCTACACCTGTTTGGCTAATTTAATTTACCTATCAGTCCCCCGTATTTTATGTACCCGGGGCCAGTAAATTAAATGCTGCTGGTGGGCTTGCAGCGCTCATTGCACCACCCACCAAAGTAGCCTTTCAAACTCGTCTCAGCTCTTCCATTGTAGCAAAAGCTATCAATACATCTTGTATTTTGGAAGTCTGCAGACACACAATTGGCAGAATATCATCTTTACTTAGAAAGTGGCAGAAGCATACGAGGGAGAGGGGACTGAATTGTTTTGGGGCTATGCTGTGTTTGCTGTCTAAGACCAAGCATTATGATCTTGGGGTAAGTTCCCTTCAGGGCCTACTTTGATTCTCACTTATTTTAGCCTAACGTTATGTTGTAGGCTGCTTGTATTTGTACAGCCACACATAACACATTTATTTTTGTGGCAGGATATTATTCTAGACATAAGCTGTACATGTTATTGTTATTCAGTTCTTCTTGGGATTCAGTCTGAACATCTTGTGCAAGGTTGAACAACATAGTGCCCTGTTTTTCTGTGCTTGGTAGAGCAACATCTCCTAACGTTTAGACACAATATAGAGGCACAGGTGTTGTTTTCTAACACAGCACTTTTTATCCTATAAACTGAGACTTGCCTTTTGGAAAACAGATATGAGAATTCCAGCAGAGGTGAAATGTCATGAAACGGGTGCACCATCCTTGCGCAATCTTAGATGCAAACCACCTAACTATAAAATGCCATTATGGGATCAAGGACTAATCCCAAAGATAACCAATATATCACTGTGTTCATGTAGTGAGGGTAGTCTTAGGCAGATATATTATTCGCCATGATAGAGTTTTTCATTGTATACAGTTTACTCATAATGTTAATTTAATTACTTAATTGTATACGTTTTCTAATCACAGCAGAACTGCTTCATAATAGACAATGGTAGTTTCAATAAATACTTCTAAACTTTCCTTGTGTCTTTCTTTTGTTTATTATGGAAATGCATGAGTGAGAAACAAAAGGTGATGACCTGTTTCCACGGTTTCCTTGTGGACTAGAGAGTTGTGTTCTAGGCTGTTACTTACCTGTTACTCTGGGAAGGTTAGGAGAGTAGGTGAGGCATGTGAGCTAGTCAGATTTAGACCCGTAGTTACTGATGTTACTCAGTCCCTACATTCTGACATCCTGTGATCCCAGACACAGTTCTGTTTCCACACAAAATCCCTCCAACAATCTGTGTTCAGTTGATACTCATGTCCACGACCTTTTACTTATTGTGCATCAGCCCCACTTGAACCCTATAACTAGATATATCTTTTAAGTTCACCTGTACAGAGTCTGTTTCGAAAATATTAATGATTCTCTAAGCACCTTTCCATACAACTGATCACTGAACTTTTATTTCCATCTTGAGCTGGGATGGGTGGTATAGTCTTAGACTGGTCCTTTTTTACATGACCAACCACTTACAGCAGGTCAGGTTTGAGGGAGTGAGGCCCAAACCTCTTCCCATTCTCTTTGTAGTACTTATAGTTACCATTTTATTACCAGTGCATGTTGAATGTGTATAAGGACCAGCTCGAAGAAAGGAGATGTCAAGTGTTCTTCTCTTCTTATCAGTATGTTGTTGTTATCACATTACATGCGAAGTTCTCCACCACAGAGACATCTAGCATTTCTCTGTTTCATTAAGTTAAGTTGCTGTTTCGTTACCAAGGGAACTAAATGAAAGTTATCTATACGAAATTCGAAATGTTAATAAAAACTATGGAAAAAATTTAAGTTGCGGTTAGAACATGCTCTGTATTATATTCAATAGCTAATGTAGATTAAAAAATATTTAACACAATTCGGTTGTGTTGTGTTTATTCCATTGTATCGTCAGGATTCGACGTTATTTTTTATTTTAACCAATCTCCTTCTATCCCTCTCTTTTCCTCCATTTCTTTTCTATTTTCGTGTTTCTTTTTCTCTAACCTTTCTATCTTTTCTGCTGAACTTCACTCTCAATTACTCATCCTGTTTGATACTCAATTCGTTATGTTTTATTATGCGTATATTTACTGCTATACTCTTGTTATCGTCTTACCTTATTGCTAAAATATATAAAAATGTATTACACTTTGTTTATTCTTTTGATTGTATACATACTAATCGTTGTTCTTTACTATATATTACAGATCGAATGGATAGTTACATTTCCATCCACCCTGAAGATCTTAATATAATTCTTTTTATCCTTATGTATTGCAATAATTCAAATGAAAGTATTAAACTTAAAAAAGCATATTGTATATCCATGTTCGGAACTCTAGTATCTTCGGACAATAATCATTTTAATTTCAAATGAGTGCAATGAATCCGGTACATACACAAACCACTGTTCAATATGCACTTTAAATCTCTGCCGTCTAAACCTAGGATTGCGTGCACCTGGCTTACCTTTCTCGCCATGTGTAAAAAAGATCATAGGATCTGTTGCATCTGACCCCTGACGTCACAAACAGGGCCATATGCATAGTGTTGAGAATGGTTAAACTGTAAACGTTTACAGGGAGTCTTTGCACCTAAAATTCGTTCTGCTTCTGCACTTTTAACATCCGTCATTTTTGAAGGTGCTACTTCCATTACCCATATCAAATTAAATGACGGTTTTGCATTCCAAGAAATTGGAATTTAAGGTGGATTTGATATGTAACTACACCCGCGCCCCAAAGTGGCTGCTATATTGTAAAGTGATGAAGGCGGTAATCCCAACCCACCTGGAGGATACTTTTGAGGGTGGTAAGTTGTTGGGCATTAACCAGTATGAATATGGGGACAGTTACTAAACTGAGATTACTCCGAGGGTTAACAAGGACGGTTACTATAATGAGATTACTGTGACAGGTTAACACACGTACTCAAGTTACACACATTTTCACTGTCATGTTGGACGCTGTCACGTTAGAAGTGTCTACTTTTTCCTTCAAAAGTTTGGTAACGTCTGCTACCAAAACAGTTAAGGTACATTACTTTGTAGCTGAGGCTGGCTTACAGCACATCCCTACATTCCTGCCCATCGGAAAGTTGCTATTGACCACAAGTGCTGCAGTGCATTCGTTGTATGAGGATGGAAGTTCATCACAGGTTAGCCTATTTGTGCAACTAGAGGGTTAGTATGCTGAAGAGGAAATAATTTTTGAATATCCTGTATGCTGCACTTGAAATTGAGTAGTAACTTAACTTAAGCGGGCGCATTATTCGGGCTATGTCAGCATGGACCAACGCATTTGGGCATGGTGTATACATCCTCAATATTCTTTCCTTGCTTTGAGGATTTTGGATCTAGTCAATAGCCCATCCTACCAAGACCCACTGCACAGCTGATTGTTTGGCACTTTGCTGGGTCACCTACCCGGTACGTCTGATATCAACTTACATGTGCAGGGGAACAATCACACTATCTGAGCCAATAAACTACTACCAACTCTGCAGGGGGACCCTCTCGTTCCCAAGAAAGCCCCAGGAATTCTAATTGTCATTGTAGGTTAAGTAGTATCACTAGGGCAAGTGTGGTGCACCCACCCATGTTAATTATGCAAACTGTTGTGTGGACTGGAAACCAAAATGAGCCCTGGCTAAAATGTTGTAACCCACCCCACTCTGCCTTGGCACGCTTGGGTCATGGCATCCCTTCCAACTCTAAAATCAGTTCTGAGCCTCCAGCCTGCTGGGGAAATGCCGGAGTGAAGTATGGCCAGTCCGGCCCGAGTAGGGATTCTACTAGGATAAGATCAGCTACCCTGCATTTCATGGAGAATTTTGTTTTGTCGAACCTACTCTTAAGCATATTTTATATCCATTTATGAGTGTATTATATTTTGTAAACTTCTTGTTAGCGAGGGACAAACTGAAATACCTACATTGCATTAATGCATTTGTGATGGTGAAAGTTCAAGAGAAGAGGATAGCTCTGTTTTGCATGCAGTCAGAGTTCTTGGTAAAAATGAATATTTTAGAGCACATTTATAAGTTGTTTTGCAAAGTACACGCTTTGCTCACATTTAATAAACTAAAAATGTTACCTGTCACCTTTTGTATTTCGCTGAAAATTAAGTTATGCATAACAAGTGCAATCTTCTCCATTAGCGGTGACAGTGCTAGGCGATGAAGAGCCATTTATACCAGTGTTATATACTTGCATCATTTTGCATGACATTTCTGCATTGTTGCACAGAACATTTTATAAATAAAGAGGTATTATTACTCAATATACAATTATTTCCATACCAAAACTGTACACTTCCTAATTTATTCGATTTAAAAAAAATAGCTTGGTTCATCCTGTGGAATTACGTGTCCTTTCCATAACTTTAGACATCTTTGACTAACTCTAATGCAATGTGTCAAATGAAAATATTACATGGAAATGACTTGTTGATTTGCGCCGTGTGACTGTCTATATTTATGCTCTACAGGAAACCAAGCATCAGACACAAAGTTATATAGAGGGAGCACTTGCAAAAATAGCACCTTCTAAAGTAAGTGTTTGTGCATCATGATACACAACAGGCATATATGCAACAAAAATCAGCACTGCACATGACATGTAAAGTAATGTAATGATGTTTTATCTGTGTTACTTGGTTTTGGTACAGCATGGTTTTGCCACTGCTATGACCTCACAGTTCTGTGGTTAGCCACAGATATTCGAGGATAACATGGCAAAGAAGTTGCTCAACTTCTGTATTGTCAAATGTGTTTGGCCTGGGAGAGTGTTTTAAAAAAATATAGAGTTTTTAATATTGTGTTGCCAAAATATCTTTACAAGAATATCGGGATGAAGGACATTTGGTCAACAGGATTTTAAGTGAAAAGAATATCTTTTTTTTAAGTATGTTTTTAATATCATTGTTAATTTTATATATCTAAGAGAAAAATATAAATAAAGTTGTTAAGGTGATATGATACCTTTTAGTAGCAAGATTTGGGGTTCACAGAGGAATCGGATGGTAGAGGATTTTATAAATGAAAATGTCGCCCTCCGTGGTTTTTTATGAAATGTATACTTTAATTAAAAAAATGTAGGGCCTGATTACGATGTCGTTTGGAAGGGCACAGAACCTGATTTGGCTTCTCTGGAAAGCCGAATCGTACACAGGTCCAAACGACCAAGTACGATGCGAAGATTGCATACACGTCGACAAAATCGCTTTCAGAACCCAATCCTGTCCATACGACTTGTTCGTAGCCGACTCGTGCCCTGCAATGGAGTCTGATTCTGACTGAGCTAGTACAATGCAAGGTTCGGACAGCCACATCGACTCGGTCTCAGCCAGATGAAACGGCTGTTGGAAGCGTATTTTGGGGGACCAACGCCAGCACCCCTTCACCCAGGGCCTTCTGAATCTTTTACGAGGGGGCAGAAGCCCCCCTGATCCAGGCATGCACCATGTGCCACAGGGTGTTCACTTTTCCCCTCCCACCCCTTTTTGCTGTAGGAGCCTGTGTATGCATCAATACTAAGCCTGGGCGGAGTTCGTGGTGTTCTGCTCTGCGGAACGCCGAGAAGTGCAAAAAAATTCTGCCACTCTACGCAGAGCCCCGCGAGCACTGGAGTTTCTTTAGATAAATGCTGTTCGCAGTGATTTTCAGTGCCAGGTGCTTGTCCACACTGAGCAATCATCGTGAACGGCACCATGCACAGCGCAAACTGATGATGCTTCCTTTCTGCAGCTCCAGTAGCTTTCTCAACCCGAACAGACGGTTTTTCAACATGAGCAGTCATGAGCATAGGAGACCATTCGCAATGGGAAATCTGACCGCCCACGTTGAGAAATCTTGTCGGAAGGTAGATTTTCCATGCTTGCACTCACCAACTTGATGTTGACAATTGCGAACGAGGAAAAATCTCACCGTTGTGATGTTGGTGAAAGCAAGCGACGGAGAAAACTCTGTGGGCTCCGTATGAGGCAGAGTGCGGAAAGATCTGCAAACTCTGCAAGTGGAGCAGATTTCCTCGCCCAGACTTAGTCGGTACACAGGCTCCCATAAAAATCAATGGGATTCCGAGTGACCCGAGTCCGTAACCATACAGATGCATCGTACTCACTCATATGGACTCCTGTAGCACGTTTCGCTCGGAAAGCCCTCCGGATCTGAGACGCACGAAGGGCTTTCCTAGCAAGATCGCAATCGGGCCCTTAATTTGTAAAATGTTGTTTTTCATTTTATAGGTGTAAATATTTGTTTTATTTGTATATTTTAGAAGTAATGGTGCTTTTGTAATGGTCAGAAGTATTGTTTCTTCATTATTTTCAAATTTTGAATTGTAAATATAAATATAATAAATGCCATAGTGTTTTATACATTTTACAAAAAAGTTAAAACTCTAATTTACATTTTAAACATAAACTTTATTTTTTAATGATTTTCACATAAACAAGTATTTAAATTATTAGTTCAAACATAGTTATTTTAAAAATGATGTGATATTTACATTTTGTTATAGTTGTACAAATTAATTTAATTGTAGTGTGTTAATTTTGTAAAACATTATATTGATATATCTTTTACTTTTTATTCATTGTTTTCAATAATAAATTCTTTTTGAATAGTGAAAAAATGTTTTAATTTACAGTGTACTTGTTTGATTTTGGCATCTGAGAGATTTTTGGGATTGTGTTTCATTGTTTTCATGTATTTTTTATTTATTAATTTGTACCTTTACTTCAGTATTAGTTTGTTATAGATTTTAGTATATATTCCAATGAATTTGAATTTGTATTTATTAACTGTACAGTTATTTAAAATCATTACAGTAAAAACAATCAAAATGTAGAAAGGTAAAAGGACTAAAAACTGTAAAAACTTCAGTTTGTGTTTGGTAAATGCGCCACCTCCCCAAACCCCCCGACGCCCACTCGTCAGTCGGCACCTGGATTAGTAGTCATAATCGTTTGACCGTGCGCAAGTTTGTGGAGCCCCCACTGACCCCCTGCCAAAAAAATAGTCTACTTAGAAAGTCTGTAAATGTAAATTGTAAATTGATACTTGTATAGCGCACTACTCACCCGCAAGGGTCTCAAGGCGCTTGTACGAATGCCGCTGTGGAACCCGTCCTGGCTTTCCCTGTGAGGTATACACTCCTGGGCACCCCCAAGGTGGAAGCCAGGGATCCTTAGTGTTGTGGGGGCCGTTGTGGAGATTAAGCAAGCTATTGCCCAGAGTTGCAGAGCGGGACTCCATGATTGGAATAGGCACTGAGGCAAGAATTTTCAGGACCATGGAAATTTGAGCCCAAGACCCGCCGAGGCGGGGAATTGAACCCTGGTCCCGGGCTACACCTCTGCATCAGGGTCTGCCGCTCTAACCATTGAGCCACACTTCTCCACGTGAACCGTTCACCTTGGCAATTCGATTAGAGTTTAAAAAAATAGCGCAATCTTCATAGTGAAGAAAACAAGAAACCTTCTCAGGGGTCCCACTGATACTTGGTCCTTATAAACCAACAAAGAAGAAATTGGCACAGAAGCTGAAATATAAAATACATATTTATTATACCTCAGATGAGGGAGACTACGTCACACATAAGCCTTAGCAAATGAATGAGGCAGTCTAAGGAGTAGAGACTGCCTCAAATATATATATGTATGATAGATCTGCTTGCTCAACAAAGTGGGAGTAGCTAACAGTGGCTGTTTTTGGCAAACACATCCTGGCATTTACATACTAGAAACAGTTGAAAGGACAGCTGCAAGCTCAACTGAGCATGTGCGAAGGTGGAAGATGCTGAATATAGTTAGTTTCTAGGCAGATTACAAGAGCAGTCAACACTGAGGGAGGACAGAGCACATGGCGAGCACATGGCAGCACATGGCAAACAAGATGGCTGCCAGAAATACAAAATGGCTTTCATCTCATGCTAACATATTCATGCAATATTTAACTGATAGTCCTTTTAGCATGAGCTAAAGACATTCCTATGATCCAGTAGGAACATAGAAAATATTTGCACATTTATTTTCATAAATTTATCAATATCCTAATTCATTGCTAGGTGGGTATTTTCCATTCTAAACAGAGTGGAGAGAGTATTGACCACTATTATGAACAGAATTATCATTTTCACAACCCTAAGCAAAAGCAAATCCTAAAATCATCTAGTAAACATTTTCAGGGTTCCTATGCATTTCAGTGACTATTCATTTCAATTTCAGTATAGCTAACAGGACATCTCTAACAAAAATATCTTCACTAGACTGTTCCATTTTCCTTTTATGAGGGCTAGAACATCAATTTAATACATTCAAGGAAAGGGCAAAGTCACATTTTTCAATTGCTCAGAAAAATGTTTTTCATGCATAATAAATATAACTAATGCAAATATTAAAGCAATTAAACAGATTATTACAAAAACAATCCTGGCTCCAAGGTACCAGGAGGACCACACAGGGCCATAGGAATTAGGACGAAGAGCTGCAAAGGGTGGCTCCTCCTTAAAAACAGGACATCCAAAGGGGTACATTATTAACAAGAAAAAGAAGATGTCCTTGGGGAAATTGAAGCCGCTGTACAACCAAGCAGAGGGGAGTCTTCTCCCTGTGTCCGTTTGAGCCTCACAGGCAGGCTCTTGTTGTTTCCACGGTGGAGCTGCAAAACTCGCAACTGAAGAATCACAGCCCAGTTTCAAGGAAAAAGTCTCTTCTTTCAGGATAGGGCAGTCACCCACAAGGCAAATGCTCTTAGCGATCCTGTCCAGTGTTTCAGGCAGTGCACCAGATGTCTTCACTTCAATCTAAAAGGCACCAGAGACACAGCACCTGTACCCTAATCTCAAGTCCTTCCCTAGCTCCTGTATTGCTCTGCTGGCGCACTGCTCATTTGTTGGGGCAACACATTTGCATCCAGTGTACCCAGGTATCTCTTGACCAACAAACAAAGGAACAAACTTGCATTGACTTTAGGAACAGGATTCAGAGGCCTGATGCTAGGATCTCTGAAGCAACCCTTGTTTCAAAAGGGGTCGCCTCAAGCAAAGCCTCCTCGCCATTCTGGTCGGCCTGTGACTCTCAGCTGGGCATGATCCACAATTCCTCCTTTCTGATTTGTGACCCCGTCTTTCACCCAAGACAGTGGCAGGGTTACACATTACATCTCAGGGCTTCCGCCTTCACTGAGGTCCTCGTTGCCAGCAATACCTGTGCTGGTTACCTTCACTTTGGCTTCAAGCCGGACTGCTGCTGACGCTGACTCCCCAGGCTGAATCTGATGTCTGGGCCCCTCTGGCAATGGTTGTAAGGCAGCAAATATCTATTGGTGGACAGAACGAAAAGTCTTTAGACAAGGCACAGAAACAGTCTATCAACAGAGAGGATAGTCTCTGAATACTTCCTAGTCTTGGGACGCCTCATATATTAGCAAGGCACCCAAGAAACACTACCATCTATCTAAGTGAGAGTAAAAAAAAACAACAGCCTGGACCTATTGGCAAGTATAAAAGAAACTCTCTGGTGAACTGACAAGATTAATACATCACCCAATCTCAAGCAGCCAAGGAAGTCTGTATCCATTTTTAAAATTGTGAGGAAAAGAGAAAAACAACATAGATATACCCTAAATCCTTACTTTAGTGTATTCCTGTGTATTAATCTGAAAACACTAAAAACCCGAAAAAAAGGAAATGTTCTACACTTTTGCTCATACATTTTACATTACTTGTACTGGACTGCAGACACTTCTAAAACGATTCTTCTTAATAAAATCACCTACATTGTACGCTTAGGACCATGCGCTCATGTTATAGGTGCAACAGGAAAATCTAAAACTGCTCATTTCACAGGGGCTCTTATCTATAAAACAACATTTCCTTCAAAACATTGTTTTTTGCTAAGGATCACATGGGCATCCCCTGCGTTCTACTTTTCATGATCCAAACTATGCAACATCCGCTCTAAAAAGGACTGTCAGCTAATTTACACGGACTAGCTAATAAAAACTAGCAATGCCCTTGCAAAACTATGTAGAATGGAATAACATACAATAATGATGCTATCACCTAAGAATTTTAAAACAAAAACTACCCACCTCTTTCTCCCCTTAAAGGTCAAAATAAGGGAACAGCAATCTAAACTACTGATCCTGTCATAATTTCATCAAACAGGATGGGCAGTAACATAACATATATTTTGTATTCCTGTTATTAATGCTAACAATGTTTAAAACAGTGTTAATGAATAGCCAATTAAATGTGTCATTGCTCTTTCACAGCTAGTTTAGACAGGCTAAAAAGAAAATTGAGAAAAGGAGAGAGCAGCATTCATATTACCTAGCCTTAATTTGTAGAGGAGCTAGCCTCCTTCCCCATTTTGACAGTAGGAAACCTGAAACAGGTTTCATTTCTGTCAACATTATCAATCCCTGTTTGTAGCAACTGGGCATAAACAAAGTTATAGGAGGTACATAGCACTTTTGAGAGGGCTAAAAAAAACATGAATACCCAAACCCCAAACCCTTTTAGCAAATGTACAAATGTAACGTTGGGGCACATGAAGTCAAACTAAATTTCATTACCTCAGCTTTTAAGCATTAGTGCTATATAAACATGGCAAAGCTTATCTGTTAATCAAAGTTCACATTTACCATTATATCGTTTGCTACCACATGAGTGCATAAAGTGCTTTTGCCAACAAAAAATAAGCACAACTCACCCTTCTTTCCCTGCGCTGCCATCTTGTCTTTCAAAAGGTTTCAGATGTCTAAATGTCAAAGCAGACCTTGCTCTGGTAGCCCTGCCAGGCTTCTAAATATAGAACTGACTTTTAACCCTTCCCAGCTGTCCTATTCTGTGTGCAAAGTATTCCATGCAGCTTTCCCTATTCAAAGTCACCCTGAAAACTGAAAGCTTACCCATTCACCGGTTTGTCAGGTTAATAACTTCTGCTGGTTTTTTATATTTATTTTCAATTGTAAGCAGTGTGCAATATACTTGTCTAACAATATAAAAGTCAGCTATTTGTATTATACCTAAATGTATGCATTTTCTGAAGCCTAAGGCAGTTTAAAGCTGCTCTGAATGCACAATTCTTTTTTTAAATTAGTGAATTTTACCCAATTTCGGCTTTGATATTTGGGGCACTTAAAAATGAATATCCTATATGTATTTTGCATAATAGTCATCCTCTGAATGTTTACTAGATAGTCCAGGAATTGGAAATTAAAATAATCATATCTATCCATATAAAATGAGTTTTTTTTACGCCTGCACAGAGTGATATTTCATATGCAAATTTCCTCATTATGTGATAGCACACAACTTAAATTGCATTTTGATTCTAGGAGGTCACAGTATGAGTATTAAGCTTTATAAATATTAAAAACGAATTTAAAAGCACTTATATATTTTTTTAAATAATTTTTTCATAATTAATATATATATATATATTATAAAACCAATCATTTTGATAATTCCACATAGAAAAAGCAAGCTTCATTCCTTGCCTATCATATTTAGACGCATTCATTCATAAGCCTAAGCACAGAAGCCTAACTTGAACCATGGAAAGTTTTGCGTGCTTTTTTAAAAGGACAGTCATTATTTAACATCAGAACCAAGAATGTGCTTATGTAAAAGGCTATAGGAAAGGAAATCCCTACCTTAAATGTTTTCCTGGTATCTAAAATAATGAACCTGATTTTTGTAACTTTTTAAAACAGCAATCTGAAATGTAGGATTTTTCACCATGCTAGTACTGAGGAAATCCTAGCTAACTCAACATTCCTGTCTCTCCGTGGCCTACAAAAAAACGACAGCTGTTTGCTCAGCTGCAGTTAAAACACAGCTGTCGGAAAGCTTTTTTTTAGTGTTGAAATGGAAGCACTGTGATGGTCTATTTAAAACTGATTTCTGAAGTGGGGCAACATCTTACCCCTTCCAATTGCACAGCTCAATGATGCCTACATGGCAATCATGTGTTCCGATTTATTTATCTATGTACTCATTTTAATTCCATCACTTTTAAACTATTTATCACTTTTATTTCAACTTATTTTGAAACCACACGCGAAGAGTTAAAGTGCCATTTTTTCAAATTTCTAGTGTTCAACCTGTGCCCCTCCGGACCTCTTGAAAGAACACGACTGGTGCAAAGTTCATCTGAAGCAGCGTATATTCAGTATAAAACCCAATGCATTTCGGGCTGCGCATCCCCTTCGTCGGGGGTCACTATAAATAACAATAAAACTATCTCCAATTACTCTTTTCGAACCACCATGTAGGCATCATTGAGCTGTGCAATTGGAAGGGGTAAGATGTTGCCCCACTTAAGAAAACTGTTGATTATATTCGGTGTCATTTGGGCGTCGCACCTATCCGGTCTGCACGCACTCTTGAAATAATTTTGGATACGTTTTTGAAAAATCAGGCATACGAGGTGTGCATCCTACCTTCGAAATGGAACATTCATACCTATTGCCCAGCCTTGGGATAGCACCCGTTCAGCAAAAATGGATTAAAGAGAATGATAAGAAAATAAATGGCATGATTCCACACGGACATTAGAACATCGTGGTTCATCTGGAAAGTTGGTGTTTAGACAATTAAATACAAACTCGAAACAGATAAGCATACGTTTGCACAAAGGAAAGGACCAATGACTACGCATTATGTTGATTCGGTTATGTTGATTCTGTTTGTGTAATTGGGTTTCCACAAGTGACTTGCGTCATGGGAAATGGAGTCCGTATAATATTAAAGTAATCAGTATAATGACCAGCGATACCTTGTCAAATCAGTGTACCATTAGGGAGGCAGCAGGGAAGGTGAAACGTGTTTAAGAGAGGGTGGAAGAACGGGGTGGAGACTTGCTGGAATGAAAATGGGGATGGACTGTTTTTAAGCTCTGTGGCAGGTCAGTGGATTGTTAACAATTAGAATGTGACTGAGGGATATAAGTCGAGTTAACATTGCAGCTACGATAGGAGTCATAGCTTCAATTGTGTGTGAATGCACAATATGTTAAAAATGAGGAAACTGAAGTGGCAAGTGACGAATGGGCATAGGATTATAATATCTGTTGCAATCTAAATGTTAATGGAGAAGCGGGTTTAGGAAGAAGAACAAGCCGGGAAGTTAGGACAAATTGTTTATTTTGGTGGCAATTAGTGAGAGGGACGTGTGCGTTTAGAACAGAGTGAGTAGGGGACAAAGTTCAGAGCACTGTTCACCTGAAGTTTTTGGTACGGTATGTAAAAAGCTGGAGATCATAAGAATTGGTTGATACACGGGGGCTCATTGTGTGAAATACTAGGTGTGCAATGTAATGTTGTTTTGTGACTAACTGAACATGAATTTGAAATGTCATAATATGGTTGGAAAAAGAGTAATTGGAGATTGTTTTATTGTTATTTATAGTGACCCCCGACGAAGGGCGCTACGCAGCCCGAAATGCATTGGGTTTTATACTGAATAAACGCTGCTTCAGATGAACTTTGCACCAGTCGTGTTCTTTCACGAGATCCGGAGGGGCACAGGTTGAACAATGGCACTTTAACTCTTCGCGTGTGGTTTCAAAATAAGTTGAAATAAAAGTGATACATAGTTTAAAAGTGATGAAATTAAAATGAGTACTTGGATACATAAATCGGAACACATGATTGCCATGTAGGCATCATTGAGCTGTGCAATTGGAAGGGGTAAGATGTTGCCCCACTTCAGAAAACTGTTGATTATATTCGGTGTCATTTGGGTGTGGCACCTATCCAGTCTGCACGCACTCTTGAAATAATTTTGGATACGTTTTTGAAAAATCAGGCATACGAGGTGTGCATCCTACCTTCGAAATGGAACATTCATACCTATTTAAAACTGAGGCATTTCAATGCATGTTCTATAATATGTGTTTTAGTTCAACAACATCCAATTTTACTCAGATGATGTGTTTGCCTGTTTATATCTAATGCAATGTATATAAGAAAAATGCTGTAAGTTTATTTATTGCAAAACACACAATTACGTTATTGGGGCCTATTTTATTCCTATTGAATGTGAATTCTAATTTTATCTTTTAAGCATTAGCAGTTTGTACATGTGCATAGTTGATTACTCTTATCAATTTAATGGTAACATACAGTTATTTAGCATATCATATGGTTCATTTCTGGATTTGTATTTAATTTTTATTTAATATTAATTAAATGACATTTTACATAACAGACTGATGACAGCAAGAAAACACAAACACACATTGATCTCATTCCAGACATATACAGAAGGGGTCATAGATTCAGGACACATAATACAGCGCGCTTAAGGCTAGCAATCCTTACACAAAGAGCACAATCGCTATTTACTCACAGAAGTTGAATGTGTAACCACGAACCACATAGACATTACAACATACATTTAACCCACAGATCAACACTTAAGACAGAAACAAAGGACAGCCCACAGATTGTACTCAAACCAAACCATTTGTAAATACTAGTTGTAAGTCATATTTACAAGAAGAGCTTCTCAATAGTATTCCAAAAGACTTAAAAAAAACAGCCCAACAGACTGTTTTATTTCCAAGAAGCCAAAATTCCCTTCAATTCACTAGCTTTGGCTGGCGGAACACCAAAAAATCGCTCTGCATATCTCCATTCATAAAATTGTGCAGAAAAAAGGATCCTTGTTAGTATTATGTCCATATTTTAATTCCATGTGGATACAGAATCACCAAGGAAGAAATATATTTTTATACCTAAACCTATTTAGGTATTCGCTCAAGGGAGCCGGCTAATTTAATTCACATCTCATTATGGTACCTCCAAAAAGCAACACATTATTCGATGTGTGCTTGAAACAGGCATAGAATATTTGCAGAATATGCAAATATTATAAGCAAAGTAGAGCTTAAGGTACTCTTCGCACGTTGCGCCGTTTAAATCTTATACAAAGTAGAGAAAAGTCTCCTCATTACCTGTCTACACAAATTGCAATTCGTATATCTATCCTATACAAATCCAAAGGTGGCGAAAACAAATTCCAAAATTCCAAAGCCACAGTAAGCGTTACTAAACTACCTTACCAATCCCAGGCATCAAACCAACAGCAAACACCGCAGAATGACTCTTACCAAACAAATTGTTGTCCAAATTCTAACTGCCAAGTTCTGAATTACCTAACGGTCGTTTTCAAAATACACACGCCAAAAAGGTTCCCAGTCAGGAGTGACATCATGTAGAGGATCAAAATCAGGAAGACCAGAAATATACAGGGCTGCAGAGACAGAGAATCCCCGGAATCTCTGTGCACAGAGTACCTCCTTAGTAGAGTCCTGCCTCTCCTCCACAGTAGATTTATGTCTCCTGACAAGATCACTTCTTAGATAGACACTTCTCTGATGAGCCCCACATTGGGCGCCATTTGAAGAAAACAAGAAACCTCCTCAGGGGTCCCACTGATACTTGGTCCTTTTAAACCAACAAAGAAGAAATTGACTCAGAAGCTGAAATATAAAATACATATTTATTAAACCTCAGATCAGGGAGACTACATCACACAGCCTTAGCAAATGAATGAGGCAGTCTAAGGAGTACAGAAAACTGGGGCCTTTTATATGCTTAGGGTTACATAGTCAGCATAAGACCAAGGGGCAGTCCTGGCTCATGTAAGCATGCACAATGCCTAAGATGGGCATGCAAGATCTGCTAGCTCAACAAAGTGGGAGGAGCTAACAGTGGCTGTTTTTAGCAAACACATCCTGACATTTACATACTAGAAACAGTTGCAAGGACAGCTGCAAGCTCAACTGAGCATGTGCGAAGTTGGAAGATGCTGAATATAGTTTGTTTCTAGGCAGATTACAAGAGCAGTCAACACTGATGGAGGACAGAGCACATGGCGAGCACGTGGCAGCACATGGCAAACAAGATGGCTGCCAGAAATACAAAATGGCTTTCCGCTCATGCTAACAAATTTAACAATAGGGCGAGTGATGGAGGGTAATAGCCTCAGGGCTTGTTGCAAACCAGACTGCTTTCTTCTGCTGGATTTGCAGGGGTCATCACCGAAGTTTCATTGTATTCCTTGGCAGCATTTAGGGCGATCCTGATCTGATGCATAAATTTCCCAAGTCTTGCTAGGGTCATCGTGTTTGTGGCGGAAAACCACAAGGCTGACACTTCACTACACAACACAACTTTATTCCATGGGTGATACAAATCAGCATTTGTTGTTGAGGTTGGGGCAGCAACCTAGGACGTGCAACCAAGATTCCCTCATGTGAGAGCACAGTCTGCAATTTGTGGATTCCCCCCTGCGGGCCCATGCAGGGTTAAAATTGGCAATTCCTAGTGTGCTTAGTCTCATAAAAAAAGTTTTTTGCATCTGGCTTGGGGTGTGAGAGCCTCCCTTAGGTAGGGTTGTGCTTTACCTACCATGTAAGAGTTGTTCAGCTGGTCTAAGTGGGAGCTTGAAGGGAGAGATTTGAAGTCCAGACCAAAAGAAATTTCGCGCACTTGTCTATTTATTGCTTTTTTCTAGGCATTCAGTGGAATTTCCAGCAGCGGTATACTCTCTTCCTCAATCTTCAGTAAGTTGATCACTTTGCCAAGGCTGGTGTTCCAGGCCGAGCGTGGCCCCTCGAAGATATATCTCAATTGATTTTTTAGTGAATTGGCTGGAGCCCTTAGAATCCTTAGCTATAGCTTTATGATCTCCCCCTGGCACATCAAATCTGGCCTCGACAAACCTAGTTCCAGTCTTAGCCTAAAATTCCTTCCAGACCTCGGGATGTGGAGCACTGATTTATATGCTTTGGCTGGGCTGAGTTGAGCAGGGTATCCTGTGACCCTGGGAAAGCCAGGTGGCCATAGCTAATGGCTGGAAGCAGTTTCCCTTTTAAGACTGTCAATATTGGTCCGGCAGAAGGGCTTCTCAGGTGTTGGCTCAGTTGTTTTAGCAGGTGTGTAACCTTATTGGCCTTGGAGGACTTCTGTTTCCGGTGGACGTTCACATTGGCCTGTTCTGTGAGCCAAACCCCTAGATAGTTATATGAAGCAACTGTGTTAATTTGCAGGTTTCCTATTAGCCACTCTTTTTTTTTCTTCAGGTGGTAGCTCCCAAGGATGACGACCTTGGTCTTCCCCTGGTTAACTATCAGGTTGTTCTTGTTATTGAAGTGATTCAATGCGTTTAGGGCTCTTGGTAGGCCCACCTTTGTGTGGTCCATTATGGCTGTGTCATCAGCGTATTGTAACACTGGCAGCCTCACGCTTCCTAGTATTGGGGCTACTAGGCTGACTCCTTTCAGAGCATCCCACAAATCCCCAGTGTACAAGTTAAATAGGATGGGGCCAGCACGCATTCTTGTTTCAGCCCATTATTCGTTGTTCTTTTGGGGGACACTGTGCAGGTTCTTGTTTTGACCCGCACCCAAGTGTCTTCATATATCGATCTAATTGCTTTCAGGAGGCTTGGTGGAATTCCCCAGTTTTCTAGTTTCCACCATAATCTTCTGCGTACAACTTTGTCGAAGGTTGTGCTATAATCAATAAAGCAGCAGAAGAGTTTGGGGGTGTTCTTATTTGCTGCCTGGGCTGATAGGTGTGATAGTGCCTGTACATTGTCCATGGCCAGTGACTGTGACCTAAAACTAAAACCGGTCTGATAGAAGGGCATTATACTTTTTTCTTCAGCCCAGGTCTCCAGATCCTTCAATAGGAGACAGGCATAGGCCTTGGCCTCGAGATTGAGAAGGGCGATGAGCCTGTAATTTGATGGCTTTAAACAATCCCTTTTTTTAAAAATAGGTACCAATATAGAGCCCCTCTAGGAATCATTGGTTTTAACTGTCGAAGAGGTGTAGTTGTAAAGGGGAGTTAGAATTGTTGCCCAAAAGTTAGGGTCCTTTTTGAGGACCAGTGCAGGAATCCCATTGTGCCTGGGGGCCCCGTCATTTTACATGTTCTTGAGGGACTTGATGACCATTTGAGGGTTTATCTGAGCTGGCGGTATGCAGTGCACCTCAGCCTGGGTACTCTTACCCATGGGGGAGTTGCCAGGGGTAGAAGTCATTTTTCTTGGCTTTGTACTAGGTTGCTGCAGTTGTCCCACCCCGTGGCTGGTCTCTTCTGAGCTGCCTTTGTTTATGGGGGCGATTGAATATAGTTGTTTCACATGGATCAGCCAGTCTTGTATGATACTCCATTTTCTCTTAGGACTCCTCTGCTGCTCATCCTATTTATTTGTCTTCATAGTCCTGATGGATTATTCTGCTTGAACAGGGAGAAGACTTTGAGCCATTCCCTCTCTGTGGGGGCTTTTTTGTGTTCCCACATTTTCTTCCTTAGCACTGCCCTCAGTGATGCGAATGAAGGACCCTCACTTAGTCTGCCCCCTCTTTTCTTTGTTACAAGGGCCTTACGCAGGAGCGGTTTCTTTCGCGTATGTCTTTGGTTGAGAAAATGCTTCTGACAGTTGATTGCCCTTTGGACCTAGAGCATTTTGACTGGGTGTGGCCCATCTTCGCTTGTAGGTCCTCTACGATGTTCTCCCAGTCCTTTATCGGTAAGAGCGGCATTAGTAGGCTCACTTCTTGTTTCTGATCCAGCCAGATTTGGAGGTTCTTGCCTATTTTGTCTGGCCATTTGATCCTCCTCAGGACACTATGTTTTTCATCCCCTCTTGACTCTCCAATAAATTTGAGAAAGGTAGCTGACGATACTTCCAGCTAAAACACAGCTCTTAATGGCCTGTGATCGCTATCCGTCCCATCCTTGACTACAAAGTCTTCCAAACTAGCCGCCATTGCTTCACTGACCATGATGTAGTAGATTCTTGAGGCATCCCGGAAGGTAGGTTGGGGATGCCAGGAATTTGAGCGTGCTTCTTTCAATGCATGGATTGTGGTCAGCTTGTGATTATTGAGGAGGTCGTAAATGAGTGCAGCCCTGTCTAATCCCCGAGGGGGGGATTTGGCTTCAAGTTGAAGTCTCCAGCTAGAATAATCTGGTGAGATTTATAATCATTTAAAAGGTCATCTAATTTCCTTGACAGTGCCTCCATCTGATCTGTCATGGTGGTCTGTGCCGGGTTGATATAGCAGTTTTTATCAGAAGGTGCATTGGATGTAAATTGAGATTCAGACCTCTGATCTGTAGAGCTTACAACCCGGATGAGATCAGATTGATATCTGTAGTAGCGAGGGTGCTTACATGTTTTATAAAAACTGATAGACCGCCAAACGGATGGCCAAAGAGATTCCTTTTTGTTGCCGGAACATAGCATTTGCAGTACCCTGCAAATGGAGTGCTGGACAAAGCCCAACTTTCTTGGAAGCAGAGTATGTCTCAAATTTCCAGGAACCGCTTCAAGTTTTCATTTTCACTGATTTTACTAGTGTTCCTTCCCTGGCCTCTCCCCTGCCAGGCCTAGGGGCGCAGCTGTTAGGGATTCTGCTGCCATCTTCTTGAAATTCCGGTTTGGTCCGATATGGGTGGTGTTGGGCAGATGACCCGATGGTTGTTTCCGCATGAAATTGTGAGGCTCATGGGTCCTTAGAGCCTGTCCGACTTCTTCCAGGGGATCCTAAGCAGTTTGTCCCATGCAGGACTGACCAAGGCACCTTGCCCTCACTATCTGGTGCTAAGATGTGTGGATATTTTGTGTGCAACAGTGTCTGAAAGTCAATGCCCCACTCGGGGAGTTGTGTGGAATTATTCAGAACAGCTTGTTGTATTTCCTTTTGCTTCAGGCCCACCACTGTTGAGTTACCATGTGTGTCCACCTTGACACTCAGGAATCTCACCCAGTCTAGATCCCTGGTTTGTATCTGGTCTAGGGTGGCAAGGTGTTTAAAAAAGCAAAGAATGTTGCTCCGGTTCAGTATGTCGTACTATCCCGTGCTGTGAAATCTCTGGGTGAGGACTACCTCATGGACAATTGTTGGTGTGCCCTGGATTTGGGCCGCTTTTACCCTTCTAAGCGCGTGCTCTGCTGAGATTGATGTAAGGCTTTTGCTTCCTTGTTTGCTTATGACGGATCCTACTTGGGACCTCTTACTCTGGCCTTGGTTGGTCCTTGTCCAAGACTGGTGCTTGGGCTTAGCTCAAGTAATTTTGAACCATGCTGCGATGTTGTGGCCATCGCTGGCTGGGAGGTTCTTTTAGCAGGTGCAGAACTTGTTCCCGCTATTGTTTCTTTGCCTATGGGCCGGCTTGATCTTGCAAGTGGCTTTTGGCCCTTCGCAGTCTGATTGCCTGGTAAAATTAGCTGTGTTTGCTGGTCTCCAGGAGGCGGGGCGATGAAAGGATCCTTGTTGCCCCAATTTTTGACAATGAGGATTGGACAGGGCTGGCTGACGTTGGCATCCCTTTGTGGGAGTTGGTGGTCAGTCTTCCATAGCTGTGTTTGTCTCCCTCCTAACTTTGCTTTTCAGTTGTTTATTCAGCTTCTTTTCTGCTCTCCTTGATAGGGTAGGTTTGGGAATGTCAGTTTTGCTGGGGGTATGTTCTTGGGAGTCAGTTGCCAGGACGTTGCTACCACTACTTCCCCACTGTTGGGGGAAGTAGGGGTAGCTTGGGCTACATTGGATCTATGAACGGAATTATCGATCCTGTGTGCCACTATTTGGCCCGATCCGACTGTTGTCTTTGGGCCGGATAGGGTCCATCTGTATGACTCACCACTTGGAGATAGCTGTTAGCCGTCACCCTATCATCCATGTTGCTTGAAGTCAGCGTATCCCTGCTTCCTTTGGCTATCTCTACTATGCATGGTAGGACCTCGGGAAAAGACGCCCATTTTTCCATGAGTGTTGAGCAGGAACAGGAACATTCCCCCGGGTTGGAGACCAAGTACTGGGAGATCTTAATTTCGAATTCTTTCACCCTGGAGCTTATGTTGACCAGGTGGCCTGCGATCGATTGCAGGAGATCTATTTGGACTTTCATCATGGATGACTGTCACAGTAGGGCTCTATTGGAAGCGCTGTTTATCTCAGTCATGGATGCTTTCTGCAAATCTGCAACCACGCTATCATTGAGGGTTCAGTGGTCTGCTTTTGGGTTGGAGATCTGTGGAGGCACTAATAGCCCCAACCCCAGCAAGTTTGGGGTTAGTTCTAAAGTTCTTTCAATCTTTAGGCAAAGATTTTGGAGGAACAATGCTGTGATCTCCCCTGCCACTGGGAACTCAAGGCACTAGTTTGATGAGTGCGACCGTGGCCACATAGGTGTTGGTATGGATACAGTGACCTCCACATTCTGGAGGTCTAGGCCATGACTATTAGGCTGGTGGTTTTCCACCCTTGTCACTGCGACATGATCATCTTTGATCAGGGCTGTTTCATGGTTCTTGCCAGTTGTGGAGTCATGCCCCTTATCTATGGGTAGAGAGGGGGTTAGATCACTGGCTAATCCATTGGTCTGCCCTGAATCAAGTTGTCCACAGACTGAGGCAACCATTTCTTGATCATTGCTGGGCTCCACGCAGGTGGGTGAGCCACCCTTGAGTGCAAAAGTGTAATCGGGGGCCGTCCTTTCAGCCTTTTGGAACTGCTCTCTTGAATGATATAAGGGTCGCAGCCATGAGATGGTGTGTCCTGGGCTATATGCAATTGCCAGCCCTTTTGTGCCCTTGGTGGTGCCCTGGTCGACGCTGGGGGTGCCATTTTTCTTGAAGAAGTATCAGATCAAACCCCTTTGTTCTGCGTCTTGAGGCATTTTGTTTAAGCTGTCTGTTAGTGATTTGCTCCTTGTAAACCTTTTGATGGAGGAATGACTATTAGCGATTTCCTCAGGGGTCGTATGCAGTTGGCCCTTTCTTTTGGGGCCAATTTTGCTAAGTGAAGCGCTATTAGTGCTTGGCTGTCTGGATGAGAGGCTGAGAGGCTGACCGACCCAATGGACTGTGGAGTAATTGGTAACAGCGGGTTTATATATATACATATGTAAGGACATAAGCAGTGCATTACAGGATTTTGCAGTGAATATATATATATATATATATATATATATATATATATATATATATATATATATATCCATACTAATATAATAAAGAGAGAGCCCAAAACTTTGAGGCGGGTAATCTCAGGAACCACAGCACCAATCACAACACCCAATACAGCGTTGGAAAGGGCAGTTGCAGCAGAAGGACATATGCTATGCAGACGCCCACCATATACATTTAAAAGGTAAAAAAAACGTGCCAGCAAAGTAGTCCCTTGTGGGCGTGTCTGCGTTGTGCTGTGGGCGTGTACTGGTGGGCGTGACAAACGCTGGGGGCGTGTGGTACATTCCGCCCTTCATGCCATGTCTCATATTGTGTGCTAATCCCACCCTGCTCCCTTTAAAATACACCTGCACCCCATAATCATAACCCACCCTTACTCCTTAAAATACCCCAAAACCCTTAAACACTAACCCATCTTAACCCTATAAATATACCCTGCACCCCAAAAACCCAAACCTATCCCTAAACCCTAAAAATACCCCTGTACCCCAAAACCCAAACCTACCCCATAACCTTAAAAATACCCCTGTACCCCAAAACTCAAACCTAGTCCTGAACCCTAAAAATAACCCTGTACCGCAAAACCCAACCCTAGCCCTGAACCCTAAAAATACCACTGTACACCAAAACCCAAAACTACCCCTGAACCCTAAAATACCAGTGAACCCCAAAACCC
This sequence comes from Lissotriton vulgaris, assembly GCF_964263255.1. Lineage (NCBI taxonomy): Eukaryota > Metazoa > Chordata > Amphibia > Caudata > Salamandridae > Lissotriton > Lissotriton vulgaris. Next base: position 232,288,153 of record NC_141691.1, on the reverse strand, counting down.
AAACCTAGCCCTCAACCCTTACAATACCCCTGTACCCCAAAACCCAAACCTACCCCTGAACCCTAAAAATACCCCTGTACCCCAAAACCCAAACCTACCCCTGAACCGTAAAATACCAATGTACCTCAAAACCCAAACCTAGCCCTGAACCCTAAAAATACCCCTGTACCCCAAAACCCAACCTAGCCCCGAACCCTTAAAATACCCCTGTACCCCAAAACCCAAACCTACCCCTGAACCCTAAAAATACCCCTATACCCCAAAACCCAAACCTAGCCCTGAACCCTAAAAATAACCCTGTACCGCAAAACCCATACCTATCCCTATCCCTAAACCCTAAAACTACCCCTGTACCCCATAACCCAAAACTATATCTGAACCCTTAAAATACCCAAATACCCCAAATCATATACCTCAGTACCCCAAAACATATACCCCTATACCCATACTTACCTTATCCAAACATAAAAAAACATGCTTTTACCATTCATGCATTTACAACAAATTTCTTTGGAAATGTATGCGTGGTAAAAGCATATAAAATGTAATGCCATGCGTTATAATGGCATTGTGGAGTCATGGTACTTTTGTAATGAAAGTATGCAGAGGGATGGTATGCAGAAAGAAAGTTGCGGAATAATGGGTGTTTACCCTCCCCCATTAAGTACATTGGTGGCACGGCGGCCCACATCTCCAGCAACATACTCATATTTTTTCACCACCCATTCGAAAAATGCACAGGTCTCTCTCATTGATGGCCAGCACCAACATACACTTTTACACACACCTCCCGCCAAAAGTTCTAGAATTGCGAACTTTAGAGCTGGGGAGCTACGTTCGAATCTCGGCATCAGCTCAACATTGTGTGATTACAGGCAAATTGCGTTGTCTCCCCGTGCCTACCACAAATGAATGTGTTCTTCTGTAATGTAAATTGTGCTCATGCCATGTTGTCGAGTTTGCGCTAAATAATATTGCAAGGAAAAATAAAGCAGGGAAACTCGAGTTCACACACTACTGAACGCGCACTCTTAAGTGCATCAGCAGTGCACTGTGAATCAGAGCGTTTTACAGGCCTGTCACAGATAAGAAATGCTATCAAAACGAAATTCTACAAAACAATATACTACTGGCCGGCAGCAATTCATACCTGGACAACGTTGGGACGGGCTGCTAGTATATATATATATATATATATATATATATATATATATATATATATATATATATATATATATATATATATAACGGAACCGTTATTCACCACCATTCCTCTCCAGAGAAGAATAACGCGAGTAAGCCCAGAATTTGTGCTAATTCCTCAGTGATTTATTGTGCAAATATGTTGCCAGCCATCCGCCATGACGCGTTTCGCCTCCCAAACAAGGCTTGATCACATATATATATATCGCCACTCGACCACTTGCATATGAAGTAATCCTAGGACACAACGGGATAAGTTTCAGGAGCCCTTTATTCACTGCAGTATACAGCATAATGCATTTAGGCGATTTTGCCTTCTTCAGATGCTGGTAACCGCCAGGTGACGCCTTCTCCCTCTTTAGAAACTCCTTGGACACTCCCATAGGTGGGAGATCAGCTGATCCAGTTGTAGTTCGGGCAGAGGCATTGCAATCTCCAACCACCTCTCCCAGCATGCACCAGATGTAGTCAGTGTGGCAGCCGGATCATGCTCATATGAGCGCTGTGTGTCTTGCAAAAGAGGGGCCGTGTTGTGGCAGGCGAGCCCGTATATCATGTGCCCAGGGCTCCCTCCGGTCCCCAACGGCTCAGCCGCCAAAATTAGAACAAGTCGGACCGTGTAGCGGGAGGGATTCAGCCCGCCTCCCCGTGCAGTCACGGTCTGCCACTGACAGCGGCCACTGAGCTTGCTCGTTCCTGGGGCGGTCACAGGGAACTATCGATACCTCGATTCCGCGACAGTTTCTTTGCCAGTAATGTACCTGGACTCTTGTAAGACGGGTCCTAGTACTGCGTTCCTGGCAGACGCAGAAAATATCGCCACTCGACCACTTGCATGTGAAGTAATCCTAGGACACAACGGGGTAAGTTTCAGGAGCCCTTTATTCACTGCAGTATACAGCATAATGCATTTCGGCGATTTTCCCTTCTTCACGATGTCAAATGAGATGTCATCAGTGATGTCATCAGTGATGTCATCGGTGATGTCACTGACCATGTCATGAATTATGTAATATGTGACATCATCAGCAGTGGATTGCGGGTGTGCGAAATATAGTTAGTACAACTAACTATATAGGATCAATTTCAATGGTTTTTTAAATTCTAATTCCTAACTATATAAGGCCTGAAACCTATGGTTTTTTAAATGAATATATATATATATATATATATATATATATATATATATATATATATATATATATATATATATATATATATATATATATATATATATATATATATATCCAAGCTCCAATTCCTTCAAACATACCCAGCCGGATTGGGAGGATAGTCAGCACTCACGAAAACAGCAGCAGCAGTTTCAGCAGAAAAATGTATTTATCAAACAAACGCGTTTCGGGAATGAGTTCCCTTCGTCAGTGTTAACATCAGAATGCGTTACGCGGCACCATTATCTATGTTTGCAACCATTATTGAAACAAACAATGGACTAAGGTGATTGCACTCAAAATGCGCGCCATCTTGACTTGTGTTCAAATTGCACAGATAACCATAGAAACATTTCGCATTTCTTTTAGTTTCAACATGCATGACATTTGTAACCATTCATTATTTCTTCGACATATAGCACATTTAAGGCAATACTTGTCTTAAGAACGGTTCTTAAACAAACAATTATGCCGTGAATCGGCTACCCATAATTGTATCCTATGAGAAATTGAATCCCACGTAAATACTGAATACAATTATTATACTGAAAACACTTAAGTGATGGAAATTCTGATTTTTTAACATGAAATTGTACTATACTGTAATTGCCTGATGACCAAAAACCATTTGCAAAGCTTGACATTGTTTAGTAACATTACTCTGAGATGTTTGCGGCCAGATAGGCCGCAATTGCCGATCCACGGCTAGATTTTGTTTAAAATAGCACTTTAAATTTGATACATCTTGTATATAATGAGCATTGTCTTGGACAATGCTAATTTGCTCAGAGAGGTGTTTTATGAATAATTGTATTCAGTATTTACGTGGGATTCAATTTCTCATAGGATACAGTTATGGGTAGCCGATTCACGGCATAATTGTTTGTTTAAGAACCGTTCTTAAGACAAGTATTGCCTTAAATGTGCTATATGTCGAAGAAATAATGAATGGTTACAAATGTCATGCATGTTGAAACTAAAAGCAATGCGAAATGTTTCTATGGTTATCTGTGCAATTTGAACACAAGTCAAGATGGCGCGCATTTTGAGTGCAATCACCTTAGTCCGTTGTTTGTTTCAATAATGGTTGCAAACATAGATAATGGTGCCGCGTAACGCATTCTGATGTTAACACTAACGAAGGGAACTCATTCCCAAAACACGTTTGTTCGAAACTGCTGCTGCTGTTTTCGTGAGTGCTGACTATCCTTCCAACCGGCTGGGTATGTTTGAAGGAATTGGAGCTTGGATTTGTAGATGCGGACACCATCGCGTTGTTGGCACCCACTTTGAGAGTGACTCGTACATGTGGTGCTGTTTGAGCGGATATATATATATATTCACAGAAAAAACCATAGGTTATAGTGGATATATAGTTAGGAATTTGCATTTACAAAACCTTGAAAATTCAATGAAAAAACCATTGGTTTTAGGCCATATATAGTTAGGGATTTGCATTTACAAAACCTTATTTTACTCGCATAAAACCATTGAAATTCCATATATAGTTATAAGCGCTAACTATATATCGCGCACCCGCAATCCACTGCTGATGATGTCACATATTACATCATTCATGACATGGTTAGTGACATCACTGATGACATCACTGATGACATCTCAAATGACATCACTGATGACATCACTGATGACAACATCCAGTGACTGTATGTTTCTGTAAAGTTAAAATATGTTTTACATATTGAAGAATGAGTGGATGTATAAGTGTCTGGATGAAGGATTTACTAGGTGCATGACTGACTGATTGAGTGAGTGATTAAATGTGTCTCACTGAGTGCATGGGTTAGTGACTAAACTGTTTTAATTTGTGCATCATTATATCTGTTGTTCTACAAACTGCTGCATATGTTGATTCGTAGCTATATGAGTAACTGTATGGGTTATTGATTGGTTGTCCAAGTATTTGTATGGGAGACTGAGTGTGTGTGTATGGGTGGCTGGGAGGTGTGTGACTCTGTACATAGATGTGTGAGTAGTTAATTCACTATATGTATAGATTCAAAAGTGCATGTGCAAACAGCTGTATGGGCGGTTGACTGTGTGAATGAGTGTATTGGTGAGTGAATGGATATCTCAGTGCTACATGTCAAAGTAAGTACATATGTAAAACACAGTACATGTGAGAGTTGACATATATAAATAACTGTGCATAAGAGCCAGTGAATGTGTGAGTGGCTGTATGGATCATTGTGAACTTGTATCAGGGATTGTATAATAGAGTAAATATGTGTTAGTATATGTTTGAATAAGTAAAGTTTGTATAACTGTATAGTTGAGGAAATGGAGGTGTGATTGATTCTTTGCATGACTGACTAGGTGTGTGAGTAACTCCATGGATGAGTGACAGTCTGTGAGTGTCTGTTTACACTGATTGTATCTAAGGTTATATTAGAGTCTGAAGAGGTTCATCGTATTATCACATGAATGATATCATCAGTGATGTTATCAGTCATGTCAAATGAGATGTTTTCAGTGATGTCATCAGTGATGTCATTTGAGATGTCATCAGTGATGTCATCAGTGATGTCACTAACCATGTCATGAATGATGTAATATGTGACATCATCAGCAGTGGATTGCGGGTGCGCGATATATAGTTAGCGCTTATAACTATATATGGAATTTCAATGGTTTTATGCGAGTAAAATAAGGTTTTGTAAATGCAAATCCCTAACTATATATGGCCTAAAACCAATGGTTTTTTCATTGAATTTTCAAGGTTTTGTAAATGCAAATTCCTAACTATATATCCACTATAACCTATGGTTTTTTCTGTGAATTTCATTGGTTTTTTAATAGCAAATATGAAAAGCTTTAAAATGTCAAGTACGTGATAGATAAAAACATTTTCGTATTTATGCACGCTGATGTGCTTTGAACGCTGCACCCCCCCCTCCCCTCTTTTGTCTTAGTAGTACTCTCTCTTTGCAGATAGTGAACGGTAGTTAACGCAAGCCTTTGCCCCCGTTGTAATCCGTCGTGCCTGCTTGTCTCTCCATTTGATTGATTGTTGTCCAAGCATTTACTGTTTTAGAATTGGTTCTCTTTGGATCATTCTCTATTTACAAACAAGCACAAAGTCGCAATACTCTGTTTAGTCTTTGCAGATAGTGAAAAATCGTGTAAAAAAAATAAAAGTAATCGAGCAAAATCAGTAGGCCACTAATTGGATCTCTTTTTGACCTCGCTAAAATAGAAATATTAGGAACAACCCTTCATGAGAAATACGAAAATAGTGAGATGAACTGAGCTCCACACCATGAGGGCTGCAAGACAGCTCGGCTCCGTCACCCATCCCGCCCAAAATAACGACAAACCCTATGCAAATATTAAAAATATAGACAACACACCAGCAAAGAAACAGGGTAAAACATTTTATTAAAAAACTATTTACATAACGTTGGTTTATAAGATGATGTCAGTAGTGGACCGATGTGTGAATAGATCGAAAACAGCACAAGGCTCCAAGATCCGGATGGCAAGCTCCTGGATGTTGGGTGCCATAGTTTAGAGTTCTGAATTTCAGCCTTTTTCAATGCCTGTGCTTTGTTGAATCAAAATGGCGGCTTGACACAAAGCTGACTCAAGCGTTGCTACTGATGCTATGCAGACCAAAACTGGTTTTCAGTTTGTACATTTTTCTAGATTTTTCAATCCAAGTTTGGTTGACTTTGTAGAACGATGGCTTCAGATTTTCAACATACGGTGTGGTGGCGCTGACTGGGAGGGGGCGCTTCGCTCCTGCCCCCTCCCCAAGTAAGATTTTCATACGTGAAAGTACGTTAATGGTTTTGGTCCCTGAGATGCTTCGATGTCACTGCCATTCTCAAATAGCATAAGTTCTGGATGTTGGGTGCCATAGTTAAGAGTTATGAGCAGTGCTTGTAACACTGTCTGAAGCTTATTTCCACCTACTGCAGCTTCACTATTCTCAAAGTAAGTGAGTGTCGTTTGTGGACCTGACTGCATTAGAAAACAATGTGATATGTTACCTTCCTAAACAGCTTGACGGAGGCCCCTGAGGGGCGGTGTGATGGCCATGGACTCGGAGAAGACGCTTGGCTCCGACACCCTCCCCAAGTCTTATAGCACTGGTGTAGCCTGAGATCGCCCCCGACATAGGCGGCCGGCTCCCGGGGTCCGGCGGAACTTTTTGCCTTTTGATGACTCTTCAATTCTGGACCTTGTCCCACAGTCCGTTTGACCTGAAGACAAGCTGTAGTGGGGCGCCCCTTTATCGTTTTAGTTGCCATTCCGCCCGCTTTTGCTACACTGTGCCTCTTCCGCCATTCAGCTGTTTACCGCCCGCTCTTGCGACTACAGCGTCTCGCTCACCATGTAGTTGAGTTGCGCCCGCTCTTGCGGTGCAGCGATAGGCGGCTGCCACAGGACTCTCAAAATGGCGGCCGGCTCTTCGGTTTTGGGCCTGGCCCACTAAAATGGCCCTGGGACACCTTGGAACTCGGACGCTTCCCTGATAGGGCTTGGGTCCCATTCTCGAAAAGCGTCCCCTCAGCCGTGAAGATTCTACAAAAGTCTTGGGGGCCTCCGACTCCCGCAGGCTTCTGGTGGGGAGCGACTGCCATGATTGCTCGTGGAATGGCCACGACGGAGCTACGAGATGGTAGTGGTCTCATGCTGACGCCAGCTTTAGTCTGAAACATCCAGAAACACTATAGACTACCAATTCGATCAGTTCCGGTAGCGCCCCAACATGACCCGGAAGAGAAGAACTTGCCCTCCCCTCTTTGACTGATGGTTCTTGTTGCCTGTCCCCTCTGTTGTCATTTAACAGAACTTTTTGGACTGCTGAAAGGGGTTGTGTTCTGAACGCTGGTTGGTGGAGACATTTAGACTATATTCTTGACCTACGTTGTCGCGTAATGCGTTTTATGACACGCCGCGTTAGCGCACCCGGAAGTGATCCGAGGCGCGGCGCGCAGCGCGTAACGTAAGCATAACAGGTCATGTGACTTGTTAATAAAACTTTTCATTGGTTCATTTTACTTTTGTTAATTTAATGATGAAAAGCTTGGTCATATGACCTAAAAATTACGCTTTTTATTGTTTTCGAACAATATTTTTTTTTCAAACATATGTTATAATATTCCAGGCTAATGTACTTTCCCGGAAAATTTACAACTGTCTTGCAAGTAAAATATATTCCTTTTTCGAGAAAAAGGGCGTTTCTTCCTTCCATGACGGAGCCGTTGAGTAAAAGAGATTCGGCCTGCTGTCTTAGTCGCCGATACGCCTGATTATCAGATTCTTATCGATCACTTTATGTTGCAGACATGAAAAACACAACTGCCCTTGACCATTTATCTTTACTGCGTTCCTACATATTATACCTTTTATCCGTCATGTAATTGGACTGCTTTATTTCACTTGCCTTTTACTGATTCGAAAACAGTGACTAAAAGTAAAAACTTTACCAATGTAAATACTACTACCGTGTTTTGTTTTAAAAACCTTTATTGTGAAAATGTCAGTATACAAATACGGGCCTATAACCACGTGGGCCGGCCACGGAGCAAACTGAAATCGTATATGATGAGGAGACATTTACACTGTAGAGGAACGTAACGAGCGGGCCATTAGGTTGCAAGAACTAAGGTGTCTAACAGTTGCGGAATCGGTGGACATACATTTTGTAATTAAAATAGGACAGGGCCACTTACAATAACATTTTCTAGATATACATTTGCGGGCAAGGAGTTACGAGTCCCATTTATACCGGCGCCATTTTGGGCGAGGCCGGGCAGGTCCAAGATATAGTCAAAATGTCTCCACCAACCATCGGCCAGACCAGAACCCCTTTCGGCCCTTTATGCTACAAGATGGTGTCTTCCATTCAGAAAATATTGTTGGCAGCATTTTGAAAGGAAACAGAAACAGCCGTTCTCCTAGTGAGTTTCACATTGTTACATTTAGGAAGAATGTTGAAGAGTAGTATGTGGAAAATCTGAAGCCATTTTTCTACATACTCTCAATCAGACTTGGATGGAAAAAAAAAACCTGAAGAATGTACAAACTGAAAACCAATTTTTGTCTGTATAGCACCAACAGTAACGCTTGAGTCAGCTTTGTGTCAAGCCGCCATTTTCATTCAATCAATAGCGTCCCCCTGCACACATTCAGGGACCTGGTCGTGTCTTCAGATGAAACGGATTGTAGGAAAAGAAGCAGAAAGGAAAAGGAAAAAAGTTCAGCCGGACCTAATGAAGCTGCAGCAGGTGCAAATAAGCTTCAGACAGTCTTACAAGCACTGCTCAGAACTCTCAACTGAGGCACTCAACATCCAGGACTTGCCATTCGGATCTTGGCGCCTTGTGCTGGTTCCGACCTATTCACACATCGGTCCACTACTGACATCACCTCATAAGCCAACGGGGCACCCCACGCCGACTTTCGGCGCAGCATTGTAGGATGGCCACACCAGTGCGGCAACTTGCTGGACACAACATCGGGGCCATCCAGATCTCGGCGCGTTCGACTCACTGTACCGCAACAGTGACCGCAACTCAGCTGGACACGCCGTCTTTCGGCGCAGCATTGTAGGATGGCCACACCAGTGCGGCAATTTGCTGGACACCACCTCGGTGCCATCCGGATCTCGGCGCGTTCGAGTCACTGTACCGCAACAGTGACCGCAATTCAGCTGGACACGCCGTCTTTCGGCGCAGCATTGTAGGATGGCCACACCAGTGCGGCAATTTGCTGGACACCACCTCGGTGCCATCCGGATCTCGGCGCGTTCGAGTCACTGTACCGCAACAGTGACCGCAACTCAGCTGGACACGCCGTCTTTCGGCGCAGCATTGTAGGATGGCCACACCAGTGCGGCAATTTGCTGGACACCACCTCGGTGCCATCCGGATCTCGGCGCGTTCGAGTCACTGTACCGCAACAGTGACCGCAACTCAGCTGGACACGCCGTCTTTCGGCGCAGCATTGTAGGATGGCCACACCAGTGCGGCAATTTGCTGGACACCACCTCGGTACCATCCGGATCTCGGCCCGTTGTGCTGCCTTCGGCCTATTCGCACATCGGTCCGCTACTGACGCCGCCTCACGTGCCAACGGATTTTCGACACTTTTTGTAGCCCTATGCCGCATAACAGGTCATGTGACTTGTTTATAAAACTTTTCATTGGTTCATTTTACTTTTGGTTTCCTAAAGATGGAAGGCTTGGTCATATGACCTAAAAATAACACTTTTCATTGGTTTAGAACATTTTTTTTTCCCAAACGATGAAAGCCCCACCTTGTTTCTGGATCATTCAGACTGAAGCTGGCGTCAGCATGAGAGCACCACCATCTCGTGGCTCCGTCGTGGTCATTCCGCGAGCAATCATGGCAGCCGCTCCCCACCGGAAGCCTGCGGGAGTCGGGGGCCCCCAAGACTTTTGTACAATCTTCACGGCTGAGGGGACGCTTTTCGAGAATGGAGCCCAAGCCCTAGCAGGCAAGCGTCCGAGTTCCAAAGTGTCCCAGGGCCATTTCAGTGGACCAGGCCTAAAACCGAGGAGCCGTCCGCCATTTTAAGAGCCATGTGGCAGCCGCCTATCGCTGCACTGCAAGAGTGGGAGCAACTCAACAACATGGTGAGCGAGACGCTGTAGCCGCAAGAGCGGGCGCAACTCAGCTAGATGGCCGCCACCTGGGGAGGCCCGTTCACGCCGCCTCCCCCACGCCCCCCCCGGGCCGCCGCACGCCAATTTTCGGAGCAGCATTGTAGGATACCAAAACCAGTGCGGCAGTTTACTGGACATCACCTGGGTGCCTGTCGTACATGTTGTGTCAGCCATGTGACACTGGACACAGACCGCTACTGACGAGGCCTCCCCCCGCACCACCCGGGACGCCCCACGCTGTTTTTCTGTGCTGCATTGTAGGATCCCTAAACCAGTGCGGCACCCAGGCGACATCACCTGGGTGCCGTCCAGAACTCTGCACGTTGTGCTGCCTTGGGACTATTCGTACAAAAGACAGCTTCTAACCATTGTTGCTTTTTGTGTTGAGAAATGTTTAAATGTTTTTAGTTTTTGTTCCGTTCGTTAAAGTTAATAGTTAATAAAGTTTTATAACCTTACTTTGTTGGAGTGTTATCTATTTTTTTTTAAACGGGTGAATGGGGCCTTGAATCGGGTTATTGTCATGTGTGGGCTTTGGAAGTGTGCTGCTGCAGGATCGGACATTTCAAACTCAAATGCACGTTCTTTTTCTTACCTTTCCGAAGCATGGAGCGCAATAGCAAGCAGAGAAAGGGTGATGCACGTGTTGAACACTACCTGACCTGGCAAGTTGCTGGCAGTGCCCCCCCCGCCCGCTCCTGAAAGAGGGCACACACACACACCGCCGCTCCGAGTACTTCACAAATCTTTAAAAGACCATGCGCTTGTTCATGAGGCTTAAATGGTTTATCACCTCTTCTAGAACCCCTGCATCGACCCTCTGACGTTTCCTGGAAAAATTACCATGTAACACAATACCAAGCCCTGTCAGCTGAAACCCCCAAGGAATCGTGGGGCATATTATCAAGGGGGTTTATCTCCGCTTTTTTGGCTTTAAAAGCCTTGAAAGCGGAGATAAAATTATCTCCCTATTACCAAGCTGTCGCTAACACCAGTTAGTGACAGCTAAAAGGAGATAGCGACCATCTTGGGCCCCGCTTTGCATGTCAGTGATACTTATCACTAATGACATGCTAAGTGGCGTGCCAAGATGTTAGCGACTGGAAACAGTCCCTAACATCGCTACCTTCTATTACCAACTTTTGGAGATATTCGCGCTAAGCGCGAATATCTCCAAAATCTAACACCTGCCCTGAGCAGTTCTTAGCCATGTTATCCAATGGGAGGTGGATAACATGGCTAAGAGCATTTGCTCGATAATACATGAATATCGCTGACTTTTCTGCGATAATAGCAAGGTTTATCTGCGATAAAAATCGCCGATGTGCGGCGATAATTTTTGTCTCTAAACAAGTTAGAGACAAAAATTATCGCTAGTTGTTCGTAATATGCCCCCGTGTTTTTGCTTGCAGAAATCGGGAGGCGGGAGACTAGCACTGAAATCAGTAGTCACACGCCTGAATCGGGAGGGTTGGCATGTCTGAATTCTCTACAGCTGGGGCCATAAACTACATCCGCAGGGGTAGGTGATAGCCTGGGACCAGCCTGGCATCTAAAATGGCTGCCGTGCACGACAAAATTGTGGCATTGGAAAAAAGGCAAGATGGCGCAGCCGCTGGAAGAGATGTATCAACATATATCAGCCTCCTCAGCCACCCTCAGGAAACATAGGGGATTAGGATACGTCTCCCGCACCCACTTATACCTAGTAATTTAATTAACGAAGCACAAAATGGCGAATTCCCGTTTCGCTACCAGTTTGCGGCCCAGTTCGCGGCCCGTGAAGCGCTTCTACCGTGAAAAATCATTTTTTTTTTATTTTCCCCACGGGACCCTTTAATAACCCCAACAACATTCCTAGGGGGTCAAGAGGGGGATACCTTGCCCCCTTTCATTAAATTCCCCTTTCGTTTTTCACCTCTTCTTCTCTCTCGATCCTACCGAGAGACAAGATGGCGGCCGCTCCGGACTGTCACGCAGCAAAAAAAAAAAAAGCTCACGCACAGCCGCTGGAAGAGATGTATCAACATATATCAGCCTCCTCAGCCACCCTCAGGAAACATAGGGGATTAGGATACGTCTCCCGCACCCCCTTATACCTAATAATTTAATTAACGAAGCACAAAATGGCGAATTCCCGTTTCGCTACCAGTTTGCGGCCCAGTTCGCGGCCCGTGAAGCGCTTCTACCGTGAAAAATCATTTTTTTTTTATTTTCCCCACGGGACCCTTTAATAACCCCAACAACATTCCTAGGGGGTCAAGAGGGGGATACCTTGCCCCCTTTCATTAAATTCCCCTTTCGTTTTTCACCTCTTCTTCTCTCTCGATCCTACCGAGAGACAAGATGGCGGCCGCTCCGGACTGTTTAGAATGTTGACAGACACCGGAGAGCCAATCAGCTTTCTGCGCCCAAAGTTCCGATAAGCGAAAAGTAAGCGGACCGGATCGCTGCCCGGAGCGCTGTTACAGATATATATCTTGATTTAAACGTTAATTTCTCAAAATCCACTGAAGCACATATATTGAGACCTAGCAAAGGCACATCGGGCTAACAGTCCCTACAATTTTGCCAAGTTTCGTGCAAATCCATTCAGCCGTTCGAGCTAAAAGTGAGTCCAACCGCCCTATGGAAAACTCAATGCAAAAAACGCGTTTTGGGACCCCCCTTTTTTCTCAGCCCCCCCTTGACGAAACCCCACCAAATTTTCAGGGGCTGCTCAGAAACAAAATGTGCCATTTTCCTGAAAAAATCAGCCGATTCCGTCCACAAACGCAAAAGTTATTAGACATAGAATTTTCAGAAATCCCATAGGGAATTAATCCTAACTATATATACCTACTGGCGATAGCCAGTAGGTAATATATATATATATATATTCAATGAAAAAACCATAGGTTATAGACCATATATAGTTAGGGATTTGCATTTACAAAACCTTATTTTACTCACACAAAACCATTGAAATTCCATATATAGTTAGTTGCACTAACTATATATCGCGCACCCGCAATCCACTGCTGATGATGTCACATATTACATCATTCATGACAAGGTCAGTGACATCACTGATGACATCACTGATGACAACATCCAGTGACTGTATGTTTCTGTTAAGTTAAAACATGTCTTACATATTGAAGAATGAGTGGATGTATAAGTGTCTGGATGAAGGATTTAGTAGGTGCAAGACTGACTGTATGAGTGAGTGATTAAATGTGTCTCACTGAGTGCATGGGTTAGTGACTAAACTGTTTTAATTTGTGCATCATTATATCTGTTGTTCGACAAACTGCTGCATATGTTGATCAGTAGCTATATGAGTAACTGTATGGGTTATTGATTGGTTGTCCAAGTATTTGTATGGGAAACTGAGTGTGTGTTGTATGGGTGGCTGGGAGGTGTGTGACTCTGTACATAGATGTGTGAGTAGTTGATTCACTATATGTATAGATTCAAAACTGCATGTGGAAACAGCTGTATGGGCGGTTGACTGTGCATGAGTGTATTAGTGAGAGAATGGATATCTGAGTGCTACATGTCATATTAAGTACATATGTAAAACACAGTACATGTGAGAGTTGACATCTATAAATAACTGTGCATAAGAGCTAGTGAATGTGTGAGTGGCTGTATGGATCATTGTGAACATGTATCAGAGATTGTATAAAAGAGTAAAGTAAATATGTGTTAGTATATGTTTGAATAAGTAAGGTGTGTATAACTGTATAGTTGAGAAAATGGAGGTGTGATTGATTTTTGGCATAACTGACTAGGTGTGTGAGTAACTCCATGGATGAGTGACTGTCTGTTTACACTGATTGTATCTAAGGTTATATTAGAGTCTGAAGAGGTTCATGGTATTATCACATGAATGATATCATCAGTGATGTGATCAGTCATGTCAAATGAGATGTTATCAGTGATGACATCAGTGATGTCATTTGAGATGTCATCAGTGATGTCATCAGTGATGTCACTGACCTTGTCATGAATGATGTAATATGTGACATCATCAGCAGTGGATTGCGGGTGCGCGATATATAGTTAGTGCAACTAACTATATATGGAATTTCAATGGTTTTGTGTGAGTAAAATAAGGTTTTGTAAATGCAAATCCCTAACTATATATGGTCTATAACCTATGGTTTTTTCATTGAATTTCAATGGTTTTTTAAATGCAAATTTCTAACTATATATGGTCTATAACCTATGGTTTTTTCGGTGAATTTCATTGGTTTTTTAAAAGCTAACATCTGTAGCTGTAAAATGTATTATTCTTTAAATCCCAAAATATATTTAGATATTTATTGATAATTTTTTTTTTGATATTTTTTTCTTCGCTTCTAGTTCGCGAACCGGGAAGCTTTCCGTTAGCTCATCTTGATGCCGCGATCTAGTCCGCGAACCGGTCAACGTTACGTTAGCGGAACAGTGACGCGTCGCGGAAGCGCGACGTATCACGTTATCGCGTAATGCGTCTAATGACGCGTCGCGTTAGCGCTCTCGGAAGTGCTCCGGACCGCGAACCAGAAGCGATCTGGGACGCGGCGCGCGCCGCGTAACGTAAGCGGAACAGGTCATGTGACTTATTTATCCAACTTCTCATTGGTTCATTTCACTTTTGGTTTCCAAATGATGTATGACTAGGTCATGTGACCTAAAAATAACACTTTTCATTGGCTCAGAACTTTTGTTTTCCCCAAATCATGTCAACCCCTCCTTATTTCTTCACTCTGACTTTCATCTTGGTGAGAGAAAGACCATTTATCTGAAGTTCCACAATGGCTTCCATTCTTGCTGCAGCTGGTGCACCCCCACCACCACCTCCACCTCCTCATAAGAAGAGAGGACCACCTAGTCAAATTATGACTAACAGAGAGGAGGAAGTTGAGGAAGAAGAAGAAGAGGACAGAGAGGAACAACAATTTGTCGAAGAGTTGCCCCGGGTTTCTAAACGACAAACCAGTTTCATCTGGCAGTTTTTCACCATCCCTCCTGGATCAAAGAAAGTGAATGCAAAATATGCCACCTGCCTCATCTGTGATCACAGATTGTCGAGAGGCACAGAAAAGAAGTACAGTATGGGGAACTATACAATGCATCGTCACATGAGCAGGTGGCATCCCTTGAACTACAGCCGGGCTGAGTTAAGGGATCTTGAAGACAATCCGACGGCAACTCCTGTGGCAAGATCTACATCCACATTGTCTTTGACGGGAAGAGAGGCACAAGAGACTGTGCCAAACATCCAACCCAACTTCCAGCATATGAAGTTATCTTGCATTTACTGTGGTGCTATGTTGTCATATGGCAACATGAGTGTCAACCTGATGAACATTGCATTTGAAAATCATAAATGCCCTAATGCACCCAAAAAGTAATTTTTTTTTTTTACTCCAGTTGAGCCGTTTTGAAAGCCTGTTTTTTGTTGTCTCCCCTCCTTAAAAAACACAAAAAAACATAAAACAGTTCTAAAAATACAAAAAAATCAAAAAATGTAAAAAAAATAAAAAAAAAAATATAAAACAACAAAAACAAAAAAAAACAGTTCTTTTCAGAACTACCTCCCCTTTCAAACAAAATTGCTAGAATGTTTATCACTCTGGCAAGCTCTATTTCTTTTGGTTCGCTTCAAGTTCGCTGACCGGTTCGCGAACTTTAAGCGAACTAAAAAAATATTTTTTTTAAAAAAAGAAGAGTTAGTATAAGGGAAGTAAACAGAGAATAATGTAAAAAGAAAGACAGCTAGAGAGAGTAAATGAGAGATAGTGTCAATGACATCATCAGCAGTGCATTGCAGGTAAAAAGAGTGGAAAACATTTACCTTATAATTCTTGTTACCTTTTTAAAATATTTTTTCATACTTTCAATCTGTAAAACAAAGAACAAACATTTCAAAAAATATTAAAACATGTATTTAAAAATTAGAAAAGACAAGGGAAAAGGTTCAAAAACAAACAGTTTTTCAACAACTTTGACATTTACAGAAGTCTCTGCTTCTCTACGTCCCCTACACAATCCTAAAGATATATATTCGAAAGAAACTGTATCTTGATGTTGCTGAACTGAGGCCTATTTTGGAACATGATGTTTTTCTTGCACTGCTAATGTCTCACAATAGTGATGCAATAGCAGCGCAAAAAAGATGTAAAGCCATCATAAAATTGTGTCTAACATTGTAAATGATTGTTTTAGGATGCAAATAAGATGTGTGCTTTCAAGAGCTTTCTTTGAGGTGAGGCCTCTTTTTTTTTAAAAAAAAAACACTACCCAGAAGTACAGCACTCTAAGCATTAAAAATGATATTTACAGAACTCAGCTTACCCATATGTACCACACATTTCTAAATGTATATCATAAGGACAAAAAGCATAACATTAATTATACATGTTAAATGGTTTATTTTTGCTGTTCTCAGAATGTATCAAATTTCACTTAAATCAGTGACTTGAAGGTATTCATCATGTAACAGCGGGGAAAAAAAAACACAATCAAAATGACTGTGTTTAAAAAACCCATACAACCTAAGAAATCTGATTTCAAAACTTCTTAAAATTAACTTACTTTCAATGACGTCAAACAATCTCCTATAAACAGCATCCACTCTGTTGTGCTTTAAATATTTTCAGCCCGCCACTTTCTGAAAGAAAACCTCCATCGATACGTGAAATATGTTACATAGAAAAAAAACTTCTCTCATTATATCACATGTTTCCACTAGGCCAAATCATGTTGCCGCGATTCGCAAGTCTTGTAATTCTTCCAATCAAATCCCGACATTTTCTATTTTCGCAACTTTCAAAAATAAAATATTTGAGATTATTTTCACAATCCTGGACTACTAATATCTTACTCTTCTTTGTCACTCATGTTCTCCTTTTCCTATGACACTGATACTGCTTACTATGAAGCAGACTTACTTGCATCAGGTTTATATAGTTGGATTTTTAATCGAGACAGCATTGCAGACTTACATTCCCTCTACTTAAAATTTTGGTTTTAAAAACACCAGGTAAGAATTTTTAAGGTCAAACGGCAATTTTTTTTTGAAAGTTACAACAGAATCATTACAGAATGACCAGCCGTTTCCAGACTTTAAGTAAGCTGTATAATGTCCTGATGTTGTTGATGGACCATCGTGATAGATAATTGCTACAGTAACAAAAGTCCTCCCTGATATTGACAGCTGAGAAGCCACAAATTTTTTTATTAAAGTTGACAATTTTGATCCATCAGGCCTACATCGTTGCATCATTAAAATGACATACTGGCCATATCTACGTATAAATAATGTTGACATCATATCACATTTACATTGGCTACACTCCATGTTGTGATCCGCTGCATTTACTAGCTTATTAAAGGACACTGATTTACTGTCTGGCAAAGTTAAATATATAAATCTTTCTGAGTCTACACTAGTAGTACTTGATACCATACAGTTCTCGCAGTCATGCTGCCATTGATAAGAAAGCCCAAACAGGTGATCTACATCTACACCCTCATCTTGCAATATATCAAGCATATACATTAAAAACTCCTGACAATCTTGCTGATTATTTTCAGAGAAGTCTGTTTGACCTGAACATTCATCTAACAGATAACGAACTTCAGACACACTTTCTACTTTTGTTCGATCAGTGCTACATTTCTCTAACACAGAATTCAACAAGCAGCATAAACTTTGTTCTGAATTGAACACAATCTGTTCTTTTAAACTCTCTAGTGAAAAGAGAACATTAACAACGACATTTGCATAGCAGTTGACACCAGAACTGTTTTCAAATTGAAAACCAACAATCTCTTCAACAGTATCCACTTTCTTTCTGCTAACAACTTTCGGTTCATTGACTTTTAGTCTTTTTGCAACAACCTCCCTACTATTACTGCTATTTCTACGTTTCCGGCCTACCACACGTTTCTCAAACAAAGGATATTGAGGCAAATGTGGCGCATACTCTCTTCTTAACCTATTGTATTCCTTAACACAATCTAGATCGGCACAAATGTTTGTGACATCACAGTCAATCAAGTACAATCCCGATAAAGTTCTAACTCGTGACAATGCCACATATGCCATACCCTCCTTGAACACTGAACTGCCAATATTCACCAATGCACAGTCTACACTTAAACCTTGCGATTTATGGATTGTCACCGCATATGCCAAGCAAACAGGAAACTGTTTACGGCGAACATATAAGTCTTTAACAAGCAAAAACCTAGCAGAACAACGAGCAATTATCTGTACTTCCTCAATGCCATCAAATTTAATTCTTAAAAATTCTATTCCATCTCTATTTCTGTATTTCTCAAAATCAACAACATTACCCATTGATCCATTTACCAGACCTCTTTCTACATGTAAATTCCGTCTCAAAATGATTCGGCAATTTAAACACACATTCAGAGTCTTTTCAAAACCCGCTGTCTTAGATATAGTCTTCTCTAATGAATCCAATTTTGATTTCAAATTGTCTGACAAAATAATTGTTGATCCCATATGCTCTAATTTGTCGATAGCTTCCAGTTTCACAATCTCTTGCTTTTCTAAATTCAACATTTTGTTGTTGAAGATGGCACATTCTGCAAGAGTTGGCATGAGACATATCCCGGATTTCTTCTCAGTAATTTTCTGAAAAATATTCTCAGGCACAATCTCTTGTTTGGGATATAAATTTGACAGTAATCGTGCATTTAAAGCTTCTTTCCCATGCTCGGTCACTTTTCCAATTCTAATATCTTGTAGAATATTCTTGTAATCTTCATCCTTTGCCTGACGCATATTTTGATGCAGTTCTGCATAATTGAAGTTTAACCATATATTGACATTGCCAATGCTCCCTAGGCACTTCCTGGTATCTTCATGCGTGAGTATTTTGAACACAGGTTGACCTTTTACTGGTGTCAGCTGTAGAAGATCTCCGAAAACAATGATGTGTTTCCCACCAAATAAGACATCATATTCAGTTTTAAGTACTTCTTGCATTCTCAAATGCACAAAGGCAAGCATGACATTGGAAACCATGCTTACTTCGTCAATGATAAGTAGTTTCATTTTCCTCAAAACTCTTGAAACTTCACAGCAAGCATCTCCAGATAACTTGTTGTATTGTAATTTGTTGTCATGCTCCACCGGCAGCATCAGTAGACGATGCAAAGTAATACCTTTAATATTATGTGCTGCCAGTCCAGTAGGAGCGGTGACAACACAAGACAGCGATGACTCAGTCCTTTCCTGCAAATAACAAGAGATTGCTTTAATGAGGAAACTTTTTCCAGTTCCCGCTTCTCCACTCACGTACAGTCGGACAGGCTTCAACGACGTACATGAGCACTCTTTCTTCTCATGACTTAATCCGTGCTCAATTTCCTTGGTAACTTCATCATATATTTTCCTCTGCTCAACGTTGAGTTGTTTTTCCAAGTCTTGTAAGTTAACTGAATCCTCCTGAGCATGTGCCATGGCTCTTTCTACTTCATTCATAGCAGTGGCAGCTTCATTTTCGATAATAGGTCCTCCAAGTGGATCTTGACTCAATGAAACAGAACTCTGACTGTCCTGAGAACTGTCTCTGGCAATCTCGGCTGCAATCGTTGCTTCCTGCTCAATTTCCAAAGTTAGCATTTCTTGATATTTAGAAAAAGCAGGACATTCTATGGACTCCTTGGCTGCATTGAAAGAGTCTTCGTAACAGAGGAAATCTCCAAGCAGTTCCTCTTCTGCACGCCAAGGCTTGAAAAGTTGCAAAAGTGCTAAATAGAAAAACTCCTTTTTTACTGGAGATTCGCCACTCAATTTTCGATGGTTTACTAATTGGCATTTTCTTTGCTTGACCAGGCATCCCTCACTTCCAATTACAGCATACACTCCTTTCTCAATATCTTCTTTGATGTTCCTCTTGAATATATAATTTTGGAGAACCTCATATAGACAAACATTCTCAAGGTGACTGCTTCGATTTGGATAATATGTATCCAACATGTTGGTCTTCAAAATGTCGGTACTGTTTGGTTCCTTTTCTGCCAAATACTCAATTTCCCGAACAGGTTTTAGAACTCGATTTCGCGTTGCAGCAAGACCAAGACTCGCCCAAACGAGAGTCCTGGATTTGGCATAGAGACTTGCTGAAGACAATCGATCAGAACATTCGTAAGCTCCGATTTCTCGATGCGACAACATCTTCAGACTGAAACTGTACAACTTCTTGCTGAGGCTCTTTTCATGGGAAATGTCCTCCCACATATCCTTCAGTTCGGTCTTTTCTTTTTTGGTGATGTAAGACGTCACATACCGAGCCACAGCCATACAGTTGTCAGCCACAAACTGTATATCCATGTTGGCATTCCACATGGACAAAATCACTGGGTTGTAGTCATTGATGTACTTGGACTCTTCATTCCTTTTCAAATTGTATGTATTCTTGGGTGATTTCCTCGTCACATTATGTCGCAGCGAAGACATCAAACTGTTCACTCTTCCTTTAGAAATCACCGGTCGTGGAAAGTTGAAACGACATTTGGTGTAGAACTTGTCCTTGTTTCTGAATTTACGACAACAGTACTTTCCACAACGATGGCTTTGGAAACGTAGAACTTGTTCTCTTAGACTTTTCTTCTCCGTTGCGTTTGGAACAGCACACGTAGAATACTGTTCGATGAAATTCATCACTAAGTCATCCGGATCTGTTCCAAATTTAGGTGCATCCTTGATCCACAGCAACATATGTATATGAGGGGCACCTCTTGCTTGGTACTCCTTTCTCCAGAAGAAATCCAACACCTCTCCAAGAGGTGGATTCTTTTTATTTGTGATGAAAGACATCATAGCTTCAAATCTATGATTGAAGTACCTGCATACATTCACAGGATCCAAAGAACACAGTTCTCCAGGTGTCTTGAATTCAATGTTTTCAATATTTCCATTTGCCTCTCGTAGAAATTCAAGTAAGTCTTCCCAGCCATACTCGGCACAGCTCAGAGTGAGGAACCATGTCGGAGTTCCTAAGTTCCTCAGCATACATTTTAAATCACCATGACGACGGTACCAGTACTCATTAGTACCACGCTGACACGCCATGAGATTAATTAAGTGAGAATCCAAAATACTGTCTTGGACATTGACTTTATGCATAAAGTCACTTGCCGAGATGTTTCGCATCTGTATACCACTTTTCAAGATGTGGTTCACTGCATATGACAGTCCAGACAGATCGCTTTCAAACAGGAGATGAAACAAATAGGGAATGCATTGCCGAAACCTAGGATCTTCTGCATACAATCGTAAACTCCGGTATTCAGACGCAGGAATTTCACGAGGTCGCTCATCATATCTTCCTCCTTGACCTGTGGGAAATAGCTGTGGGAAACACCGAGCTTCCAAACTTTCCTCCCAAACACTGATGGGACTCCCTTTGGCTTGTTTCATTTGAAACAACTCAATAGCATTCCCCATGACTTCCTTGGAATGCAAAGGATGAACACTATAATGTTCATATATTTCTTCACTTTTAGAGGCCTCTACTTTCTCAATTTGGCCTGCACACAAAACGCTATCCTCTTCATCACTTACTTCCTCTTCTGCAACATATACATTCTTATAGTACTTATTATTTTTCTTCAAATACACTGTTGCCGTTTTGACTTTCCTAACATCCACTAAATCTTGCCATATTTTCTTATTCTTTGTCGGAACCCCATTAACCAAGATAACCAGAGGTTCCTCTTCCACTTTTTCTATTCCAATTGTGTTAATGTTTTTATTCAAATCTAGAGGCAAATAAACAACTCTTCCCTTTAATCCTGTCTCGGTAAATCTGCTGGAGGCAACTTCCCTGTCTTTGGCTCCATTCTTACAATAGCCTGAAAGGGATGGATACTTTGAATCAAAATAGATTCATAAGTATTTAAATCCTTCAATTCAGAAGGAATCTCAACCAATTCCAGATTATTATGAACTGCCCTAGCAGGCATCTGGTTTTGGTTTAATTTATTACAACAATAAGTACACACACGTTGATCCGATCCCAAATCAAAATAATTTTCTACCATCAAGTATGTGGCTAAATCCTTCCATTCACTATTATTTTCCCTTTCACTTTTTGCATATAAATCCACTACCTTAGTCTGATTCTTATAATAAGTGCGTCGACAACATACACAAGTGAAATTAGGCCTCTCACTTGATTTCATCTGAAACGTGGCAATTTCCTTCTGAAAATTATCTGTACTGGAAACCTGTACATTATCTTCCACATTACCCTCTACTTCAGGGTCAATTTGAACATTCTCATCTTTACTACCAAAGTAACAAAACTCAATTTCTTCACAAAGATTCTTCACATCTATTTCAGAACCATGCAAAAGAGCAGCACATAACTGTTTAAGCATAATTGCTGGACTCTTAGCATAATACAACATTCTCACTAATTTTCTCACTTTATTATGATGCACTGCTAGCATCCTGAAATGATGAAAAACACTCTGGCATACTCTCCTGGAAAGACAAGCCAGTGAATGACCACGCAAACCTGTCATTTGTCTCACTCTGCAAGGATCTAAATCTTGCAACAACTTCATTTTCTGCTTCAAACTTTTCTTATTAAATGTCCGTATAAAATCACAAAGCAAATTGATGGAAACCTGTCGCACACTGCAAATAGAACTACACTTCCAAATGTACACAGGACCCTTAGGACGTCTTCCTAAAACCTCATCACTTAGTGCCTCTTCTGTCTCTGTTGTCACAAGTTGTTCTTTTTCAACTGGACAACCATCCTTCACTTCATAAGCTCGACCACTGATGTCAACTGCATGCACCAAATCATTATCCTGAAAATAAGTCTCCTCATTAAAAAATGCCTCAGAACTTGAACTATGCATCCATTCTCCGGAAAAAACTTCACAAAAGTTAGTACGATTTACTACTCTCTTCCATCTACTTTTTGTTTTGAAATCAGAAATTACCTTGCTTAGTTTCCTAATTCTATTGATTACCAAAATAAACAACTTTCGCTTAATTTCAAAAGCATGATCAATAATTTTCTCTACATTTTTCTTCTTCCTATAAAATGCCGCTTTCTGTTGGCCTTTCTTTTTAATATTTTTCAATAAATTAACTAATATCCTATTACGGAACATTCGAGTTCGAATGTCCCTAAACTGTTGTTTCCTTCTACTATCATGCACAGAGTTATCTCTTCCTCTACCAGTAACATTTGTGATGGGTCTCTCCATTCCATTTAAATTACTTTTCTTTTTGTGAACTGAAACATTTTTTTGAGCAAAATTTTTTTTACTACAAATATTTCTTAAGAATGATTTCGTGCTCTTACCCGGACCTTTCTTGGTGTTTTGACAAGTATTTGGGGAAGAGGACTGCTGCAATAAAACATCATCCTGCTGTCTTTGACGTTTTCTAGCCTTTCGTATTCGACTTCTGGAAGGCATTTTCCAAACTATGAAAGAATCTGCAGTTGAATCTGTGAAAAAATATAATATAAAATGTTATTAACCACTATTACCAAACAGTAAATAAATAACAGTCATCTAAAACATAATGCCGTACTAATTATTTAACATAGCAAATATTTTCCACCAGCACTGCATCACAAAAATGACACTCAATGGTACAAAACAGGCATACAACACTCATAAACCACTCCCTAATATTTTAAATCATTAATTCAGGATGACGATAAGATGTAGCCTATCTAAAGGTTTGTTTAGGCCCAGATCTTTGGACTGTGGTGAATGTGTGTCATTGAGCCACATTCAGTCCATCACCTGTTTTGTTTATTTGAGGTGAGGCCAACACATGGTTGCAGATAAGATTTTCACTGAAAAAAACCAAGGTAAAAAAACATGTGAAGGCCTACCAATGAAGTAAATCATTAAATGAAAACCAATACATTTCTGGAAATATGCACTACTAGTGCTTCATAAGATATTTTGGGTCATATTTATAAGTTATTTGAGTATCTAGTATGCTACTTTACGTTCTTCATGGTGCAAATTTATTGTAAATACGCTCCCACCTGCGGTTGGCAAATTTAGATTTTGATTATGGGAGTTAGATAGGCATGTTAATAATTTCCCAAAAATGGTGTATAACCCCAAACAACCTTTGAAGCAAATGCTCTTAGCCATGTTATCCACCTCCCATTGGATAACATGGCTAAGAAGTGCTTGCAAATGTGATAAAAAAAGGCCGCAATGCATGAATATCGCAGAAAAATCAGTGATATTCATGCATTTTCCAGCAAATGCTCTTAGCCATGTTATCCACTTCCTATTAAATAACATGGCTAAGAACTGCTCAGGGCCCCATGAGGAACGCTTTCCATTTAAAAAGGGAAAAATAACATCAAAGACACTAAAATGCCTTCTAAATATGAACCCAAACAACCTATGAAGCAATGTGAAAAAAAACTGCCGCAATGCATGAATATAGCAGAAAAGTCAGCGATATTCATGCATTTTCCAGCAAATGCTCTTAGCCATGTTATCCACTTCCAATTAAATAACATGGCTAAGAACTGCTCAGGGCCCCATGAGGAACGCTTTCCATTTAAAAAGGGAAAAATAACATCAAAGACACTAAAATGCCTTCTAAATATGAACCCAAACAACCTATGAAGCAATGTGAAAAAAAACGGCCACAATGCATGAATATAGCAGAAAAATCAGCGATATTCATGCATTTTCCAGCAAATGCTCTTAGCCATGTTATCCACTTCCTATTAAATAACATGGCTAAGAACTGCTCAGGGCCCCATGAGGAACGCTTTCCATTTAAAAAGGGAAAAATAACATCAAAGACACTAAAATGCCTTCTAAATATGACCCCAAACAACCTATGAAGCTCTAACAGTACATATCCTGAAATTTAATTGATTTCAAAATTCGTTTTTAAACACAACATATAAATCAATTGTATACCTGCATTCATGAAGAAATGACTAAAAATGTCCTTGAGACACATGAAAGTGTTTTCTGGAATGCCCAAGCACCATTTTTGGGACACTATTAACATGGCTAGGTAACTCCCATAATGAAAATCTAAATTTGCCAAACACAAGTGGGAGCGTATTTACAAGACACTTGCCCCATGAGGAACACTTTACATTTTGAAAGGTAAACATAACATCGCAGAAAAGTCAGCGATATTCATGCATTTTCCAGCAAATACTCTTAGCCATGTTATCCACTTCCTATTAAATAACATGGCTAAGAACTGCTCAGGGCCCCATGAGGAAAGCTTTCCATTTAAAAAGGGAAAAATAACATCAAAGACACTAAAATGCCTTCTAAATATGACCCCAAACAACCTATGAAGCTCTAACAGTACATATCCTGAAATTTAATTGATTTCAAAATTCGTTTTTAAACACAGCATATAAATCAATTGTATACCTGCATTCACGAAGAAATGACTAAAAATGTCCTTGAGACACATGAAAGTGTTTTCTGGAATGACCTAGCACCATTTTTGGGACACTATTAATATGGCTAGGTAACTCCCATAATCAAAATCTAAATTTGCCAAGCACAAGTGGGAGCGTATTTACAAGACACTTGCCCCATGAGGAACACTTTACATTTTAAAAGGCGAACATAACATCTTAGACACTCAAATACCTTATAAATATGGCCCAAAACAACCTATGAAGCTCTAGCAGTACATATACAGAAATGTAATTGATTTCTTAAATCGTTTTTAAAAGCAACATATCTGTTTCAGCTTACATAACAGACCATGAAATGGGCTCCATGTATCACAATATCTTGTGTTACTGCATGCCAGAATGTTACACCAAATATGCAATTATAATTTCTCTATGAAACTAATTCTATTAGTATATCACTAGAGACAAAACCACATTTTAAAAACACAGCTTTTTTCATCATTTTCTCCTTAAATCATACTATTCTCTATATAAATTAAATAAATCTTTTCTCACCTTAGCAAATATTTTTTGAGTTTTGAAAACAGTCTCAGAAATACACCAAATTGTCTTCAGCAGAAGAAAAAGGATGCACTCCAAAGGCTGCAGCTATTGAAAGCACAGAAATACAGATATTCATTTCACATATCTCTCATATTAGCCAATCATTCCTCTTCCCTCACTTTTTTCAAATCAAAACCCTTCCCCCCTCTGCCCTGTCTGCCTTGTTTCCATAGCAACCACCTCCTGGAAGACCTCTCATGTTTGCAAATTCACACAACAATGTTTCAATTGAACTCTGAACTCTCAGTGCACCTGCGTATCCAGTGCAATCTTTCATTAAATGTTTCTTCCTTGACCATTCAAATTACATCTTTCAAAGAACACATCCATGCACCCTAACTTTCTGTTTTCAGGAATGGAAATGCACCAATCACTGCTAATGAATCATTAGCATTGTAAATCCACAGTTTTTTTTCTATTGAAACTCCTACTGTTTCAACTGCCCTTTCATTACCACACTTCATCTGACTACAGAACAACCTTCAGCCACCATGTTTAACGTCTGGATTGTTGGACATAGTTACATCCACTGGGCTCAAAGGTATGCTGAGAACAGAAATTTACCTAACCTCAATTTACAAGATGTGGAAATTAAGTGGTTGGGCCAAAGAGGATTAAAATGTCACCAATTGATACCATTGGTGAAAACCTTTATGCATTTGCCAAAACCTGACCTGTTAATAGTGCACTGTGGAGGTAATGATTTGGGCACTTTGACAGGGGTAGGTCTGGAAATGCTTTTAAAGGACACCTTGGAGCAATTAATGGCACTTTTTCCTCAAACTGCCTTGGTATATTCCAATATATGCCAAAGACAGAAATGGAGGTGGTCCAACCAATTTTGTCCACAAATTGAGAAAGCGAGGAAGCATGTAAACAAATCTGTTTCAGCTTACATGAGAGACCATGGAATGGGCTCTCTTTACAACAATAACTTGCGTTACTACATGCAAGATATCTACAGAGGAGATGGAGTTCACTTCTCAGATGAGGGCAACAGAATTTTCATTCTGAATTTAAGACTGTGCATTGGTACCTACTTATAAGTACCTAAATGTACCATAAACCCAAAAGCTCTTCTCAGAGCTACCCTACATCTGATCACTCACAATTATTATTTTTCTCTAACTTTTTTCACTAATTTTCCACAAAATTCGCTCCCCGGAGCGCTACCCGGTTCGCTAACCGAAAGCTAACCTCGCGGAATTTTTTAAAAAAAAGTTTTTTTTTCCGCACATATAAGCCTCCTCAGCCACGCTCAGAAAACCTAGGGGGTCAAGATAAGTCTACCATGACCCCTTCTACCCATTCTAAACATTATTTGCCCTCCATCTTGTATCTTAATGCGACGAAACACAAAATGGTGGACTCCCGTGACGCTTAAGGTTCGCTAACCGGGCCGCTTCCCGGAAAGCGGTCCAAAAAAAAGGTGGGAAAGTAATTTACAGAAAAACGACTAGACACACTCTCACCAAATATAGATTAGCTCATACTACATAACAATCCCTTCCATTCTCACAAATTTTATTGAAATTTCATTTAGCCATTTAGCCTGTAGACCTCTCCAAGTACCGTGAGGTAAATTACTTCACAAAACACATCTGAAGTGTTGGAATTGACAACCAATGAAAATGTTACTTTCATTTTCTACTTTTATTACCTGACATTTGATTGGTTATATACCTGTATATATATAAAGGGAGAGAAGGAAACACAGCCATTTTGACTACTACTTCTTGTTGTACCTCCTATTTCAATAGCTTCAAAAAACTTCAACTTCTTTGTGAAGGTAAGTTATAATTTAATATATTGTGCAGTATAACTTAATATAGTAGGCTTTTTCTGCTAAATATACACTATCCCTCTGTAGTAGTAATGTATTTAGATAGACTTCTCTGTTATAGTTATGAATGGAGTAAGGCTTGTCTTGGTTAAATCACATACACTTTTTTATAGTCCTATTTCCACTCTCATACTATACACTGCCAAAAGATAAATTCACTGATAAAAACTGCCTATCTAAAATTAATCCCAACAGTGCCCTATCTCTACTAATATATATTTTTTTTAGTCCAAATTTCAGGCAAAATGGAAGGCGAGCAACAAGTTTCTTTTGAGATGGACCTGCAAGAGAGCAGCCAGGAATTATATGAACAAATTGACCTGGAATTTATGGATGAAAGCTTGGATAATGAACTGCTGCAATGTGTCCAAGCAGTAGATGTCCTCCTTGCAAATGAGGACATTTTGCAACCTCACCGATTGCAAACAATATTTCAAGAAAATAATGACATTTCAGACACTGAAATGTTAGAAAGTTTAATAAATTATGAAAAAGAATCAAAATAAAAAAAAACACTTTAAAAAAAAGAAAACAAAAAAAAAAAGAAAAACAACAAACAATTAACATACAGTATTAGAAAAGTCTTTCATTCTTTTATCCATAAAGTTCGCTGCCCAGAACGCTTTCCGGTTCGCGAACTTGGCCCTTACCACGCAAAAAAAAATTTTTTTCATTTTTTTTTTGGGACCCTCCTAGGCCCTTTTAAAACCTCCACATAAAACCTAGGGGGTCAACGAGGATCTACTATGCCCCCTTATGGTAATTTCCCCCTTTGTTTTGGCCTCCTCTTCTCTCTCGATCCTACCGAGAGACAAGATGGCGGCCGCTCCGGACTGTTTAGAATGTTGACAGACACCGGAGGGCCAATCAGCTTCGCATTGCAAAATTCCGATACGCGAAAGGTTCGCTAACCGGATCGCTGCCCGGAGCGCTGTTACAGATATATATCTTGATTTGAACGTTAATTTCTCAAAATCCACTGAAGCACATATATTGAGACCTAGCAAAGGCACATCGGGCTAACAGTCCCTACAATTTTGCCAAGTTTCGTGCAAATCCATTCAGCCGTTCGAGCTAAAAGTGAGTCCAACCGCCCTATGGAAAACTCAATGCAAAAAACGCGTTTTGGGACCCCCCTTTTTTCTCAGCCACCCCTTGACGAAACCCCACCAAATTTTCAGGGGCTGCTCAGAAACAAAATGTGCCATTTTCCTGAAAATTTCAGCCGATTCCGTCCACAAACGCCAAAGTTATTAGACATAGAATTTTCAAAAGTCCCATAGGGAAAAAATCCTAACTATATATACCTACTGGCGACCGCCAGTAGGTAATATATATATATATATATATATATATATATATATATATATATATATATATATATATATATATATATATATATATATATATATATATATATATATAGATATATATATATATATATATCTATATATATATATATATATATATATATATATATATATATATATATATTACCTACTGGTGGTCGCCAGTAGGTAGTTATAGTTAGGACCTACTTTCCATGGGAAATCCACAACATTCTACTTGAAATAACTTTGGCGCCAGTGGACGAATCTTTGTGAATTTCTCCAAGAAAATGGCCTCCTCGGTTTTGCTCCTTCCCTGAAAATTTGGGGGTGATTCGTCCAGTGGGGGCGGAGAAAACAGGGGGGTCCAAAAACGTATTTTCCCCCTGCAATTTTCCATAGGGACTGCTAGCCAGGGCTGCAGCCGGAACGGCTAAACGGAATGACACCAAATTTGGCAGAGAGGTAGAGTTTGGTTCACAGATTGCGCTTTTTATTAAATGGTGTAAATCCGTTCAGTAGTTTCTGAGAAAATTACAAGTAAAATCATAGCGATATCTAGAGACCGAGTTCTACACGCGTATCGAGATCCGTTCAAATACGAGCGCGAGCTGCATGCTGATTGGCTGTCAACTGTCTGTAAACACTCGAAACCAGGAAGTGTTGGCGGCCATCTTGTGCATCGGTAGAACCCAGTCACAAGAAAACAGTGAAACAAAGTTGAGAAATAAGGGAAGGAGCAGGCTAGAAACATTCTGACCTTCTAGGCTTGCTCAGGGGGTCGTACATGGATGTCTAGGCTCTTTTTTTTTTTTTTAAAGAAAAATTGCGGCGTACTCGTACGGAAAATCTGTACAATTACGAGCATGAGCTGCATGCTGATTGGCTGTCAACTGTCTGTCAGCACTCGAAACCAGGAAGTGTTGGCAGCCATCTTGTTCATCGCTAGAACCGAGTCACAAGAAAACAGTAAAACAAAGTTGAGAAATAAGGAAAGGGGGCAGGGTAGAAACATTCTGACCTTATAAGCTTGCTCAGGGGGTCGTACATGGATGTTTGGGCTATATATATATATATATATATATATATATATATATGCATACATATACATATATATATATATATATATATTTTTTTTTAAGGAAAAATCACGGCGAACGGAAATCTGTACAATTACGAGCACGAGCTGCATGCTGATTGGTTGTCAACTTTCTGCCAGCACTCCAAACCAGGAAGTGTTGGCAGCCATTGTTTATTTTGAAGAATGCGGGGGGCTTACGGCTCTCCTACATTCTTTGGGGACCGCCACCTTCCTGGGGCAGTAATATTTAAAATAGGAGGGTCCGTGATGGTACGGATTTCCCAGCTCCGGGGGCTTCCACTTCTCGGGAGTTTTTAATGTTGGAAGGGGGTCGCGCGGCTTTCTTACTGGAACCCTTGATGGTACTGGGGACCATTCATTTCCCAGGGCCGGCTCTTGCAGTGTCTTGGGGTGCTTATCCCCGGGACACTGCTGTTTGCTATGGTATGGCGGGAGCGCAGCGACTCCCTCTTTAGCACAGCAAACCGGTTTACTATTTGAAAGGGAGAGCAAGTTAATCTGCTGTGCAGAGAAAACAATGCCGGCTCTCGAAGGATGCGGGGAGCTGGCTGGGACCCTGGGGGCATTGGCGTTCTCCCCGCGGTCCTCAATGTTATGTTTTGAGTCCCTGGGGATGGGTCTCTTTGCAGCTCCTTAAACATTCGTACATATAACTACTGCAAAATCGTTTTTGTATTGGGGAACAGAGTATTTCTCCAGTGACTTTGTCAGCCATGTATCTTTTTTACTTTTTCTTTATTTGAATTCCGCTTTATTTGCAATATCTTTCTACCTTTCTTCACAATGAGTTCCACAGCGTAGCGTCCGTTGCAGTGTTCTTAGCCTTTTCATTCTTTTGGTGACTTACCAGTTTGTGTTCAAGATTAGGTGACCTATTTGTGTTGCTTTCCTTTGTGTATCTTTTATACAGTCTTTTTTTGTGCATGTTCTTTTGTATCTAACTTTATTTATTCAGTACTTCATCCATCTAAATATAGGAGTACATCTGTAGACATGTAGCTTACTCCTTTCCTTTGCCTCCCTCAACCCTAATTGAGAATGTAATGGGGTGAGTCAAACTAAGGCAGTGCTGTCATCGTTATTTTAAGTTTGCAAAACAGTAGGTAGAATAAATAAATAAATAAAGCACTTGACACAATGCAGAGTGACACTGTATCTATTGTATTTAATTTTAGAATATTTTGAAAATAATATACACTCATTTAGAAAATGTTGTTGCTTTAATTGTAAGATATATTTTTAAGATATTTCATATGAATCACCACATATGCTGATATTACAGTGAAGATGAAATTAAGGGTTTATGTTTTTGTACAAGGACCTACAACATAAGAAATTCAGTATGGATAATCAATAAAACAATTTAGAAGGCAGTTTCAAAATTAGTAACAGTGTCATAGAAGAGCTAAACATAATTTTTATAAGTAGGGAGAATGAAGAGGAAGATATAAATGCTGTAGATATCAGCTGTGATTTCCTAGACTAAACTTCAGATGCTGATTTTGTGGAAGCATTAGATGACATCGAGTATGATGATATGAGTTTTGAAATTGATAATGAGAAATATGAAATACATGATGAAATTATTTTAGAAGCTCTATTCAGTTATGAGAGGTTATATTCTTCAGTCTTCAAACCACTTTATTTGATTAATAAAAATCATAATAGCACAAATACAAAACACTAGACAATTCAATACATATAGGTGATATAGTACTGTAGATCATTAGTACACACATATATATATATATAAATGATTTAAAACTAGAAAGATATATCAATTAAAAGAAATTCATGATATTTAAACATTTAGGAGGAATACACAGTTCAATCATCAGTGGGAATCTTTGTTTCCTAAGGCGAACAGCAGCAATAAGAAAACGAGCAATGTTAAAAATGTTCCAGGTATATTCTAACAATTGAAGGTCCATTAGTGCTGGTCTAACCTGAAGAAAGCCCTTGCCCCTCAAAAGTGGAATTCAAGTCTTCTTCCTAATTTCAGTATAAAAAATCAGAGAACATTATAAAGTGGATAGTGTTTTGATTTGAGAAACTATCACAGTTGTGTTGTGTTTGGCTGAGGTAGTAGCTATAATAAAAAGGCTCTATAAAGGGCATTGACTTTGAGTCAAAGTATTAAATTCAGGAATAATTAATAATTTAGTCAAGAAAGGCAGCAAGTAGGTGTGTATATTTGTGGATGATGTGTTAATTGAGTGGAAGATGAAAAAGGTGAAAATTAAGAAAGGCAGCAGACGTTGAAACTAGGCACTGCCCTGTAAAAGAAGTGGGTGTTTTGTTTTTCAGGACATTATAGACTGTGAGTCGGATTCTGTAGTGGGACCCTGAGAAACTGTCAGTACATCTAAGGAGAGAAGCAACTGTTTAAATTACATACACTGTGCCATAGAAAGGGCGCAATAAAGGACGTAAGTGTGCAAATTATGCACTGTCATTCATCGGTAGTAGTTACCAAGAAGGCTCAATAAAGGGTCTGCACTTTGAATTTGTATTGCAAGAAGAATTGATAACTGCAGCCAAGAAAGGCAGCCATTGTGCAAATTTTGTACTGCTTTCGGCCGTGGGTATAGCTATGAAAAAAAAGGCTTGTTAACGGGCCTTGACTTTGAATCAGAATATGAAATTAAAGAAGAATTGATAACCCCAGCTAAGAAAGAAAGGCAGCAAGTCTGTACATTTCTCCGTGCTGTTGGCCAGGGTAGTTGTTACAACAAAAAAGGCTCGATAAAGGGCTTGCACTTTGAATACGGATATGATATAGAATAATAGTTAATAACCACAGCCAAGAAAGGCAGCAAGTAGGTGTGTGTGTGTTTATATGATGTGTTGATTGGTTGGAAGATGAATAATGAAAAAAGAAAGGCTGCAAGTGTGGAAATTACCTACTGCCTTTAGGCGAGGTAGTAGGTACAACAAAAAGGCTTGGTAAAGGGCCTTGACTTTGAATCAGAATATGAAATGAAAGAACAATTGATAATCCCTGCGAAGAAAGCCAGCAAGTGCAACATTTTCAACTGTCTTCTGCCGGGGTAGTATGTAAATGAAAAAGGCTTGTTAAATGGTCTTGACTTTGAATCAGAATATGAAATTGAAGACTAATTGATAACTTCAGCCAAGAAAGGCAGCAAGTAAGTGTGTGTGTATGTGTGGATGATGTGTTTATTGAATGGAAGATGAATGAGGTAAAAAGTAAGAAAGGGTGCAGACATGCAAAATAACCACTGTCTTATCAAGGAGGTAGATCATTGGATTCCCAGCTCATTACACAGACTGTGCATTGGAAGAAAGGATGCAAGTGTGGAAATTACCCACTGCTATTCACTGGACGTAGTTATCAAGAAGGCTCAATAATGGGCCTTTACTTTGAATTTGTATTACAAGAAGAATAATTGATAGCCGCAGTCAAGAAAGGCAGCAAATGTGCATCTGAAGCAACAAAGTTCTGTGGAGTGTGTGATGATGTGTTGTCCAAGCGGGACGCATTGGTAGCAATATCTTTAAAATCAAGTTTTCTAATACATATTGGTTGTTCACAGAAGTATGTTGAAGTATATCTTCAAAAAGTTATGTTATGTTATGTTACATACATTTGTAATGCGCACTGCTGCCCCAGCTAAGGGGCGTCCAGGCGCATGGCAGGTAAAAATGCAACACCACAGGAAACAGAACAGAAGGGAGAAAAGTGAATTTATTAAAACAAGAAGGTTTTCAAGGCTTTACGAAAGACCAGCAGATCATCTAACATAAAGTATGATGTATTTTTTTCTAAATAAGTCATCTCATTCAATACGGTCACATGGTGATGATTTGTGGTGCACTGAGTTAGTAATACCTTTGGCGCTGAGCTTGAACGTATGCTGTGATGATGTGTGGTCGGGTGGGGGTGCAGCAATTGAAGTAATGTCTTTTGTTGATTGAATTCTGCATCAATTCCATTTAAAAGGGACAGTATGTCTCACTGTGACATAAAAGTGTTCACTCTTGTATGGGATTATTTATGGTGCGTTGAATAAGTATTAACTTTGGCGGTGAGCTTGTATGTTCCCTGTGCAGTGTAGATTGAAGGTAGTTGTTAACAGACATAGACAAATGGTTTTTATCACTTATTTAAACAAAATGTGAAACACATATAGTAGAATTTTGTCTGCATTAAATAAATGAAGGCTGAATGTCCTAGTGTTCAAAGTTTAAGAAAATGTGAGGATATTGTGCAATTGTGTGTGTTTTAATAAAATCAAGATTGTATTGAATGTTTTCTGTAGTGCTGGCGCTCTTGGTATCTAGTTGTGAACTCTACTGAGCACAAAATTGATTGAAGGCACTTCTCAGCACACATAGTGAAGAGAAATTTATATGGAAAACTGAATTGAAGTTGTGAGCCCTGCTCTCTGTAATGTAGACAGAAGGTACTAATCGATAAAAACATTGATGAATGATATTTTGTACAGTTAACAGAATCTTAGGGCAGAGTAGAATTGTATCTGTGTTAAGGAAAACAATGTTCAATGTAATGCTGTCCTTAATATAGAAGGAAAGCTGATTTGTAGTTGTGAACTGAGGTGTCAACAAAGTAGATTGAAGGCAGTTGTTGACACAAAGATTGATGAATACTATTTAGTCACAGATAATAGAATCTCAGGAGACAGTATAATTGTGTGTGCCTTAAGGAAAGCAGGGCTAAATGCAATGCTGTCCTTAATGTAGAAGGAAAGTTGAATTCAAGTTGTGAACTCGGCTGTCCACAGTGTAGATCGAAGGTACTAATTGACACAAACATTGATGAATGCTATTTTGTACAGTTAACAGAATGTGATGACAGAATAAAATTGTCTCTGCCTTAAGGAAAGCAAGGCTGATTGCAATGCTGTCCTTGATGTAGAAGGAAAGCTGAATTGAAGTCGTGAATACAGCTGTCCCCAGTGTAGATTGAACGCGGTTGTTGACACAAAGATCGATGAATGCTATTTTATCTTAGTTAACAGAGTCTGAGGACACAGTATAATTGTCTCTGCGTTAAGGAAAGCAAGGCTGAATATAATGCTGTTCTTAATCTAGAAGGAAAGGTGATTTGAAGTTGTGAAGTGAGCTGTCTGCAATGTAGATTGAGGGCAGTTGTTGACACAAAGATTGATGAATGCTATTTTGTGAAAGTTAACAGTATCTGAGGATGCAGTATAATTGTGTCTGTCTTAAGGAAAGTAAAGCTCAATACAATTGTGTCCTTAAAGTAGAAGGAAAGCTGAATTGAAGTTGTGAACTGAGCTGTCCGTAGTGTAGATTGAAAGCTCTAGTGAGCAGTTATAGATGAATACTATTTGTGACATTCTTTTACAAAATCGGAAGACATAAAATTCATTAGTCTCTACCTTAAATAAAGCGAGGCTGAATTCAATGTTTTCAGTAGTAGTGAAGCTCTTGGTATGAAGTTTTAATTTTTACTGACCGCAGAATATATTGAAGGTTGTTGTAAGGACAGATATTGAATTGAAGACAATTTTAGTTCTAAAGCTGTGTTGAAGTTGTGAACCCTTCTGTCCGCAGTGTATATTGAAGGCAGTTGTTGACACAAAGGTCGATGAATGCAATTTAGTCACAGATAATAGAATCTCAGGATACAGTATAAGCCTTAAGGAAAGCAAGGCTAAATGCAATGCTGTCCTTAATGTAGAAGGAACGCTGAATTCAAGTTGTGAATACAGCTGTCCCCAGTGTAGATTGAAGGCATTTGTTGACACAAATATCGATGAATGCTATTTAGTCATAGATAACAGAATCTGAGAACATAGTATAATTGTCTCTGCCTTAAGGAAAGCAAGGAAGAATACAATTCTGTCCTCAATGTAGAAGGAAACCTGAATTGAAGTTGTGAACCCAGTTGTGCGCAGTGTAGATTGAAGGTAGTTGTTGACAAAAAGATCGATGAATGTTATTTTGTCACAGTTAACAGAATGTGAAGCTACAGTACTATTGTCTCTGCCTTAAGGAAGCATGGCTGAATACAATGCTGTCCTTAATGTAGAGGGAAAGTTGAATTCAAGTTGTGAACTCGGCTGTCCACAGTGTAGACGAAGGTACTAATTGACACAAACATTGATGAATGCTATTTTGTACAGTTAACAGAATGTGATAACAGAGTAAAATTGTTTCTGCCTTAAGTAAATCAAGCGGTACAAAAGGGGGTGGTGATGGACGGAGCATCGTAATAAATCAAACACTCACACCCAGTCAAAAGATCTGGGTTTAATCCATCACCATTCTTTAGCCCACTCTGCCACCCCAGTTCAGACATGGCTATATGCAAATCAGTCTGACCCTGTGCCTCATGGGAACACTCCAACCCGAAACGCCAAGCCATGTCATCTCTGGACCGGAAACAAGCTTCTGAGGACCAGTTTCTGGCATTCCAGCTGTCTTCAACCCGGCTTGCTTGAATCCAGTGGCAAAGTGAGCAAGGGACTCATGTCTGAGCATACCCTGCCACAATTATGGCGGCCAAAAGTGGTACAAAAGGGGGTGGTGATGGACGGAGCATCTGAATCAATCAAACACTCACACCCAGTCAAAAGATCTGGGTTTAATCCATCAACGTTCTTTAGCCCACTCTGCCAACCGAGTTCAGACATGGCTATATGCAAATCAGTCTGACCCTGTGCCTCATGGGAACAGTCCAGCCCGAACTGCCAAGCCATGTCATCTCAGGACCGGAAACAAGCTTCCGAGGACCGGTTTCTGGCATTCCAGCCATCTTCAGCCCGGCTTGCTTGAATCCAGTGGCAAAGTGAGCAAGGGACTCATGTCTGAGCATACCCTGCCACACTTATGGCAGCCAAAAGCGGTACAAAAGGAGGTGGTGATGGACGGAGCATCTGAATCAATACAAAACTCACACCCAGTCAAAAGATCTGGGTTTAATCCATCACCGTTCTTTAGCCCACTCTGCCACCCCAGTTCAGACATGGCTATATGCAAATCAGTCTGAACCTGTGCCTCATGGGAACAGTCCAGCCCGAACTGCCAAGCCATGTCATCTCTGGACCGGAAACAAGCTTCCGAGGACCGGTTTCTGGCATTCCAGCCGTCTTCAGCCCGGCTTGCTTGAATCCATTGGCAAAGTGAGCAAGGGACTCACATCTGAGAATACCCTGCCACACTTATGGCGGCCAAAAGCGGTACAAAAGGAGGTGGTGATGGACGGAGCATCTGAATCAATCAAACACTCACACCCAGTCAAAAGATCTGGGTTTAATCCATCACCGTTCTTTAGCCCACTCTGCCACCCCAGTTCAGACATGGCTATATGCAAATCAGTCTGACCCTGTGCCTCATGGGAACACTCCAGCCCGAACTGCCAAGCCATGTCATCTCTGGACCGGAAACAAGCTTCTGAGGACCGGTTTCTGGCATTCCAGCCGTCTTCAGCCCGGCTTGCTTGAATCCAGTGGCAAAGTGAGCAAGGGACTCATGTCTGAGCATACCCTGCCACAATTATGGCGGCCAAAAGCGGTACAAAAGGGGGTGGTGATGGACGGAGCATCTGAATCAATACAAAACTCACACCCAGTCAAAAGATCTGGGTTTAATCCATCACCGTTCTTTAGCCCACTCTGCCACCCCAGTTCAGACATGGCTATATGCAAATCAGTCTGACCCTGTGCCTCATGGGAACAGTCCAGCCCGAACTGTCAAGCCATGTCATCTCTGGACCGGAAACAAGCTTCTGAGGACCGGTTTCTGGCATTCCAGCCGTCTTCCGCCCAGCTTGCTTGAATCCAGTGGCAAAGTGAGCAAGGGACTCACGTCTGAGAATACCCTGCCACACTTATGGCGGCCAAAAGCGGTACGAAAGGGGGTGGTGATGGACGGAGCATCTGAATCAATCAAACACTCACACCCAGTCAAAAGATCTGGGTTTAATCCATCACCGTTCTTTAGCCCACTCTGCCACCCCAGTTCAGACATGGCTATATGCGAATCAGTCTGACCCTG
The DNA here is from genome assembly GCF_964263255.1 of Lissotriton vulgaris. Lineage (NCBI taxonomy): Eukaryota > Metazoa > Chordata > Amphibia > Caudata > Salamandridae > Lissotriton > Lissotriton vulgaris. The sequence goes on along the minus strand of NC_141691.1, from coordinate 232,249,827 downwards.
TGCCTCATGGGAACAGTCCAGCCCGAATTGCCAAGCCATGTCATCTCTGGACCGGAAACAAGCTTCCGAGGACCGGTTTCTGGCATTCCAGCCGTCTTCAGCCCGGCTTGCTTGAATCCAGTGGCAAAGTGAGCAAGGGACTCACGTCTGAGCATACCCTGCCACACATATGGTGGCCAAAAGCGGTACAAAAGGGGGTGGTGATGGACAGAGCATCTGAATCAATCAAACACTCACACCCTGTCAAAAGATCTGGGTTTAATCCATCACCGTTGTTTAGCCCACTCTGCCACCCCAGTTCAGACATGGCTATATGCAAATCAGTCTAACCCTGTGCCTCATGGGAACAGTCCAGCCCGAACTGCCAAGCCAAGTCATTTCTGGACCGGAAACAAGCTTCAGAGGACCGGTTTCTGGCATTCCAGCCGTCTTCAGCCCGGCTTGCTTGAATCCAGTGGCAAAGTGAGCAAGGGACTCACGTCTGAGCATACCCTGCCACACTTATGGCGGCCAAAAGCGGTACAAAAGGGGGTGGTGATGGACGGAGCATCTGAATCAATCAAACACTCACACCCAGTCAAAAGATCTGGGTTTAATCCATCACCGTTCTTTAGCCCACTCTGCCACCCCAGTTCAGACATGGCTATATGCAAATCAGTCTGACCCTGTGCCTCATGGGAACAGTCCAGCCCGAACTGCCAAGCCATGTCATTTCTGGACTGGAAACAAGCTTTCGAGGACCGGTTTCTGGCATTCCAGCCGTCTTCAGCCCGGCTTGCTTGAATCCAGTGGCAAAGTGAGCAAGGGACTCACGTCTGAGCATACCCTGTCACACTTATGGCGGCCAAAAGCGGTACAAAAGGGGGTGATGATGGACGGAGCATCTGAATCAGTCAAACACTCACACCCAGCCAAAAGATCTGGGTTTAATCCATCACCGTTCTTTAGCCCACTCTGCCACCCCAGTTCAGACATGGCTATATGCAAATCAGTCTGACCCTGTGCCTCATGGGAACAGTCCAGCCCGAACTGCCAAGCCATGTCATCTCTGGACCGGAACAAGCTTCCGAGGACCGTTTTCTGGCATTCCAGCCGTCTTCAGCCCGGCTTGCTTGAATCCAGTGGCAAAGGGAGCAAGGGACTCACGTCTGAGCATACCCTGCCACACTTATGGCGGCCAAAAGTGGTACAAAAGGGGGTGGTGATGGACGGAGCATCTGAATCAATCAAACACTCACACCCAGTCAAAAGATCTGGGTTTAATCCTTCACCGTTCTTTAGCCCACTCTGCCACCCAAGTTCAGACATGGCTATATGCAAATCAGTCTGACCCTGTGCCTCATGGGAACAGTCCGGCCCGAACTGCCAAGCCATGTCATCTCTGGACCGAAAACAAGCTTCAGAGGACCGGTTTCTGGCATTCCAGCCGTCTTCAGCCCGGCTTGCTTGAATCCAGTGGCAAAGTGAGCAAGGGACTCACGCATGAGCATACCCTGCCACTCTTATGGCGGCCAAAAGCGGTACAAAAGGGGGTGGTGATGGACAGAGCATCTGAATCAATCAAACACTCACACCCAGTCAAAAGATCTGGGTTTAATCCATCACCATTCTGTAGCCCACTCAGCCACCCCAGTTCAGACATGGCTATATGCAAATCAGTCTGACCCTGTGCCTCATGGGAACAGTCCAGCCCGAACTGCCAAGCCATGTCCTGTATGGACCGGAAACAAGATTCCGAGGACCGGTTTCTGGCATTCCAGCCGTCTTCAGCCCGGATTGCTTGAATCTAGTGGCAAAGTGAGCAAGGGACTCACGTCTGAGCATACCCTGCCACACTTATGGCGGCCAAAAGCGGTACAAAAGGGGGTGATGATGGACGGAGCATCTGAATCAATCAAACACTCACACCCAGCCAAAAGATCTGGGTTTAATCCATCACCGTTCTTTAGCCCACTCTGCGACCCCAGTTCAGACATGGCTATATGCAAATCAGTCTGACCCTGTGCCTCATGGGAACAGTCCAGCCCGAACTGCCAAGCCATGTCATTTCTGGACTGGAAACAAGCTTTCGAGGACCGGTTTCTGGCATTCCAGCCGTCTTCGGCCCGGCTTGCTTGAATCCAGTGGCAAAGTGAGCAAGGGACTCACGTCTGAGCATACCCTGCCACACTTATGGCGGCCAAAAGCGGTAAAAAAGGGGGTGATGATGGACGGAGCATCTGAATCAATCAAACACTCACACCCAGCCAAAAGATCTGGGTTTAATCCATCACCGTTCTTTAGCCCACTCTGCCACCCCAGTTCAGACATGGCTATATGCAAATCAGTCTGACCCTGTGCCTCATGGGAACAGTCCAGCCCCAACTGCCAAGCCATGTCATCTCTGGACCGGAACAAGCTTCCGAGGACCATTTTCTGGCATTCCAGCCGTCTTCAGCCTGGCTTGCTTGAATCCAGGGGCAAAGGGAGCAAGGGACTCACGTCTGAGCATACCCTGCCACACTTATGGTGGCCAAAAGTGGTACAAAAGGGGGTGGTGATGGAGGGAGCATCTGAATCAATCAAACACTCACACCCAGTCAAAAGATCCGGGTTTAATCCATCACCGTTCTTTAGCCCACTCTGCCACCCAAGTTCAGACATGGCTATATGCAAATCAGTCTGACCCTGTGCCTCATGGGAACAGTCGGGCCCGAACTGCCAAGCCATGTCATCTCTGGACCGAAAACAAGCTTCAGAGGACCGGTTTCTGGCATTCCAGCCGTCTTCAGCCCGGCTTGCTTGAATCCAGTGGCAAAGTGAGCAAGGAACTCACGCATGAGCATACCCTGCCACTCTTATGGCGGCCAAAAGCGGTACAAAAGGGGGTGGTGATGGACAGAGCATCTGAATCAATCAAACACTCACACCCAGTCAAAAGATCTGGGTTTAATCCATCACCGTTCTGTAGCCCACTCTGCCACCCCAGTTCAGACATGGCTATATGCAAATCAGTCTGACCCTGTGCCTCATGGGAACAGTCCAGCCCGAACTGCCAAGCCATGTCCTGTATGGACCGGAAACAAGATTCCGAGGACCGGTTTCTGGCATTCCAGCCGTCTTCAGCCCGGATTGCTTGAATCCAGTGGCAAAGTGAGCAAGGGACTCACGTCTGAGCATACCCTGCCACACTTATGGCGGCCAAAAGCGGTACAAAAGGGGGTGATGATGGACGGAGCATCTGAATCAATCAAACACTCACACCCAGCCAAAAGATCTGGGTTTAATCCATCACCGTTCTTTAGCCCACTCTGCGACCCCAGTTCAGACATGGCTATATGCAAATCAGTCTGACCCTGTGCCTCATTGGAACAGTCCAGCCCGAACTACCAAGCCATGTCATCTCTGGACCGGAAACAAGCTTCCGAGGACCGGTTTCTGGCATTCTAGCCGTCTTCAGCCCGGCTTGCTTGAATCCAGTTGCAAAGTGAGCAAGGGACTCACGTCTGAGCATATCCTGCCACACTTATGGCGGCCAAGGCTGGATTCAATGCTGTCATTAATGTAGAAGGAAAGCTGAATTGAAGTTGTGAACCCATATGTCTGCAATGTATATTGAAGGTGCTACTCGACACAAACATTGATGAATGTTATTTTGTGCAGTTAACAGAATCTGAGGACATAGTACAATTGTCCGTGCCTTAAATAAATGGAGACTAGTATGTCGTACTCTGTTTTAAGAGTTTGCAGCATTATTAAATGCACAAAGGCAAGCATTAGATTTGATACCATGCTTATATCTTCAATAATGAGAAGTTTCATTTTCTCCAAGAGTCTGCACAACAAGCTTCTCCAGATATCTTGTGGTACTGTAATTCGTTGTTATGTTCCATAGGTAGTATAAGTAATGTAGCATTGGTAATGTTAACATTTGGTTATATTTTTAATATAAGGAAGTTATTACAAATATGCAATAAGGAAATTATGCTGAATATGGGACTATTCTACAAGAAATAAGAATTGGAGAAATGACTGAACATGTCAAAGAAGTTTTACAGAGACGATTAGTTTGAAATTTGTTTCCAAAAGAAAATATTGTTGCTTAGCTTGTAGGTACTTTAACAAAATTGACAATCCCAGTGAAGAAAACCAGCAAGTGTAAAAATATCCTACTTCGTTTGGCCGGGGTATTAGGTACAATAAAAAGGTTCGATAAAGGTCCCTGACTTTGATTCAGAAAATGAAATTGAACAATAATTGATAACCCCTAGCCAATAAAGGCAGTTAGTGTGCAAATTTTCTCTTTCTTCGGCCGGAGTCGTAGGTACAACAAAAAGCCTTAATAAAGGGCCACGAGTTTGTATCAGAATGTGAAATTTACGAACAATTGATAACCCCAGCCAAGAAAGGTAGCAAGTGTACAAATTTCCCACTGCCTTCTGCCATTGCAGTATCTATATGAAAAAGGCTTGATAAAGGGCCTTGACTTTGAATCAGAATATGAAATTGAACAATAATTCATAATACCAGTCTAGAAAGGCAGTAAGTGTCCACATTTGCCACTGCCTTTGACTAGGGTAGTAGCTACAACAAAAAGGCTCAACAAAGGGCCACGAGTTTCAATCAGAATATGACATTGAAAAATAATTGATAACTGGAGCCAAAAAAGGTAGCAAGTTGGTGTGTGTTACGTGTAGATGATGTGTTGATAGATTGGAAGATAAAAAAGGCGAAAAATTAGAAAAGGCTGCAGATGCACAAACTATTCACTGCGTTGTCAGGGAAGTAGATCTTTGGATTTCCAACTAATTTTACGGATAGGGCATCGAATTTTGCAGTAGGAGCATAAGAAATGGCTACGTCATCGAAGGATTAAGTTACCATTGTAAGCGGTAGGGCTGAAAAATGACAACACCGGGCCAATTTCAGGGATTCTACTTTGAATTCGAATAATACTTGGCAAAGGCTGCAAGAAAATGAGGAGATAGGTGTGTTTCAGGTAGTGGATGCAGAATAAGGTGAAAAGATAGAAAGGTAGCAGATGTGGAAAAAACCCACTGCCTTGTAAAGGAAATGGGTGTTTGGTTTTCCAGTCCATTACAGACTGTGAGTCGGATTCCGCAGTGGGAGCCTGAGAAACGGGTATCTCATCTAAGGAGTTAAGTAAGTGCACAAAGTACACACACTGTGTGGTGGAAAGGACGCAAGTGTGCAAATTACCTACTGCCATTCATGGGTAGTAGTTATCAAGAAGGTTCAAGAAAGGGTCTGAAGTTTGAATTACTTGAAGAATAATTGATAACCCTAGCCAAGAAAAGCAGCAAGTGTGAAACTTTCCTACTGCCTTCGGCCGGGGTCGTAGGTACAACAAAAAGGCTCAATAAAGGGCCAGGAGTTTGTATCAGAATATAAAATTCATGAATAATTGATAACCCCAGCCAAGAAAGGCAGCAAGTGTGCACATTTCTCACGGTCTTCGGCTGGGGTAGTAGCAACAACAAAAAAGGCTCGATAAAGGGTCTAGACTTTGAATCATAATATGAAATTGAATAATAATTGATACCCCAATCAAGAAAGGTAGTAAGTGTTCAAATGTACCACTGCCTTCGGCCGGGGTAGTAGCTATAACAAAAAAACTCAATAAAGGGCCACAAGTTTGAATTAGAATATGAAATTCAAGAATAATTGATAACCGCAGCCAAGAAAGGCAGCTAGTGTGCAAATTTCCCATTGCCTTCTGCCGGGGTAGTATCTACATGAAAAAGGCTTGATGAAGGGCCTTGACTTTGAATCAGAATATCAAAATGAACAATAATTGACTACTCCAGGCAAGAAAGGCAGCAAGTGTGCAAATTTGCTACTGCCTTACGGACGGGGTATTTCTTACAACAAAAAAGCTTGATAAATGTCTAATGTGTAATGTTGAGGACAGCAATGCTCCTGTGTGTTTTTGATGAAGTTGATGAACTTTTCTGTTATGTGAAACAGTTGATCGCAATAAATGCATAGAAATATAGGTTGAACAAAACCAAGTATAGACTGCTTGCTGAAGATGCTGTTGCAGCAGTTGCTTGGTGTAGCAGGAAGTGAGTTGCCCTTCAATGTTTGTGTTGCAGCTCAAGCAAAGTTGTTGAGGTGCAAGTTCTTCACGTGTCGCAGTATATTTGGTGTGCTAAAGAAGTATTTTTGGGATGGATCACCCTTTGAAAGAGTTGTTTGGCAAATTTTAAAGATTACTTTTGCAGTATTACCTTTGGCTGGGGTAGTAGGTACAACAAAAAGGCTCGATAAAGGGTCATGACTTTGAATCAGAATATCAAATTCAACAATAATTGATAACCCCAGCCAAGAAAGGTAGCAAGTGTGCAAATTTCCTATTGCTTTCAGCTGGGGTAGTAGCTACAACAAAAATACTCTATAAAGTGTTTGCACTTTTAGTAGGAATATGAAATTGAACAATAGTTCATAACCTCTGCGAAGAAAGGCTGCAAATGCACAAATTTCCCACTACCTTTTTTCGGGGTAGTTGATACAACAACAAGGTTTGATAAAGTGCCTACACTTTAAATAGGAATATGAAATTGAACAATAGTTGATAACTCCTCCAAAGAAAGACAATACATGTGCACATTTCCAACTAACTTCTACCGGGATAGTATGTACATGAAAAAGTCTTGATAAAGAGCCTTGACTTTGTATCAAAATATGAAATTGAACAATAGTTGATAATCCGTGGAAAGAAAGTCAACAAGTGTGCACATTTTCCAGTGCCTTTGGACAGGTTAGTAGCTACAACAAAAAGGCTTGATACAGGGCCTGCACTTTGAATACAGATATGAAATAGAAGAATAGTTGATAAGCATAGCCAAGAAAGGCAGTAAGTAGGTGTGTGTATGTGATGTGTTGATTGAGTGCTAGATGAATAATGTAAAAAACTAAGAAAGGCTGCAAGTGTGCAAATTATCCACTGCCATTCACGGGTAGTAGTTATTTATCAAGAAGGCTCAATAAAAAGCCTGTACTTTGAATTAGAATAACAATCAGAAGATTTGATAATCATAGACTATACTGGCTATTTTTTAATATTGGGTAGACTTTTGTTAAGCTTTTTTGTATACATGAATGGCAGGAAGTGCGCCAATTACCCAGTGACATTCACGAGTAATAGTTAGCAAAAAGGGTCAACAAAGGGTCTGGACTTTAAAGTTGAATTACTTGAAGAATAGTTGATAAACCCAGCTAAGAAAGGCTGCAAGTGTGCCAATTTCCTACTGACTTCGGCCGAGGTAGTAGCTGCAACAAAAAGGCTCCATAAAGGGACTTGACTTTGAATCACAATATGAAATTCGAGAATAATTGATAACCCCAGCCAAGAAAGGCAGTTAATGTACAAATTTGTCACTGCCTTCTGCCAGTGTAGTATCTACATAAAAAAGGCTTGATGAAGGGACATGAGTTTGAATCAAAATATGACATTCAAAAGTAATTGATAACCCCACCAAAAAAAAGGCAGCAAGTGTGCAAATTTCCTACTGCCTTTGGCCGGGGTAGTAGGTACAAAAAAATGGTTCGATAAAGGGTTTTGACTTTGAATCAGAATATGAAATTCAAGAGTAATTCATAACCCCAGCTAAGAAAGGCAGGAAGTGTGCAATTTTTTACTGCCTTCGGCTGGGGTACTTGTTACAACAAAAAGGCTCGATAAAGGGCCTGCAGTTTGAATACAAATATGAAATAGAATAGTTGAAAACCATAGCCAAGAAAGGCAGTAAGTAGGTGTGGGTACGTGTAGATAATGTGTTGATTGAGTGGAACATGAATAATGTAAAAACTAAGAAAGGCTGTAAGTGTGCAAATTAGCCACTGCTATTTACGGGTAGTAGTTTGCAAGAAGGCTCAATAAAGGGCCTGCACTTTGAACTAGAATAGCAAAGAGAAGATTTGATAACCATAGACTACACTGGCTCTTTTTTAATATTGGTAGACTTTTGTTAAGCTTTTTTTCATACATGAACGGCAGGAAGTGCGCAAATTACCCACTGTCATTCATGAGTAATAGTTACCAAGAAGGCTCAATAAAGGGCCTGCACTTTGAATTTGCATTACAAGAAGGATAATTGATAACCCCAGCCAAGAAAGGCAGCAAGTGTTCAAATTTCTCACTGCCTTCGGCCGGGGTATTTGATAGAATAAAAAGGGCTTGATAAAGGGCCTTGACTTTGAATCAGAATATGAAATTGAACAATAATTGATAATCCCAGTCAGGAAAGGCAGTAAGTGTCCAAATTTGACAGTGCCTTCGACTGGGGTAGTAGCTACAACAAAAAAGGCTCGATAAAGGGCCTGCACTTTGAATACAGATATGAAATAGAAGAATAGTTGATAACCATAGCCAAGAAAGGCAGCAAGTAGGTGTGTGTATGTGTAGATGATGTGTGAATTGAGTGGTAGATGAATAATGTAAAAATTATGAAAGACTGAAAGTGTCCAAATTACCCACTGCCGTTCACGGGTAGTAGTTAACAAGAAGGCTCAATAAAGGGCCTGTACTTTGAATTACAATAACAAACAGAAGATTTGATAACCATAGACTATTCTGGCCCTTTTTTAATATTGTTAGACTTTTAAGCTTTTGTTTATACATGAACGTCAGGAAGTGCGCAAATTACCCACTGCCATTCACGGGTAGTAGTTACCAAGAAGGCTCAATAAAGGGCCTGTACTTTGAATTTCAATAACAAACAGAAGATTTGATAACCAGAGACTATACTGGCTCTTTTTAATATTGTTAGACTTTTAAGCTTTTGTTTATACATGAACGAAAGGAAGTGCGCAAATTACCCACTGCCATTCATGAGAAATAGTTACCAAGAAGGGTCAATAAAGGGCCTGCACTTTGAATTTGTATTACAAGAAGGACAATTGACAACTCCAGCCAAGAAAGGCAGCAAGTGTCCAAATTTACCCCTGCCTTCGGCCGGGGTAGTAGGTACAACAAAAAGGCTCAATAAAGGGCCACGAGTTTGAATCAGAATAGGAAATTCAAGAATAATTGATAACCCCAGCCAAGAAAGGCAGTAAGTGTCCAAATTTACCCCTGCCTTCGGCCGGGGTAGTAGGTACAACAAAAAGGCTCAATAAAGGGCCACGAGTTTGAATCAGAATAGGAAATTCAAGAGTAATTAATAACCCCAGCCAAGAAAAACAGCAAGTGTGCACATTTTCAACTGCCTTCGGACGGGGTACTTTTTACAACAAAAAGCTTGATAAATGTCTAATAACTAATGTTGAGGACAGCGCTGCTCCTGTTTCTTGTTTTTGATGAGGTTGATATACTGTTTGCATAACACAAAAGTTCATCACAATAAATGCATAGAAATTTAAGTTTACGAAACTCAAGATCAATATGCGAGTATGGACTTTTTGCTAAAGATGGTGTTGCAGCTGTTGATATACTTGGTGCAGCAGCAAGTGGGTGTCCTGCAATCTCTGTGTTGCAGATCAAGCAAAGTTGTTGGGGTGCAAGTAGTTTACGTGTTTTGCACTATATTTGATGTGCCAAAGGAGTATTTTTTAGATTAATCACACCTTGAAAGAGTTGTTTGGCAACTTTTACAGGTTACTAATGGTTGGTGTGTTTCAGTTAGTATGTGTTTTGACTTCGCTTGAATCTTTAAGGGATGCATTAGGGCTTCCATAATACAGAAAAACTTTGTACTTAGTGACATCCAATTCTATTTTATGAAGAACGGTTGAATTCTACATCCACCTCTAGGACTAGTGGGAGGGTAGAATTTTAAAGTGTTTGATAGGTTACACTACATGTTTCTATGTAGCTAAAGAAAAGTTAGCTTGCTTATGTATGGGCATCCTCTCACACAAAATTTAGCACTCAGCATTCAGGATTGTAAAGGCTTACCATAGGAGTGACTGATGAGTGTACATATGTCAGTGAGAAAACAGAAAACAAGTACAATTGTTTTACATTAGAGATATACAGACCTGAAAGACTATGCATGTAAATCCATGAAATCTTTTTTGAAGGTATGGATGAAAGCAGTGAAAGGGTGTTTAGAAGCAATACTGTCCAGCATAAAAAGTGCATAAGTATGTTTTTAAGTAACATATGATCACATGCAAGATATCTAATTAGATATTTGGACAATCCTGTAGTCTAGTCTTGTGTTCAAATTATCTTTAAAAGTAATGTTGAGACACACTTTCTTTCACCTGTTACGATTCGCACAATCCTTTTAGAGTTGGAGCAGACTTCGTCAAACATTCCTACTTAATTTTCTTTTTGAAATTGAGTATTTATTTTGTTTACCTGTTGAAATATCAATTTAAATCTTCCTCTTTGAAGGTGAAGAAGCAACACCGCTCCTCTACACATTATTGTTGAATGGTTGTCTAAATAGTAGTGGTAATTCCACTATCACCAAGGTAGATATCGGACAATAGAATGAATTATATTTTTATACCACTATTCCATAGTCCTAATCCAAAAGGTGTGTTTAGACACAACAAAATTAAGACATTTTTTACATATACAGGCAGTAAAAGGCAAGTATGATTTACATTTGCTTTTATGAATTGTGTCAGGTTTCACCTCCTCAAAGCCCGTTACACTGCAGGAACGAGGAAAGGCCCAGTCCCCTACCCGCACCCAAATGCTGCACACTGAAAGAAACACAATGCGCAAACACAAGAGCACAGGGAGAGGGTGGGAGAGAAAGAAAAAATGGAAGAGGAAACCACTGGACCCTTGAAGGATAGCTCAGGACCTCCTGGGATAACCAACTTCACCTCACTTGTGCACCTAAACAAAAGACACATATATCAGTAACATGTAGTCTAGAAATCCTTTCTTTATACTACCCCACTCCTTCCCATGACCATGCCCTATCCAAACAACCAATAATTCGCCTCCTTACCAGCTCATAAAAGGAGCTGCTGTCTTCAAGTGAGGTATTCCGTCTTGACTCAGTGGTTTTCACGATGTTCCAGGCAGTAAATAATAATGCGAAAAATACTCCTCACCCTTCTCAGTAGGGGGAAAAAGTCATAATTCTGACATAAAAAACCCCCACTTGTGTTTTACGTAACGAAGGAGCATACAACTCTCCTTTGTAACCAACACCTAAACCGGAATAGCAACCAGAAAGCTAAAGCGCCCAAATCCACATAAAGATGAGGAGAAGGCACAAAGTCCATGAAGTAAATGCTGACAACCAATCATACACGCCGCCGCGTGCACCGTCACAATGCAGCTATCCAATGCCAAGTGATGCCGATCGAAGGGAGACAGCTTCTTTCTCCGATACCGGCAAAAGTCCAACAAACGGCAGGATACCCCGAGGCAGAGATAGGGAAAGGAAAGGAAAGGGAAAGGGTGGGGTAGCGAAGGCCAATAGCGGAATCTAACGAAGGCAAAAATGCTCATGAGCCCGTGAGCACTAGCACAGGATACCCAGCTTGAATCCACAACAATTCAGGACCCACAGGAACCAGAAACATGAGCGAAATCCGACATGGAAAAGAAACCAAGCAAAGAAAGGAAGGACTTCAGTGCTTTTAAACCGCCACTGGAGGAAGGTAAGTCACATGACAAGGAAGGACATGGTCATGAAAAGGGGACTGAGCTGGATTTCTAACAAATTGAAGGTGAAGTCATCTGCTGCATTCGAAACATTGGGCCTGTTGAGAAGAAAGTGAAATGTATGTTGTAATTAATATTGCATTTTTTAAAGGTGAATAGCTTTTTGAAATAAAAACCTTATATGTATTTACTTGGTAAATATAGTTCCAGGGTCAGAATGACCTTTTGAGTCTGTGCAAACCCACTAACTTCCATGTTTTAAGGGTTTTTAACATCTCTTCTCTAATATTAGTGAAGAATGTTGGAAAGTTTTTCCTGACAATGGCAGACATCAACCTTCTTCCTGAGTTGGGGAAAAAAGGGGTTGGAGGAAAAGTGAATTTGTAAACATTCAGATTTTCGCATGAGCAAATATACACATGCAAATTTGCTCATGTTAAAATGTAGTTCACAAATATTTTCTAGGAGTACTATTTCTTGTCCTACTTGTGTACATTTTTGGGAATTCACAAAAGCTGTATAGCTGCACTTATTGCTAGGACATATACCATGGGTGCACTTTTGGGAGTTTCTTGAATATTTGGGCCCCTAATTTTGTCTGGCATTAACCGTGACCTTTTGCATTTATTACATCTCTCTCTCTCAATCAATCAATCAATCAATTAGGTGTATTTGTAAAGCGCGCTACTCACCCGTTAGGGTCTCAAGGCACTGGGAGGGGAAGGATCCGCTACTGCTCAAATAGCCAGGTCTTGAGTTGTTTCCTGAAGGAGAGATGGTTCTGGGTCAGTCGCAGGTGGCTGGGGAGGGAGTTCCATGTCTTGGCCGCCAGGTAGGAGAAGGATCTTCCTCTGGCGTTGGCTCTGCGAATGCGTGGGACTGTGGCGAGGGTGAGGCTGGTCGAGTGCAGCTGGCGGATGGGTGTGTAGAATGTGAGGCGGTTGTTGAGGTACTTGGGGCCCAAGTCATGGAGAGCCTTGTGTGCGTGGGTGAGGAGTCTGAACGTGATTCTCTTGTTGACAGGGAGCCAGTGCAGGTCTCTCAGGTGGGCAGAGATGTGGTTGTGGCGGGGGATGTCCAGGATGAGTCGTGCGGAGGCGTTCTGTATGCGCTGGAGTCTTTTCTGTAGTTTGGCTGTGGTTCCCTAATAGAGGGTGTTCCCGTAGTCCAGTCGGCTGGTGACAAGGGCCTGGGTGACTGTCTTCCTGGTTTCGGCGGGGGTCCATCGGAAGATCTTTCAGAGCATGCACAGGGTTTTGAAGCAGGATGACGAGACGGCGTTGACTTGTTTGGTCATCGTGAGGGAGGAGTCCAGGATGAAACCCAGGTTACGTGCGTGGTCGTTGGCTTGGGGGTGGTGCCCAGGGCAGGGGGCCACTAGGAGTCGTCCCATTTGGAGGGGGATGATCCCAGGATGAGGACTTCCGTCTTGTCTGAGTTCAGTTTCAGGCGGCTGGACTTCATCCATTCTGCGACGTCTTTCATTCCTTCCTGGAGGCTGGCTCTGGCGGTGGCGGGGTCGTTGGTGAGGGAGAGGATCAGCTGGGTGTCGTCAGCATAGGAAATGATGTTGAGGTTGTGTTGGCATGCGATGGCTGCGAGGGGGCTCATGTAGACATATAAGAGGGTGGGGCTGACCGAGGATTCTTGAGGTACGCCGCGGAACGGGGGAGGCGGACTCTCTGGGTTTTTCCGGTGAGGAACGAGACAATCCACTCCAGTGCTTTCCCTTGGATTATGGTGTTGCTGAGGCGCTGTATTAATGTGCGGTGGCATACTGTGTCGAACGCTGCTGAGAGATCCAGGAGGATGAGGGCAGCTGTTTCCCCGTTGTCAAGCAGGAATCGGTGCTGTGGTTAGCTCGGAAACCGGACTGTGAGGGTTCGAGGGATAGGTTTGTCTCGAGGAAGGCGGCGAGTGGTTTGTTGACGGTCTTCTCGATGACTTTGGCAGGAAAAGGGAGGAGCAAGATGGGGCGGAAGTTCTAATGGTTCGTGGGGTCCGCGGTGGGTTTCTTCAGGAGGGCGCTGAGCTCAGCATGTTTCCAGTTCTCCAGGAAGGTGGTGGTGGCGAAGGAGATGTTGATGATGTCCCAGAGTTGGGGTGCGATGATGGAGTCGGCTTTGTTGAAGACGTGGTGCGGGCAGGGGTCGGTTGGGGATCCAGAGTGGATGGTGTTCATCATGCGGGTGGTGTCTTCGGTGCTGACCGGTGTCCAGTTGCAGAGGGTGGTGGTGGGGGCGCTAGTTTGGTGGTTGGGTGCGTAGTCTGTGCGGCGAAGCTGTTGTGTATGTCGGCGATTTTGCGGTGGAAGAACGAGGCGAGTGAGTCACAGAGGTCTTGCGAGGGTGTGATGTCGTTGTTGCAGGCGCTGGGGTTCGAGAGCTCTTTGACGATGCTGAAGTGTTCCTTGCAGTTGTGGGTGTTGTTGTCCAGTTGTTCTTTGAATGTTGCCCTTTTGGTGGTGCGGAAAAGCTGGTGGTCTATGCGGGTGGCATTCTTGAGGGCTGTCATGTTTTCTGTAGTCTGGTTGTGGCGCAGGCTTCCTCGAGGGTGCGGCAGTTTTTCTTGGAGGTTTTGAGTTCGTTGGTGACCACGAGGCTTTCTTGTTGCCGGGTCTGCTGGGAGGGTTCTTCAGTGGTGCGAGGTCATCGGCGCAGTTGGTGAGCCACTGTGTGAAGTTATGGGCTGCTTCGTTGGGGTCCGTTGTGTTGGTGGGGGGGTTCTGGCTGAGGAAGGTGGTGAGCTGGTCGGCGGTGATCTTGCTCCAGCTCCTGCAGAGAACCTGTTGCGGGTGGTGGTGGGTTGTGGTTCCCCTGAAGTTGAAGTGGACGCTGCTGTGATCAGTCAAGTGTAGTCCGGTGGAGTGGCTGAAGGAGATGTGCTTGCTGGAGGAGAAGACGGGATCAAGCGTGTGGCCGGCGTAGTGGGTGGGGGTGTTCACCAGTTGCTTGAGTCCGAGGTTGGTGAGGTTGCCCAGCAGGGCGGCGGTGTTGCTGTCATTGCTGTTCTCCCGGTGGAAATTGAGGTCCCCTAGGAGGATGTAGTCTGAGGAGGTGAGGGCGTGCGGGCTGATGAAGTCTGCAATGGCTTCGCTGAATTGTGTGCGTGGTCCCGGGGGTCTGTAGATGAGAGTGCCTCTGAGGGTGGTCTTCGGGTCGATGTGTATCTGGAAGTGAAGGTGCTCGGCGGCGGTGAGGGCGTCTTCAGAGTTGGACGTGATGCGGATGGTGTTTCTGTGGACGATGACGATGCCACCTCCGGTTTGGTTGATGCGTTCCCCCCGGGTGATCTTGTAGCCTTCCAGGATGGCTATGGCGATGTCGGGGGCTGAAGAGGCGTTCATCCAGGTTTCTGTGAGGAAGGCGACGTCAGGTGATGTTGTGTCGAGGAGGTTCCAGAGTTCGACAGCGTGTCTGTGGACGGAGCGGGTGTTGAACAGGATGCACTTGAGGTGATTGTTGCTGGTGCTTGGCCTTGCGGGTGCAGTGCAGGTCCGGAGGCAGGTGAGCTTGCAGGTTTGGCAAGTGAAGGGTCCGTGGGTGCGTTTCGGGGTGGCTCGGTAGCAGGCGGGGTTCCGGCCGGTGTTGAGTGCGTGGAGGGTGGCGGCATCGTAGGTCCGACGTGTGGGCTGGTATCATCAAAGTACAGGGGTACTGGCGCTGGGCGCGGTACAGGCGTGGATGGGCGCAGACGGGCTTGCCTTAGGCGCGCCCGCTGCGCACGTCCGCTGTGCAGTCGCTGCGTGGTCTGCATAAGAGTGCTGACGGGAGGGAGGAGCAGCTGGGTGGCGGGAGCAGGGCGGCGAATGGGGATGCAGGAGGTCCAGGGGGCGGGGCCGCAGGGAGCAGTGGTGGGAAAAAATGAGCGGCAAGGAGGCAGCGGGCAACCAAGGAGAGCAGGCGGCAGCGGCGTGGGGGCGACTTAACCTGAAGACAGGATCAGAGGTCACTCCCTGCGCTGCTGCGAGGACTCCTTAAGAGAGCTGACGGGAGGAAGGAGCAGCTGGGTGGGTGGGAGGAGCAGCAGGGTGGTGGGAGCGGGGCGGTGAATGGGGATGCAGCGGGGTCCGGGGGCGGGGCCGCAGGGAGCAGCCCCGGGAAAAAAACAAGCGGCAAGGAGGCAGCGGGCAACCAGGGAGAGCAGGCGGCAGCGGCCCGGGGGTGACCTAACCTGAAGACAGGGTCAGAGGTCTCTCTCTCTCTCTCTCTCTCTCTCTCTCCCCTCCACTCTCATCCACTCTGCTCTCTCTCCTGTCTCTCTCTCTCTTTCTCTGTCTTTGTATCGGATGGCTTCACTGTGAGTCACAGCATTATGCTGTTTCACAAGGAGCATATCGGCACACAAAGTAGTTTTGTTCAGTGCCTGTAACTACTGTGGAAGTTTGAGATTTTTAAAACCAAAAATATATTTTGCTTTTGCCAAAGTTTGCTATAATAGTGAGGGCCCAGCATCTTACATGCCAATAACGTTTTACAAACATGATGCCAAAACGAGTCACACAATGATAAAAGTAAAAAGGTGACCATCAATTTCAGACCTACTGTATTTGCCAATGCTTGTTGAATTTTGATTCCCATAATCTTATTGAAACTAGTTACAGAGATTTTACATAATGAATATTTTTGGGAAATACTAGCATGGATTAACACGTTATTAAATGATGCTGCAAAAAAAATTGGTAACTGAAATTTTATAGTAGTTTAGCAAAATGTTTTTTTCCTGCTTTCTCTTTTTTATGAACATTTTATTTTGAAAGCAAAGTATTATCAAACTTGCTTTTAAGATTCTGCAATTATTTGCATCAAATCGCAGAGCATTCTGGGAGCAGACGATACATAGCCTCATAGTGCTAAACTTTGGAAATGTGTGTACACTTTTTTTACTACAATAACTGTCAGTAGTGCAGACTGAGCTTACAACATTTATTTGGAACAGTCACTAATAATAATGACTTTGCATCAATGTTGTACAAGTTTAAAGGTCATTAACATATGGACACAAATATTACCTTGGCAGCAGACACTTCCCATTCCTGCTCCATAATGTTTTACTGTAAATTGGCAGCTGAAGGATTTGTTTTGCAGGGCCTGGGACTACTTAGTCCAAGGAGAAAATAAATGTGAAATCTTGTTGGCACTGGACCTCAAGAGCCTTGGTAGCGCCATCAACAAAGTTAACCCAGACCGGAGTCTGTGTCTTTTTGGTATCCCTGAACTGTATTCTATACTGCTCAGTGGTTAAGCCAAACCCATTTATTAGAGCACTCTTCAGGACTTTGTAATCATCAGCATCCTCTACTCTGACAGTGAGGCGCTTGTCTCTACCTTTGCCTGCAAAGGAGAGCCACAAGATTGCTGCCCACTGCTCCTGGGGGACCTTCTGTACTTTGCAGGAACTTTCCAGT
The DNA here is from genome assembly GCF_964263255.1 of Lissotriton vulgaris. NCBI lineage: Eukaryota > Metazoa > Chordata > Amphibia > Caudata > Salamandridae > Lissotriton > Lissotriton vulgaris. The sequence goes on along the minus strand of NC_141691.1, from coordinate 232,232,842 downwards.
GCAGTTATCCATTTGTTGATGTCATCCCCATTCTGATAGGGAGGGACAATCTTGTTTAAGTTTCTATGGTCATAAGACCTTTCCCCACCACTAGGGAAGTTTTTGCCACCATGGGACTCTAGTCCCATCTTTTTTCTAGCTTTTTCCATCTCTAGGGACTCCCTTTCTAAGGCTACTTAGTTTCTATCTCCTTATTCTCAGTTGAGCTTCTTCCAGTCCCATCTGTCTTTCTCTCTTCTCCTGGAAGGTGTCCCTCCTATGAGAAGAGACCGAGGTCGCTACAGATGTGTCAGAATTGTTAGATTCCTGTGAAGGAGATCTTGGCAGTCTAGGCACATCGCCAACTCGTCCTGGGGGGACAAAGAAAGGGCTCCTTTGGCCTTCTTCATCTCCAGTTAGTGCTGGTTTGTCCAGGTATAGGTCATTGTCACCTGCCAGGTGAGTCATGTTGGTTTGTTGGCCTCTTCCTCCTCTTCTCCCTCTGTTGCTTCCACCCCATTGCATACCCTTTCAGGCTCTTCAGCCTTCCTACCGTCATCCGGCAATTACACTTCTCTAGGTGTTTGGTGGTGGCATTCTTTCCTGTCTTCAGTTTCCTCATAGTACACAGAGCCCTTAATTCTAAAAAAGGGAATGTGTCATACTTGGATGTCTGTAACATACTGACATCTGGCAGGGACCCACTGGTTCCTGGCCCTGAAGACATAACTAGTGAGGTGTGGTTTATGCACTACCTACTCAACTCTCTTGAGTTGTAGAAAGGGTTAATCCCTTGGTACACAACTTTAAGCTCAGTAGAACTTACTTACTGTATTTAAGCTTGCAGTATATGTACATCTAGTACCTTTAGTACTAGATGTACATTTACAAGCTTGAATCCCACACGCTGCACACCAATGTGAGAAGTAGGCCGGGAATATGCTGTCCACTATTCTAGTGGGCATCTTGCACCAGTCCAAACAACCCTTATTGATGGTAGGTTTAAAGACAACCTATATAGAAAGCTATCCTAGTGGTAGCTGTGGAGAGCAGCCTTCAGGCTAAGTCTTGAAGGATTGTAAAGCTGCTTGTTTTACCAGTCTATAATCTCGTGAATGACCAAATGAAAGGAGAACCACACCAAGTATGTATATAAAATGTATGTATTCATTCTAAACACATCTCTCTAGCCTCTTTTTGAGCTAGAGGCAAAAGTACATTCAGTAAACGTATTTAGCACACAGTAAATTAGCACAATATACGTTGAGCCCTAGGGGCGTACCAAACCTTACATTAAGAAAGTGGTATGAGAACCACGACTGACATAGATACAAGACCTAGAGCCTTAAGAACCGTTGGGGCCACCAGGAACAGCCCACGGTAGTGATACAGGGGACCTACGGGGGACGCTTGCAGTGTCTAAACACAGCTGCGAATCACCATTAACTTCTAAGGGAAAAGTCGCAGTTGGAATTTTAAAGATTAAGGACACTTAGAAGAGGACTTGGAGCAAACCCGTTTACAACTAGGCAGTTCTAGAGTCAATGCCCACAGGCGCACCGGAGCACTCAAGTTACCTCACCCAGGGAAGCCGGGTGCATAGGTGTTTGAACAGGGGAGTCATTCCTTGACCCTAATGGAGATTCTTCCGTCTTCTAGTCATGTAGAATGTCGAAGTTTCAGGATATATGTTGCAGAGTTTTGTCCAGGTGTAATCTGAAGTCCTAAGGACTGGGGTCCCATACATATACTAAGTTAGGGGGTTGGACATACTCTGGGGACCCACCTATCGGAGGGTCTGGGAAGAGGGGTGGTTACACCCATTCTCTTTGTCCAGTTTCACGCCAGAGCAGGGCTGAGTGCCCCTGCAACCGGTTTGAACTGGGGTATGCACAGTGACACCAAGTGTGCCCCTAGCACTGTCTGAAAAGCATTCTCTGAATGCACCCACCCAGCCCAATACACTAAAGCCTGTTTGCGAGACGGTTACACCTCCCTGTGACAGGAAACCTATAGTCCAGGCCTCCCGTGTCGGAGTTTCGTCCAGCAGCTGGAGGTCAGACCCCTGTTTGTGGCTGTGGCATCCATTTTGTGATACTGAATCAAAACCGAACAGAACCTATCTGTGTTAGGAACACACAATACAGTCGCCCTTACGTTGCTCAATTGTACATGAATTCTAAACCTCTGAGTACATAAACTCATCCTTTTAAGTGCAAAACAAATTTATCAGCAAAATAACATCAGAACAAACATTACATATTCATATGCAAGCCAGTTGGTTGGACATTTCTTTCTTGTATTTATTTTCTTGTGCTTATTTTCATATTCTCATAATTTCACAGGATTCATTATTTGCATGAAGATCCTTGGATATTTACATCTCCCTGGTATTCATATCTCCCAATGCATTTCGGTAAATACCTTCGTCAGGGGAATGATAAAAATAATAATGAAAAATACTTTTTGTAACAACTCAAATTCCTATGTTATATACAATTAGCACATAGTAATCCAGGGAATGGGAAAGAACCTCTGGATCCCACCTATAATGTGCTGTTATTGTTTACTCATGCTCACTGAGTGAGAAATCCATAATGAGCAACCATGCTAGTTTTTGTAAAACATCACGTGGTGTCTGTATGTGCTCATAAGTATTCCTCTAACCATACCCGTGCTCAACATATCTGACTCCAATAGTGTCATACACTCTCCCCTGTAACGGAAACGCTAAAAATACCATACTCGCCAGGAACCTAGTTGCTCCTACAGAACACCTAAAAAATATAGAAATACGTGTTCTTGCCATTATCATTCCTTGAAATTACACCTATACTCATCAAAGCCATGAGATAAAGACCTACTTCAGTGTTCTTGAAACACCCCTTGACTGGGAAAGCACCCGTGTCCTCCTGTCTCTGTATGTTATTCTTAGAATTTCTGCCAACACAGTCACAAAAACTCAGTAAGCAACACGCTTAATCCCTAATGTACACTTCATACGCAATAAATCCGAATGTCAACCAATAGTCCACTGAGGGCATACCTTATCTACAATGGTAGCATTTGGTGGACTCTCCTTGTGTCCAGTCGATACTGACTTCCGCGTCAGATGCACCTGCTCACTCGTGTTGACTGTCCATCACCTGTTTTAAAGTGAATGCTGCTTCGGTGGTAATAGCCTTAGAGCTATAATACTAGAAAGAGGACTTCATATGAGAAGGCTTCGCGCTACTCCTGCCGCTTCAAAAGTGGTCTCCGACTAGGAATGCTAGTTCTTAACAAACTCTATGATCTTGAATCTGTAACTTTATTCAAACCCAGACAACAATATAATCATGTCTGCTTCATAAAAATCGCTTCTACATTAAAACAACAAAAATAACCTAACGCTGGCCCATCTATGTCCTCATGTTCAAAAAATAAAATTGAAATTAAAATACTCCTTCGCAAAAAATTGTGAATAGTGTGAATAATTAGAGAGTATGCTAACCAACACATTTTATTTTTTTATTGTTTTATAGAGCGCAAACTTGACCCGTAGGGTATCAGAGAGCTTTACAGGGTAACATAGAAATGTACAAAATGCAAGGAATCACAATAGTTTAGTGGACACATATGAAACAGATTACATATAAGTAACTCCAGATAAGGCCCCAGATTTCTTGAAGCGGTAGGTTGGTATTCCGAAGGGAGGTGCTAGTCCGTTTTTGGTCAAGGTCTGTGTATTTGTCAAGATCTGTGTATCGGCAGGAGGTAGCATTTAGGAAAGGAATTTACCCATACAGAAGTTTTTGGCCTTCTTTTTGAAACGTGCCAGAGAAGGGATTCTTCTGATGGCGGGCGGGAGAAAGTTCCATATTCCTTGAGCGGATCTAGAGAAAGTCCAGTTATACGTATTTTTGTTCTGGAACCGTGCAGGTTGGAGTAAAAGGTCTCTGGCAGGACGGGAGTTTCTGCTTCGGCCGGATACCACAAGTTTCTGTGCAAGGTAGGCAGGGGAGTTAGAGTATAAAGCTTTGTGTGTGATGCAAGCCAGTTTGAGTTGAGTTCTGGCCTCCAATGGGAGCCAGTTCAAAGCTTTCAGGTGTGGAGAGATATGGTCAATTTTTTTTGAGCTTGTAAGAAGTCTGGCGGCGGCATTAATGCAGGCTTTTAGGGGTGCCAGGGAGATCTTGGGTAAGCCTGAGACAGTGGAACAGCTGTATTCCAGTCTAGAGAGTACTAACGCTTGGACTGCACTTTTTAGGTCGGTAGTGTCAAGAAAGGGTTTCAGTTTCCAGAGGTAGCTCAGGTGGAATCTGGCTGATTTGGCCATCGAGTTGATGTGGTCTTGCATGTTCAAATTGCAGTCATCAGTTATTCCCACAATGGTCGGTGGGCAATCTAAGGCTGTGATAGCTTTGATCCATAACTGCATCTCGGGATTGGTTTTTGGAGGGGAAATTAGGCGAAATTCTGTCTTCTTGGCGTTAAGTTAAAGTTGATTAGAGGTGAGCCAGTGGACGGTTTATTTCAAGGCCTCGTTCAGGGAGAGAATATCCTCGAGAGAGGAGGCTTTTATGTAGAGCTGAGTGTTGTCAGCATACATATGGTAGGAGATATTCACTGTGCGCAGTACTTCGGTAAGTGGTTCAAGATAAAGGTTGAAGAGGTTAGGAGACAGGGTTGATCCTTGCGGGACTCTGACCTTGACCGGAGAAGGAGCAGATAGTTTGCTGTTGATTAGGAATTGCTGTGATCGGTTTTGGAGGAAGGATTTAAACCATTCTATAACCGAACCGTCCAAACCCATCCTCAGTTTGAGGTGTTCGATTAGGTTTTCGTGGTTGACCGTGTCAAAGGCCGAGGATAGATCTAAGAGGATTAAAAGGCATGTTTTTCCTTGGTCCAGGGCTTGGAGGGCATCGTCAACAATATGGAGCTTTGTCATGTCAGTGCTGTGTCTAGGTCGGAAACCAGATTGGAAGTCAGCGAGAAAGTGGAAGTTGTTGATGTGCTGTCTCAGACGCTGTTGTACACACTTCTCCAGCACTTTGGCTAGGAGGGGGATGTTGGAGATAGGTCTAAAATTTTCAGGGATGGCTGGATCCAGCGATGTTTTTTTCAAAATGGGGAGAACTTGGCCGGCTTTCAGGGAGTCAGGAATGGAACCCTGTTGGAGCGAGGCATTAATTATTGCGGTTCAGCTAGGAAAAATGGATAGGGTGACAGCCGCTAGGCAGTTGGAGGGGAGCAGGTCATTGAAATGGTTATTCGGGTTTAGAGACAATAAGATTTTAGAAACTGAGTCTTCGTCATAGAGGTTGAAGACAGTCCAGAGTGCTTGATTTTTTGGTGAAGACTGTGGGGGCATCGCAGGAAGAGGGGACAGCAGGCCAGGAACGGATAGAGAGTATGTGGCACTAAGTTCATCCTCTAAGGCTGCGACTTTGTCCGCAAAGTAGGAGAATTCCTCAGATGAAATTAAAGCCTTGGGGCTTCTTTCAAGGTTTTAACCAGTTTATTAGATTGGTGTTTGACCAGATCGAAGAGCTTACGAGGTCTGTTCTTGGCGTTCTCAAGTTCGGATCTGATAAATTGTTTCTTTGACTTCAGGATGTTCTTGTAGGTATTTCTGGCTTGGAAGAGAAGTTTAAGA